>NC_137465.1:63326930-63926930 GCF_964235325.1 Thermobia domestica | reverse complement strand
TGGTGACGGACAATGCTGGTGATGGAACTCATATACATACATACGAGTCAAAAGAAAACTTTACATATACAGAGTGTTCAAAGATTAATGGACGAATTTAATTATTTTCTTCTTTTCATGTATATACAGGTGGACAGTAGTACTTTTTTTTCCTTTTGGCACATAGGATCGAGCTCAAACTTCCGAGGCAGGGGTAATGTAAAGTATCCAAAATCCTCACATGCATTTTGTAAATTTATTTTGTTTATTGTAAAACAAGGAAGCGATATTCAAACTGTTTAGGAAAATAAAAACATATAACGTAGGCATCACACCACAATTATAGGAAGTTTTCCTATACGGAAATAGCAAAGTGAGGCATTTCATAAGGAGACCTGAGCTAAGCTCTACGCTACAACCAGGAAGCATCGGAATCCCGAAAAGGGGTTGTGCTGGTTGAGTACAGAGTGGACTAGGGAGTTGAAATTAAGATCGCAGAGTAAATAGATATCGATTGGAGATTATCAAAGCTGAACTACCTGTGAGTATTACATCTATTTACGATGTTGGATGGTTATAATGGTCAAGCTTCTGTACCATTACGATTTAGTAGATTTTTATAGTTAAAACCATTTCGAGTCCTGATAGCTTGTGGTGTGATGTCGAAAATATCCAAAAGAAATTGATTATTTCATTTCTTATCCTAAGAAGATTAGTTAAATTCATCCTTGAGTTGTGTAAATACACGATGTTACAAATTTCAGATGAGCTACGCTCTGCTCCCAAGTATAAAAAGTTTCTAAGATACTAAGTCATTCCAGTTAGAAATTTGTAGCACACGTTACTATTCTCGTTCATTTTGGATATTTTATTTTCAATTCATTTTCATCGCGTACCATGCCGATGAGGCTGAACGCGGACTTAAACAGCATCTAGAGTGTCGGTATTCATCTTAGCGATTCCGAAAACTATGAATTCGACACTAACATCAGTCTTCCCCATTATTTTACATGTCCTTCTGTTCCTTCCTCCAAGACATGCTGATGAAAGCTGAACCTGTAATTAAACGGCATCAGAAGAGTTACGATTCACTTCAACGACCCCGAGAACTATGGATTTCGTTATCGATCATTTTTAATTA
Source organism: Thermobia domestica (assembly GCF_964235325.1). Classification (NCBI taxonomy): domain Eukaryota; kingdom Metazoa; phylum Arthropoda; class Insecta; order Zygentoma; family Lepismatidae; genus Thermobia; species Thermobia domestica. Next base: position 63,925,810 of record NC_137465.1, on the reverse strand, counting down.
CTGTTATATCACCCCTCACACTCCCCATAGGAAAGCCAGGGGGATCTTACTCCCACTGGGAGCTAAACTTGAACTTAAAAGACAAAGGAACTGACACTAATCAACTTAGAGATCCCAAAAATTTGGATTCGACATTAATATCGGTTGTTTTCGATAATTTTTTACATGTCATCATTTCACCACCATCCCTGCAAAGTGGTAATGGGGCTCAACTTGGATCTAAACGGCACCGAGGGTGTCGGGATTCAAATATGACCTCAAAAGCTATGAATCTGATACTAATGTCGGTCATTTTCGCTTATTTTTTATATGCCACCCCTCCCCCTAGATGTGCCAGGGGGAGTCCTAATCCCAAAAGTATTGTTTCCAGGCTGTAGGTAATATGTATGACACACGTTTGGTTAAAACTGCTCCAGGTATCCCAGAATTTTAATATTATATATATATATATATATATATATATATATATATATATATATATATATATATATATATATATATATATATATATATATTGACAACCCAGCCACTCAGTGCCTAATTGGGGATGCAAAGTTGAGTGCAACTGGATGCCTTCCACTGACCATCTAGAATGAGTGGGATAACCTTTGATATTCAATTGCGAGAGGTTTCTCATTGGGGATAAATCAAATAAAGATACGTCCACTTCATTAATTTAATATCACTGTATTTCTTTGACTTATGAGTTTACTGTAAGATTTCAGAACGCAAGTAATGACGGATATTAAGAATAATTTGCCAGACGGGTATAGAAACGGTCAAGTATTGAGCCTTTGAGCCCTGAGTCGGTGCAACACATACCTGGATGATCTGGTGTAATTCCCACGTTGTTCTGGCGTTGAACCCGGCTCCTTTATGCTGAATCTCCTTACTGTTGAAAGACGAAAACGAGCATTGAGATATGGCTCCTCTCAATTGCTATTCTTGGCGTGATGTTCTACGTTGTTAGAATGGTGTGGTATATGAAATATATCCTTCTCCTGTCATCAGGCTGACTCGTGGCTAAATCTTGGTTCTCCAAGAACTCGAACCAAAGACTGATCACTAAAACTTGATCATAGACTCGATCAACTGCACCCTGAGGACTCCTCTATGGACTTCCAGGACTTGATCCAAAACCTCTCTCGTCCTCTGGTTTTGTTGAGCTTTGTCCAACCTCCGTCGTCTGCTTGTCGTCTGCTTGCAGCACGTGCGACACCGTTTTCACATAGAGAGACAAATTCCTTCCATGTGTCAAGACTCAAAATTGCAATCCTCGACACGCTCTGATTTCCCGATTCTAAGCAATTCTCCGCATATCCGTAATTTCGTGAAATTCATGAAATCTTACAGATTCACTTTATACACTGTATAGAATCTGGCTAATGTGAAGATAGACACATTGTCAACATTTCCTTCCTACATTGCCAGACTCTCAACGAAGACATTCTTATTCACATTTATTTACAACAAACTGCTGACACAAACATTAGCAACATTGTGCAGCTTGCATTATACTCTCATACTCAACATTTAATTCCCGTAACCTTAATAAATGATTTTTCATGACATAAACATTAAAATAGAATCAAAATATACAAATCGATTTACTCGAAAATCGAGTGCTGCTACAATATATATATATATATATAAATTAATAAAAATTAATAATCACAATAAATGTATTCTGAAATTTGACCTCCAAAGCCTCAATACTTCCTAGACAACCTGATATTTTAAGCTTTAAATTCTTCAATATAATTTACACACTTTTAATTCTATGTATTATTAATATTATTGGAAACAAACACAGAAACTACTCTTTCTCTAACTAGTATTAGACCTAATTTTTAATCTGAAATTGTATCATTACCTTCTACTTTCCCATCTTCGATCCGGTCGAAAAACTTGATAGGTTCTGTACCCCAACATAAATTACATCTTGGATTGCCTTCGGCGTCTGAGTGTAGAAGTGTGGTATTTAACTGATACACATAAAAGGACCACATCTGCCCATTAGTTACAATCGTCTGAGTCACAAGAGGATACGTAACATCGTTGTATGTGCTGAAACCTAGGAAAAGATTTAAAAAACAAATATATAAATAATATAATTTGTGACTTGACATATGGTTTTTGAACTTACTAACAGTCATAATAGCTGTAATACATACTACACAATCTGTAACCATTAAATCTTCAGTCATCCAAATGCCGTCAGATGCCTTAAGAGTTAACTACTATAAATGTTACAGCTCACATGTGAGCCAAATATTTTACAGTACAAATCCTTTCACGAACGTCTTAATGCACCACAACCTCTCTTTCTGTTACTTACCAGAGTAGTTAAGAAAATGAATGCAAGTTTAGTTTAACGTCCCACAGAAATAGAAACATTGCATTTTGTTTGTTTCCCATTGTAACGGTGATCCTCTGCTATAGCTGACAGCGTCTCCTTCGCAAAACATTGCCTGTAATTCGGACTTCTCATACATGTGAAGCAATACTATCGGCAATAGAAACTCCAGAGTCACACTCATCATACTTCGTTCTTCTTCCAATTCGCTGATGATTCTTTCCCCTGTGAAGTCACTCAAATGTCTCCGGTTGATGTTGCTGGGAGTAACACAATAATGTACCTTAACAGCTCTCTGACTAAAACACACTGTCTCGTCCTTTGCATTAGACTGTTTTATGTTGAGGAGCAAACGCCTTCGGCGCTACGGTTACGCTATGCAACTTCTTGCTCACTGTGCACGTGTGGAAGACCTCTTGACAACATGATGCCGGACTCTCGTTCATCTCTTTCGACTACGCGAAATATTATGTTAGTTTATTTATCTTGTCTATCTATGCAAGATCGATGCCTATTTTTAAATTTTCCACACCAATGTAGTGTTGCCCTGCTCTTCACAGATCTGAAGTCATACTTTCAAATTCTTAAGTTCGAAACTTCAGTATAGGGATATAAGAAAGAAAAAAAAAATCCGTTGTTGAAGCGCCAGAGTTTTCATTGTTGGGAAATGAAACATAAAATAATAAATTTAATTTTTAGTCACAATAATTAAACTAACAATTATTTCCAAGAATTGTGCTTTATTAAGCTTTCTTTAAAACTAGTTTTACTGGACCCTCTGATAACCAAAATCATGTTCAAGGTAGCATTCATCTATCTAAAGTGTATTTCGTGCTTCTGTGTTGCTCCTCTACTTAGCTATAACAATAAAAGATTTAAAAAATTAAGCTCTTTGTAAGTCAGTAATAGAAGAAGAGACATAAATAATAATAAGGACATATCATTAATACATAAATAATAAAAAGAAAAACAGTAAAATCAATTTAAAAGTTTCCTAATCATAGCAAACACTGTGTAGTTTCTTTGAATAATAGTATGATGTTAAACTATTTGTTATATATTCGAACAATATAATAGTTTCTACACAAGTCCCGAAGAGGGCAGGAAAACAATTCATTTACGAGAGGTTAGTGCAAACTGTATAACCCCCCTCCCCCCCCCCCCAAAAAAACTAATGAATATGTTTTTTTGCTAAGTGCTACATCAAACAGGGAAGGAAGAAAAAATGAAAAACTAAACAACAGAAAACTAGCTGCGAAGCATTCAAGTGAGTACCATATGGAATACTGTTCTTTAAAGTTTGTTTTCTTTTCCTAGTTCTCTCCCTCTTTGTCTGATGAAGTATTTAGCGAACAAGTTTATAGCATAATTTTTAGTGTTGCGTAATCATATTTCCAGATATAGAGGAACACCATGCCAAATCATAAGCACCTAATAAAACTAACTAACTAACTCTATGCCCTAGAACCGAAGGTTCAATGCTGCATTCACAAAAGCTCTCGATTGACTTTTGTTCTTAGCCAACTTAGCCGTTTTCCTATCTGCGCATACATCTTCCTAATGATCTTTTTACGATTGAGTTTCCAGTTAAAATTGTGATAGCGCTCCTACGTCTACATGACTTGCCCACCTAAACCTCCTATACTTAATAATTCAAATAATGTTAGGTAAACGGTACAAGTTAAAAAGTTCCTCGTTATGAAGTTTTCGCCATTCCCAATTCCTTTCCCTCTTCGGTCCTATTATTCGCCTCAGCATTTTATTTTCAAATCTTCTTCCTCTACCCAACTATAGGTTGATGGGCAACATGGAAATTTTAACTTTCCTCTTTCTTGGCAGAGCAGTTACATACTTTGATAAGGTCACTTCCTCGTAACTGCATCTAGATATTCTATCCTTGGTCTTCCTCTTCCTGGTTTTCCTTATGCCTTTCTCTCTATCAACACTGTGATTCAATCGGAGTGCCGAATAAGATGGCCAAGCATGCTGTTCTTCTTTTACCTATTACATTCATGATCTGTTGTCCTTCATTAGCTTCCTTTAGTACGTCTTCATTCCTTTTCCTTTCGGTCCGTGATATGCGCAGCATTATGCGCCAACACCACATTTCAAATGCTTCCAGTTTGGGTATTTCAGTTTTTCTCAATGTCCACGTCTCTGATCCGAAAAGCGCCACGCTCCATACCAAGTTTTAATAAATCATTTTCGAACGTCCAGCGGCACATTTCTTATGTTAGCAGTCCTCTTTTCCCACTGCATACTTGTTAAGCCAGAGCTATTCTTGATCTTACGTCTTTTTCACTTCTTCCGTCCGAGGATATTAGACTTCCTAAATAAGGGAACGTCTTCGGTTTTCTCTCCCTCTACCCATATGTTTGCCCCTTCGTGTCCTGCGCTTTTGCACTTTATCACTTTGGTTTTCTTCTTATTTACCTTCATTTTGCATGTTTTCTCCAGTTGGTCGTTCACGTTTGAAAGTGCTTCCTGCAAATCCTTTTCGTTCTCCGCTATCAGTTATACAATCAGCAAACTCTACTGTGCTGAAAACCAGTCCATTTACTTTCACGACTTTCTTGTTTTTATCAAAGAATTCTTTCATAGCCTCTTCTATATAGACGTTAAACAGGAGAGGTGAAGTTCACATCCTTGCTTTACTCCTTTGCTTATTCTTGCTTTCTTCTGATTTCTTCCTGTATCAGTTTTTCAAATACTTTCTGCAAATATAAAATGAAATGGAATCTTGCAGTTTTACGTTCACGATTTTGCTCTGTTGGCCAAAAGAAACAAGTGATTAATGGAATGAGGACGTGGAAGGAAACAGGAGTACTTTGAAAAAACCCACAAACAAGATATTATCCACTACACTAACGCATCGAATGGAATCGAACAGCATACCCCTCGCACTATAGGTGAGCATTCTACACTGAGACAGAGTGCCCCTAAACATCAGAATATGTATTATTCAGTAGTACAGTTTACTACTTCCACTTCCTCTGAATGAAACCGATCACTTCACTCAGCTCAACGTCTATACCATAGTAAAGGAGAGGAGAGCATGTTTGTTATGTTGTTTAGTAGTTAATCTATATAGCTACTAGTAATGAAACCGACGACACCTTCCTTTATCATCAGTATCTCATGATTAATTTGGCTTTAAAAAAAGAAGTTGTTGTTTTTGTTTAAAAATCTTATTCCATGATTCAGAAGCAGATATTATCGATATCGAATCATAGCTGAGTGATTACACTAGTACGGTAGACCCATTTTCTTTACTTCAACTAATGAAGATAAAATGCAGCGTTCGTAACGTACTCAAAAATGAACTGCGCAATCAAAAAAGCCATACAATCAAACCACAATATACGTGTCTTTTAATAAAGTGAATTAACAATCTTCTTAAAAACATCGTTATGGAAACTATTTGGGTTGTGATTAGGCTAAATCTGTGTATGATGACAGGAAAATAGACACCAGCGTCGAACGATATCCAAATTATTTCGCAAGGATGACCGAATATATTTACATTTTAAGAAGTTAGTATTATTTCTTATATTTTGATCAATCAATACGTTTAAAATGAATAGTAATACCTTGTTAAACTCTGTAGATACGAACTGAGGTAATCGGGAATTTCTTATTCTGGAGGAAAGAGAATGTGGGAGAAAACGGTAGGACCTCGAATAAACCTCCGAATATGATGATGTGGAACAAACTCATATGGATGATTAAGTATTCACTTTTGACAGTATGGGCAACAATTTTTGATCTCCGCATATACCATGTATTATTTATGCTCTATTTCGGAGAAATTTCGTACGTAAAAAATACTGGATGCTGAAAAATACTGTAAAAAATACTACATCTCTAAATTTAGGTGCCTTCGTTTAAGATTTCTTTAATTTTCACTATACGAGGAAGTGCAGAAAAGCTCCTGATTTTGTCCAGAAAGAATAGAGCTTGAAGGATGAAGTTACACAGTTATTCAATATATTCCCCTAAGATTGGTACACTTGATGCAGCAATGTTGCTGCTTTTCTAACTCTTGTAGTAATATTCCTCTGATTGTGCCTGGAAATAGGTCTCAGGAGCACACTGGACGTCAGGAGCCCTGACTTTTCCAAGTTTCCCAGGTTTGTAGGGCACATTTTTCAGATTGAATTTCTTGAGTTTCTAGTGTATATTTTAGTGTCTAAGATTAGGATCTCTTTGCTAGCTAAAATTTCTATAATAATAATAATAAAAATAAAAAAGAAAGAAAGAAACAGAAAAATCTACAGAAAGGCCTACTACGACATTCACCCTCTGTCTATCTGTATATTTTTATATATTCTTTACATAAGAAAAAGTTAATAACAGAAAGTTATGATGTATTTTGATGACAATAAACAGAAGTTAGCAAACAATACCGTAACTAACAAACAGGTGTCACAAGTTTCCATTGCGTTACGGAAGAGATTTTTTTAAGGTGGCAATTTCCACGTTAATAGTTCGTTTCCAGATCAGCTTGTTTTGATAACTTTGCTTTCTTTTTCTCTAGTATAGTAATTTTATCAGCTATGCGTTTACGTTCATGCTTTTTCAACTCAACTGCATCTTCTTCGGCACGTTTTTAATTCATGGCTTCCTCTTACCGCTTCCATGAAACACGAATATACTAAAGCGTTTTCCCATTTATTTCCACCGCACAAAGTCCTCAGAACATTTTACAGAATCATATTCAAATATCAATGCTACTATTGAATCTTTACAAAGGTTTTCTAGTATTATGTCCTTATTAATAGAAAAAAACACTTTCAACAATCGTATTTCCGTGAGAAAGAATAGGCAAAACTTTCATTACCTTTCACAGTTCTTCGAACTCATCATTATTTCCGAGAAAATTGTGATATAAAAAAAAAAGTCCAGTTGATCTGTTTCGTCTCGAAAGCCCTTTCGTTTAAATGCATACAAAAATGACCCGTAACAGAAAATGCAATGAACTGGTTTTGCAAACGAGCTACTCATATCATAACGTATATATTCATGAGTTGAATAATTTTCAGTAACTTGCTAAAAACCTGATCTCATGCTTCTTTTAATTGGTTCTAAAGTGTAATTATTCTCTTTAATTCTAACACTAAGTTCTAAAATTTAAGCGGGCAAGTATCAATCAAATATGAAATATGAGGGAAAAAGAAAAACAGTTTTAAAACTTCTTTGACATAAATTGCTCGTCCATTATCTACCCAATCTTCCCCCTCCTTCACTCATACAATCAACTAGAGATTGAGAATACCCACAAGATAGGAGGTTAGCATTAATATTGTCACTAAGCTCACAGAAAGAAAAACTGGCACAATCAAGTTCAGTTGGTCGCCTTAAATTCTTCGGGTTCCTTATGCTAGAGAGTTTAGTCGTAAAAGAAAAGTATGCTCACAACGCTCTGCATGGTCAAAAGCAGAGAAGTAAAAAAAATAACAACACTAATAGTTTTTTGTACTATTAACAACTAAATTCCCTGACTTTTCCAGGTTTTTTAAGTACCTGGTAACCCTAGGAACGTCCTCAAAACGATGATTCTTGAGGTGTTTCTTCAAGTTTGGGAATAAATGATAATCAGAGTGAGACATGTTTCAACTCCAATAACTAATAGAGCCGGACAATTCGGAGTGCTAGTCTTAAAACGGGAGAAAACTGTCTTGGATACTTCAAATTAGTTCCTTCTTCTGATCACTGTTCAGAAATTTCGACACCCATTTTGCTGAAAGCTTGTGCACATCTAGTATAATGATGAAATATCTTCTCATCAAGCTTTTAAGTTCTCCGATAATAAGACGACAGTACATATTATTGTTATTGAAAGATAGTCCGAAGTTATGATTAACTCTTAAAAGTTCAATTTTTGTTCAATTCAGAGGCTGACTGGCTTGCCCGGATACCCGGAAATTTCCGGGTGGGCTCTGCCCTATGCAAAATCACTTAAGATATTGCTAGATTAGTTGTAACTAATTCAAAACTCCGTTCCGTTCATAGTAACCAGTGGCGTAATTAATGGGCTCTCAGTGCTAGCGAAGAGGGAGCACTAGGGAAAGGGGCCCAACCCGTAGCCTTGTTTGTTGAAAAATCAATAAGCCAATTTAAAAAAGTCTCAAAAATACATGTATTTCCTAAGTTATTAACTCAAAAATGTAATCTCGTCCATAATTTATGTATTCAGTAATGTGATGTGCAATCGATAACATATAAAGGCACGAACGTCTCTGCCGGGGGGAACAGGGGAGACGTGTCCCCCCAATATTTTGTTGAAGAAATGAAATTGATCGATGTTGATCTATATGGAAGAAGTACGGAGAGGCAGAATAAATGAATTTATATGTGTTGTTAAACATTAGGTTGTATGATTGAAATGTCCATTTGACATGTGGCATTTTCAAGGAAATATAATTATACGTAGGCTATGTATTTAAAAAGCTACATTTCTTGGTTAGTCTAAGCAGTCTCGGCTTCAATCATACACTTCTGTCATTACTTAACCAGAACAATTAGATTTCAAGACGGACGAAGACAAAAGAAGGGAAAAAATATATAGAAAGTTGAACTGCGAATTAGAAAAGGAAATCTTTTCAACAGAAGTAAAGGTGACAAGATGAATTAAAAAGGATAGATAAATGTTAATATTGTATATGAAGGTAAATTTCATGGAAATAGAAAGTAGCAAGGGAAAACTACTATGACAATATAGAAACTAAAGATAAAAATAGACTTTTAATGAGAGAATTGCAGCTTTATAAAGATGGAAAGAATATATTGAGGAACAAGTTGATAGCAAGAATAAATTTTATATCTTAGATATTAAAACGGAAAACGAAATATATGATGATGGCAACGGAATTGGGATGCTAAGGGACAAGGTTAAAAATATATAACGAAATTAAGGACAAAAAGTTAGACAATATACACTACTTCATCAAGAATACAGAAAAACAAAGAAAAAGAAATATTCGAAGTGTGTAATCAAATCAAGAGTGTCATCGTAAGACTACACTGCTGCAAATGCGCTTAATAACACTGGTTCAAAGTTGTACACAAGAAGAAAGTGATTGTAGATGGTACTGTTCCCAACATAGTATCGATGAGACATCATGAACATGTTATACAGACTGCTCAAAAATGTACAACATTCACTTTAATACCATATATAACTACTCCGAGCAGCCACGCAAGGAACAGCTCAGATATATAGCTGTCGTACAGATCATATATGTCTGTCTAGGAAATGGTCATTGTGAGCTCGACTGGCACTCAGGTGCCATCCCATAATGTCGCACAGTGACCTACAAGGCGTAGGTCCCGAGATCTAGTAAGCCAGGGAAGGAGTGTTCCAGGTAAAGGGTTCACTTGTCGGTATGGAAACGCGCGTTGTGCTAATGAAGACAAAGTGTCTAGATAAGCTTTGAGCATTGGCAATACTACGAAAGCACAACATACAAGTGATATTCCCCTTAAGAAAGGTGGATATGTAGCTTATTTATCGCCCCCTCTGTTACTAATTACCAGAAAATCTAGTGTAGGTCTTATAAGACAAATGGATACACGCTGGATTTTTCCATTCACCTGCAAGTTTAGAAACAAGCATAGATCCATCACTGTGTACTAAACATAATAGCATTTCATTTGCCTTGCCACTGCAGTCTCTTCCGATATATATCACAGAAGTCCAGCACGTGACTCGAATATAGGTACTAAAGAAGCTTAGGATAAAAGATCAAAGATTCGAAAAAACTTACGTATGGACCAAGTATTTAAAGTTGGAATACTGCAAATGATATAGGATGACGAAATGGGAAGAGGTATTCGATAAAAATTTCATCTCCCAGTAACATCATTTACGAGTACTATCTAGAAGAGTATCGATTAAGAGTTTGATAGGGAGACATATTGATTAGAGGAGGTAGAAGAATTAATGATAAAATGATCATTATCGCACAATTTGAATCGTACATGAACATGATGCCAGAGAACATAATGAAAAGCTTTGAAAGCATGAGATGAAAATAAATATGAACAAGTTTAAAGCAATAATGGGTAGATGATTGAGACTGTAATAGACATCTGAACAAGGCAGTAGATTAGTTGCCTATTGCAATACCTACATAGTTTTATTAACGTAGTTATAAAATGCAAACTTTAAATAGAAACGGCGGAGAAAATGGTGAAAAATTCTTAAGGAGACTGTGATGGAAAGCATAATGTGTGAGTCAATGAATGAAGATGAAGAGTATTGCATTGTAAGAAGCAGAAAAGTTTCATTACCAGAAGACAACACAAAGTACTCGAGTTCTGGAAATTTGTAAATTGAGGTGAACGTAAAATTTGGAACAATGAACCAATGAGGTACATTGGGAATAATGAGTATAAAAAGAATATAAATGGAAGGAAGTAAAGGAGATATTAAGGTATTGTTCCGAATGACATGTAGGAGGTATGGTTAAAGGAAAACAAGGAGAGTAGAGAAAGAATAAATTAATGGGTAGTATTAAGAGTATAATTCATATGTCAAGGCGAAGGAGTTATCTAAAAATCATATTGTATGTAAGCTTAAATTTGTGGCAGTAATGGAAGAAAATTATCGTGAGTGGGTGAGTTAAGTCTTTTCATCACTACTGCAGTAAACCTAAGTGCAAGGATCTAAAACTCAAATTTTCGGTTCCAAACAATACGTCTGGTACGTACAGAAAGCATAGGTTGGTGGATATTCCACTTTATTTTCATACAAATAAGATTCCCTCCCGTACTTACTTTTGATCTATTTGGACTTCAAAGTTCCCTCTTTCAAAAACTTAAAACCCTCCTTCATTATTATGTAAGTCAATGTAAAATATAATAATTGTGAGTTCCAAATGCAGCTCACGACTAGTTGGTTAACATTATAGTGTACAGTCATGCTTAATTAAAAGCTCTAATTCTTTACAAATAAATAATTTAGCAAATTTATTTATTTATTTTATTATTTAGTTCAACCACCAACCACCCAAACTGCATTCCATATTTTGTATGTAATTACTCAAGTACTTTGTTATACACAACCATCTGGAAATAGCGAAAGGTAGACAAGTGGTAGTGAACTTAACGATATCTATTAGCGTGACAATTATTATTAGGAATTAGCGTGAAGCGCTGACGTTTGCCGTTTATTGTGAGAAATTCTGATTGTGCCGCTTGTCTTCCTACAACCAACATTACATACTCCTTAAGCAAGGTTGTATAGCATTACAGGATAGCGTTAAGCACCGGCTGACATGTCTAACTTATCTACTATGTTTGCGACAATATGGCTTTGCAGAGGGGGTTTGGTGGCCATCTTTTAAAACAAAATTGTACATTAGAATTATCTACTTTTAACCCTTAGAACACTGAGTATGAGTAAATTCTGAGAAAACTCACAGATATGTTGCCCATATTACTAATGGATGTTAATCAATATCTTAATGATTTAAATGGTAAAAGATGGGTTAACATTCATGACCTATCTTCCGGCCGGAAAGAGCACAGGATGCCACTGATTTTACCATCGTCATTAGACATTATCAATGAAGTTCCCTTTTAACTACTTTCCTCAAAAGGAAACTGAAATATATATATATGGGTGTCACAATAATAATAAAAAGAAACCAATAGTGTAACAGTTGACTTCTAACGCTAAATTATTACATTCGTATCAATTTGATTTGATTTAGAGCTTAAAGTGGATCCGAACCACATGTGGATTTGGATCTACAGCTTAACGTGGATCCGAACCATATGAGCTTCCGCCGGGGAACTGAACGTGAGACTCCCACACCAAAGGCGTATACGCTAACCGCTTAGTGACGAGGGAGCTCACATTCATTTCAAGATAAAGAAGGAGGGGTAACAATAATAACTTACTCTTCACCAAATGAGGTAATAAAAGTGAGAGGAAAATTAATGACAATAGCCTGTGCGTCACCATCACTAATTACAGCCGGAAAGAATTACCCGAAATTCGAGATGAAGCTCTGGCGGTAGTATTTACCATTAATGAGTTTCGTTAGGTTTACTTGTGGATGGACAGAATCTGTTCGTGATCAAAGCAGTTTCACTGACGGAACAGTTTCACTTAGTTTACAACTTTGGTTTCTTTTGCTGAGTACGATTTTGAGGCAGTGTAACAATGTGCTCGTAGGTGATCTTTTATCCAGAGTTCCTGTAAATAATGAAACAGGAGCGGCAAGACTAGCTGGTAAGGATATATAGACGGAAAAAGTTCGAAAATGAACGACCAATGGTTGGAAAGGAAGATAAAGATTTTAAAAATCCACTCTAATTTTGACGACGAAGCGTATAAAGCTTTATAGAAAGTGTCTTCATTTGGAACAAGTTAATAAATGGCTCTTTGGAACAGTCACTTAATTACAACTATGAAGTTAGGGAGTATGCTGGATAGAATAAGTACATAGAAATTATTTGGCTCTACCCCGATAGCAGAATTTCCTTTGTCTTCCTGCGATGAGCTTTTGTAAGTCAAAAATTTTCTGCAGGAATTCTGCAGATGAAACACTTGTGATTGTTAAAAATACGCTTTACGCGACGTAAAAAACAGTTCAAACTATATGTGAGTCGTCCGTGCATTTAAGACATCTACACACAGCAGGCATGTTTTTATACTTTTCTGTTGGATATATTTTTTTTTTTTTTTTCCTCTGACAATTTTTCTGCATAGGCGCGGCAAAATTTCTGCGATCAAATCGCAGATCGCGGCATGTTCTGCTATGGGGGGCTTTACTAATTGATGAACGTAGCCACTTCAGAAGTTGGGTAGCTTAGACCAAATGGCTCTTAACAAACCTTCATGGGTGTGATATTCATAATTCTGTTTCCAATAATCCTGCTAAAGTTAATTGTGGGTCCTGGCAAATCACATAAAGATCTTTTTAGAAGAGCATATATAGACCAAACCTGCTATTCGGGTTTCAAGTTTCGTTTATAGTAGACAGTTACATTAGATGGATTAATGCATAAAATGAATTGGATTGATACTGGCAGAAATATTTCAAATTCTAAATTTCCTTTTACCTTAGGAATAGATAATGGGAATCTATTCACAGAGCGATTAAAAAGAAAATAGTAGTTTCTTCACATAATATGGTTAGGCTAAAGGTGGAACACGTGATTAATAAGTAACTCTTAATTTTTTATTTTAAGGGGCAGAGGTTAGTCAATAAGATTTTTTAAAGTGAATACCAAAGGCAAAATATGGTTTTCCCATCCCATCCGAAGCGTACTATTTAACATTTCTCCAGCTAAAATTATTTTAATATTTAATCCAAGAACTTGGGTCACCACACCTGGCAAATATTTTAGAAAGTGAAGGTTTTAAATCAAACTCCATCAGCAGACAGTAACAGGATACAGTATGTTAATACAGGGTTAAAGAAGGAAATTAGGTTAAAAATAATGGTAGTTCGCTGCCGTAATTTATCGGTGGGATAATGTTACCAACAATTTGCACAATATATACAAGTCGTGGTGAATGGAATGATAAAAGATTCACAATCATCACAACGTACAAGTCAAACAAACAATATAAAACAATATACCGTACGATAATATTGTCAAACGCACACATACACAAACAAATACAATATACGATAATATTGTCAATATATCAAACGCACAAATCTAATTTCTTTCCCAAATCTTTCACACTATTTGCCACCAAAGCTTGGAATGACAACCCTGAAAGCATCAGAAACTCTGGTTCAGTGTTGACTTTTAAACGTCGGCTTAAAAAATATCTTTTTAATGAAGGTCTTCAGTATATATATAAAAAAAAATAAAAATAAAAAAAAAAGTTACACACGAAACTATTCCTTGTGTTACCATGCAGTTGTTCGTTTTTCTTTCTTTTTTTCTCTCTCTTTCTATTTCATCTTATTTTCTTTTCTATTCCTTTCTGATGCATGTGTATGAACGTATATATTATACACAATCACTTAAGTATGTGCATCATTTTATCTACATAGGAATCAAAGGAATGTATTTTATGTTATATATAATCAAGATTGATTTCTTTGTTTCTCTCTCTCTCTTCAGCATTGTCGCTTGTTTATTTTAGTATTTATTTTATATGTAATAAGTTTCATTTTCACTTTTCATATTTTATTTTCTTTGTATTGTTCTGTGTGTCTGTAACTCTTTAACGTGCCTAAGTGTATATCCTTTCTATTCTCGTTGAAAAAAGAAAAAAAAAAACTATTATGAGATCCGTCTGTAAAAGAAAAATGTAAATGGTTGAGTGGAAGAAAAGGTTATGCCTTAACTCCGCCATTTTAAATAAGAAATAAATAATAACAATAATAATAATAATATACGAAGTTCGAAAATCACTAAAAAGGAAATATATACCTAGTCGTACCATAAATACCCACACAACATTAAACGTGAATTATTACGAAAGTGTTAAAGACACCTTAATACCCTTATTGTATAGGTTTCTTACAAGTCTAACGAACACATAGCACCAATTACTTTTCAAAATGGCCGCCTTTGGCCTTCACACAGTCCTTAAGTTTCTGCGGCCACTCATCTATAGCATTACGTACTGTCTCCATAGGGAAATCCGCCATTGCCTTCACCAGGGAACATTTCAGACTGTCAATATTGGCATGCCTCTTTTTACAGATCATGCCCTCAAACAGTAACTGCAACGCGTAGTCCAACGAATTGAGGTCAGGGCTGCTAGCAGTTCAATCATCTGGAGCAATAAAGTCCGGGACATTTCTTCTGGGCCACTCCTGGGTAGTGTGTGCCTTGTGGGCTCGTGCGGAATCCCGTTGGAAGGCCCAATGTTAGTTCCTAAACAAAGTGTCACTCAAAGGCTTCACAACAGAGTACAAAACAGTATTTTCGTACACTCTGGCTGACATTTTCACCCATTTTTCACAAAAATGCAGCTTGGTAGTGCGATTATACGTCACACCCCACCAAACCATAACTGAGGCCGGTTGATGGCTCTTCTGGATCTTCGGGATTTTCTCCCGATCTTCCTGAGAAGTTGAAACATACACTTGGTCATTTTATAGATTGAAAGCTTCCTCAATGTTGAATATCTTTCCATCTGTGAAAAGAATTCTCCTGTACCCATTGTTTGCGTAACGCTGCAATAGGTGTTTTGCTTTTATCATCCTCTGCTCTTTCAGACGTGCACTGAGGAAGTGATCTGTTCTTTGCCGGTAAACCTTCGACCCCAAATCACTTCTTAAAATACTAGACATTGACATTTTGGAAATATTCAGCTCACGAGAAAGCACTGACTGTTTTCGTACAGGATTTCTCCGAATACGGGCCGCCGCTCTTTGCACTAACCTTTTGGTTCTTACGCTGCGTAGGTGGCCTTGCTTTGGGCGATCGTCAACTGTCCCAGTTTCAATGAATCGCTTGATGGTGTGATATACGAAAGATTTGCTAATATTCAACTTTTTAAGTGCTGTGAATATCAAGGGGCTGATTGATCCACTTTATGAAGAGCTATTACTGCCACACCCTTTTCGTAATAGTCCCACTCCATAGCTACACTTTTACGAACACACTCTCTCTATGACAGCTCAACTCACAATGGTCCACTTCACCTTCTTGCACAGGCAGGTTCACCGCGACTTTGCAAACCAGATATACACCCTGCCTCAGAACCTGAGTCAGCTCTGCGAACATTAGTTAAGAAGCTATCGATAAATTAGAAAAATGTAAAAAAATTCTGGTACGAGTAAGACATCGCAAAGAATTTATTGAATGCAAATACGTCTTGCAGGGTTAAAAGGCCTTCTGAGAGATGAAAATATAAACCTATTTAACACATGGAGAACTTGATTATGGAAAAAAGTGCTACGTTAGAACTGGAGCAAGAAAAGAAGTTGATACAATAGTATTTTGTCGTCTTTCTTGTTCTGATGTTTCAACCAGTCGTATGATCATTTATGATTATGATTTTACAACGGACCTTATTCTATTTGTACACGTATAGCGTTTGTTATGTATCCACTTCGTGAACTGAAGAAAGCATTACTTAAAATTGCCTTAATTCTAATCAAGTACCAAGTAATAAAAACTATAATATATATGAAATACTTGTACGACGATTTCCAGTTTAGATGGCGTGTGCGATCTACTTATTCTTAAAACTAGCCAATTATTACGAGAGTAGCACAAAAATCAGATTACCATACAAGAACAAAGATTAATATTCTTTGATTAAATACTACTAAGTTAGTTAACTATTAGCATTGCTTAAAACTAAATATAATACCTTGGTAACAAGCTTGAGAAAGAAGCCATGAATACGAGGCCATAATAGCTTGCGAATGAAGTGCTTCAATACTGTCTTCTTCACCATAGGTGGAAGGTCTCGTTAACAAGTGGCCTCGTGAATGATATGACAATAAACCAAATTCACACAGATCTCCAGGCCAAAATCCTATAAATACACAAAATAATGTAATTAACAACCCAAATGAAGTCTTGCGTACCAATAACCAACAAAAGTGCATATGTTTCCCCTGTGTGTTTTTTCTGAAAGTAACTTTCGAACTATTTAACAGTTTTAAATATAATTTTGGCATCATTCAGAAAACTATATTACATCGCAGAGGTAACTGTTCTCAAATTGGTTAATTCAATTTGATGTTTTTTTGACAATAGATGAGAGAATGTATTTGTGTTAGTGCGTGTGTATTATTATACCAGTCACACCTAATTCTCATTACTTCATCAACTATTGCCACCTATTATTTCGCATTCAATTAATGAGTGCCGCGATTGTTCAGTGATAGAGCGATTACCTTTGGTGCATGGAGACCTTGGTTTGATCTCAGTTCGCTCCAAGTGAGCTTTGTGGTGGATAAACAGTGTGTGAGTGGATTTTCTCAGGGTTCTCCCGTTTCCTACCACTTTCTTCATTGCACCATTTCATTCATTTCTCATCATCACCGTGTGCTTTAGCCTCACCGCATTACCGTGGGACGTAAACATAGAGATTTTATTTTCACATTCAAGCAACACAAATATTTAATTTACGATACCTTTTTCTGTTGTTTGATGTTACAGTAATTCAGAGAGTACACTGAAATACTTCCTTGATAAATAGTGAGCAGTAACCTTTTTACTAATTTTTAATAATTAATATTTCAGGGCTCATAGTAGTCTGGTCTGTTGTAAATAGTTGAAAAGTGACCAAAAGCACACAAAAAAGTGACCAAAAGTACACGAAAAAGTTACCAAAATCTCATCATGCCCCTCTCTGTTTGTTGTTTTGTTTCATGTTTTCTTCTTTACTTCTTTTTGAGCTTCCTCCTTTCTTGGCGGTAAGTAGACTTAGCATATGTAAGAAGCTTCTAAGTAAGTGGAACCAGTTCTGGCCTATTCCGAATTTCATCATCCCAGACATTATATTTAACAAAGCATTGAGAGTTCTCAAAGCCATGAAATATTCAAATTCATCACTTACTCTTAAGAACATACAAGAAGCATAACACAAGACGAACATGATGAACCACACAAACACATACACACAACGTTGAGCGGAGCGTTAACTATTACGAGAGGAAACTAAAAGACTATTATGATAGAAGAAAGAATAGACACAAGAATTCTCAACCCCGCCTTGAGAGCTCAGGCATCCACCAACCATCCACTGTGAAGAAAAAAATAAAATAAAATAAAATTAAAATAAAAATAAAAGCTGAAGTGAGAATAAAGCTGACTGTTCCACATGTGGAAGCAAGTACTGAAACATTCAGAAGAGTAATGAGCAACAAGTTTCTGCCTTTTTCATTTATTTTTATATAATTTTTCTTAGAAAACTGCCAAGGCAAAACATAAATCACGCGAAAAAGTCACTTTATTCCCCCCCCCCAAAAAAAGTAAATTTTAGTGACAAATTTGAAAAAAAAAAAGTAACTTTTAGTGACCAACTTGAAAAAAGTAACTTTTAGTTAAAAAAGTGACTCGCTATGAGCCCTGATATTTAGTATGTATTATTTTTATAATACTAATGAAAAAATATTATGTTCCCTCTAATTTTATAACAAGGTTGATTAATTTAAATCAAACTTCCTTGGCTTTCAAAAAATCAGTATTTCTGACCTTCTTGAACAAACACTAATCGAATATCAGTTTGAAACTAACATCTTGATCCGTACTACGTGATGATAGGATCTTAATAGCACAAGTTTAAACAAAACATCTAACTCTTTAGATTAAAGTAATGGTCATGACAACGTACTTACTCAATTCAATCATTTCGTATTGTAACTTTCGAGAATTTAGGCCATTATATATAACGGCCTAAACAGTTTGAAATGAATTTTTGAACATAGTGACTACCTCAAGCCCAGTTTGCTTAAAATGTGTACTCGAACGAGAATTTAAAATTTATGCCAAAAATAAGTGAGTCTCAGTAGATTTTCAAGTTAGGAAGACTAAACTCAGTATACAAGCTCAACATTAAAAGTAATTTGACACGTGTCCCAGAACTTCCGAAAATTCCGCCCGTAAGGGAAGAAGGGAGAAATTTTCATATTTTTCCTTCCACATTCAAATCGATGTTTCTGTCTCGTCATCAAGAGAAAACGAGTGAACCGTCTGAAATGAATTTTTGAACATAGCACTTGGCTCGAGCCGGGATTTTATCATGTTTCTTTTATAAGTGCGAATTCCAAGAGAAAAGTGAGCTTAAAGTATGCCAAAAAACAGAGTATCTCATGAAATTCTCATATTTGGAAGCTGGAACTCTGGATTCTTGTTTGCTCTTCATAAGAAAAAAAGTGGACACGTGCCCTAATACTTCAGAAAATTCCGCTTTTCTTACGTGATGGGGAGAGCAATTTCTATAATGTTTCTCTTAATATATTAAAATAACATTGCTTTTCTCTCTCATCATCACGAGAAAACAGTTAAACTGTTTGAAATGAATATTTGAACATAGCACCTGACTCGAGCCGGGTTTTTATCGTGTCATTTTGATTAAAATAAGTATCCTAAGAGAAAAATGGAAGTTAAACAAGTACGCTGAAAATAGAGTATCTCACGATTCTCTCATATTAGGGAGACTGAATTCGGCATATAACCTCCTCATTGAAAATAACGTATACCAAAAACAGTTGAACCATTTAAAATAAGTTTTTAAACACAGAACTTGGGCTGACCTGGGTGTTTACTATTAGTCCTATACTTTGAATGAAACACGTTTCCAAAGGATAAAAGAGATGCGGCAAATTCGTCGCAAACAATAACAGCTGCACTATTTGAAATGAATTTTTGAAAATTTGGGTCGAGTTGGATTTTTATTATTTCAGTTTGATTCAATTAAACCTTTCAAATATTTACCATACACCTTTTCTTCTTGTGCTAAAAATGCGTAGGTCAGCTAGTTGTTAATAAAGAGAACGAACAATTTAAAATATTAAAAAAGAAAGAAGCAATTTTTGATTAGAAATGCTTAATACTAAAATATGTTACATATTGTTATACTGAATGGAAATAAATTGAAATCAAATATTTATACTCATATACAATTCATACTGATATGCAAGTTTACCTTGTATAATTTTACAATTTTAAAGCAAAAAATACTGATTAGAAAGTTATGATAAAAGGAGTATACAAAATTGTAAAGTGAAGAAAAAGAAACAACACGAGAAAACTCACCTAATTGTGGCTGTCCATTACAAAGCCCACTTGGTGCGAGCTACGATCAAACCAGAAACCCCAAGCACCAGAGGGAGCACTCTATCATTGAGCCACCGTGGCCCTTCATGATGATGGGTCAACACAAAAAAATGTTAGTGGTGAAATTTGGAATAGAACCAGGGACCACCCTGCTACGAAGCTGCATGCGTTACAAGTCGGCTAAGCAGATCAATAAAATTTAAAAAATTGAGAGACCTGTTTCTTTTTTAATGTTTTTACTCACTCCCGTAGACAATACATTTTGATGCGTGTGCTGACAAGAAGGAGTCCCTCCTTCCATATGAAGAATTATTCAATACATAACCAATTGTCGAAATCTTATATGCAGTTAAAGGGAACTTCAGGGAAGTAAGTTTTGTTTCTAACATGAACGTACAATATTTGTGATAAATTATAAGAAAAGTCGTATTATCGGGGATTACAAATGGAATATACAGCACATTAGTAGAATCAATTTTTGATATCACTATCCTAAGATTCTATACTTAAGCGTGTCAGCCTTTACAATACGTCACTAGTCTACAATGTGGATTTATGCATATACTTCGAATAGTATGGTTGAATAAAATAAACCAATTTTAATAACAATTCTCATACTTCTGTCTACAGCACAGGCAGCTGTGTCTGTTGTTTTATTGAATACAATATAAGTCCATTTTTTCTTTCTTTTCTACGAAGTTTTAACACTTCATACGTAGTCCTAATACCGGAGTGCCTTGCTTTGTGTGGTGATTTTTTTATTTCCATTTTCCACTTCAATTCACAGCAATCATTTTAACAATATTATGAGACAACAAATCAAGAAATAGATTGCATATATTGACTTTTGTTGCTTGTATGTTCCGAGCATCCTGTAAAGTTACGCAGAAAAGCACTCATACCACCCCTCCCAAAGACTCTTTGAAGCGATTCCACAAAACAAATGCATGAACTCGTCAGATACGTAATAACATATTCTACACTGTATATTTTACTTTGGTTGTTTATTGATTAAGATGCTGTAAAAGAAAAATTAAGATTACCATACATTATCTATCTTTCGTCCAATCATTGTGAATTGAATTTGCAAGATCCTGGAAGATCCTGGTGACCGCGCCCGCTTGGGTGAGAAATATTGTACTGCTACTAAGTAACTGGTTACGTGTGAGAAACACTTTATTTCACTTTTATTCGAACATCACTTAATAAAGAAACCTGAAACCCCACTAGTTTACCAATTAAGAAAAGAAACATTATTTAAAATTTATTCAGTTAAAAAATCAAGTAGAGATGATTTAAATATAAGAAAAAAAGATTTAATTTTTTAAAATTAACATTTTTTTTTTTCTTTTTCAATCCTGCTTTGTAAACATGGGAATGAGTATCTTGATTAAAGAAACCATGTTTGTAACCAGTTCACATATTTTGCGTATTAATCGTAGGTTTGAAACGGTTTAAATTTACAAATGTTTGAACGATTTACTTTCATCTAAATGACACCGTCGAGAATAGCGAAATCGCAATCCATTTCTGTTCAGTTTGACATTTCAACATGCTACTTGCAGTTTTTGTAAATTGTGAGCAAAGCGTGCCAATTTCCTATTGTTAGTATTATAACTATTTTCTTCTAGCAGTGAACACTAAAAGGAGTTAGTATATTCTCATTTTGAATAATGTGTGTTCTTTGCGTACAATCACCTGTTTTGGCATATTCAAATTTGGAAACAATACAGAGGCAATTAAAGAAACGGAACTTCACATCTTTCTAATACAGACTATGTTGAGAGTACCTGGAATATTAGTCCCGTGTCTTCTGTTGAATTTCATTCCAAGTATTCGGGGATCATGAGGGAAATAAGAAATTTTGTTCGTTACTTTTTCGCATTCGCTTATATCTACAACAGCTGGCAAAGGGAGCTCGCTTCTCAACTGCAGAAATGGTTTTCCAAAATACTGTATAGGTCTGCAAATAAATTAAAAAAAAAAAAAAAAAAAGAAAGAAAAAAGTTATGACTGTCATATAGAAATTAGTAGAAAGAAAATTGCATATGTACACAGCAGAAACCAAATCAATACCTAATATGTCACGATATATAATCATATTCCACGATTAACTATTGAACGGTCACTTTAGTTTTAATATTCATTCTACTTCCTCATCGAATGAAGTTTGGACTTACCAGAATACTATCTGTATTTCTCTGGATCATACTCACATTAAGTTTAATCCACTCCATGGTCAAAGAAATATTGCGATTTCGTTTCTGAGAAATCGGAAAAATGGCAACTCTTCAGTGTTCAATAATGTTATGTTGTATATCAATTTTATGCGACTGGACACTTCGACTAAAAGTCCTCTTCCTGCACCAAAAATCGATTTCCGAAACTTGATACTATATTTACACGTATATAGTGGGCATGCATGCACAATGCACATCCTAGTCTTGATACGGAAAACAGAATATATATATAAAATGAGTCATCATTCAAAACTTTTCGAAGTGTGTTACCAGTTCGAACCCCTGTTTACCAATATTTCATTTTGTGAAATTTTTTCTTTAACAATTAACTTGTATCCTCCGGTAAAAATAAGATTATTTTACTTACAACTTCTATAATCGTACAATTTTATCGTGAAAACCATGTTGTATGCAGTGGTTTAGTGCAAGCATGAGTAGTTTTGTGTAGCTGCCGAAAATATTCTGGTACACTACGCACCCTAATTTTTACGCCCAAAATTTTAAAGCAAGAAAAAGATGCGCATTATACACACAAAAACACGATACTTCAACTTCTTTTCCGTATAGTTTTTAAATGCATTTTGGTTGAATACATCTTCATAACTTTGGAGCGACCATAGTTAAAATATAAAGAAAATAGGGATTCATAAGACCATCAAGATTTAATGGCGATCTCCCCGAATTACACGACTGAAAATTTTCACACTAAGTACTATAACCATAAACTATCTTGTGAGTTCTGCTGTATATACTTAAGCCGTATCTTCACTTATAAGGTTAAGCTCATTATTTAGGTCTAATATAAACATTCTCATATATAATCAAGAAATATGACCATACAAATACAAACAAAATACAAATCATTACAACAATATATTACTAGATGCGTTTTTTAATACCAGGTGTGATTTTTACAGAAGCTGTTATCAGCATATATATAAAATTTAGACAACATAAATGAATACTTAATATCACTCAGCAAAAGCTACTAAAACTGAATATCTCAAATTCAACATTATACACTACTCTTTTAATTATATTTTCATACAGGCATTAGATGGTTCTTATTATAGCACGTAGTTATCCTGCCAAAATTTCAGCAGGGCCTCCTCAAATAATTTAACTACACTACACGTTTACATTTGTTTTTATTATCACCCAGTATTCTCAGGTGTCTGCAAACGTCTTTTGCGTAATTTTCATCAACATTCGTCCCTGCTTGAGCCATATCTGCAGAAGACCTCTTCACTGACCATCTTATACTATTCAGAAATATTCTAATAAATTTAAATACAAAGCTCCAACTGAGAACACAGCTCATTTTAATTTTAGTACAAATCTCCACATACAGTTTACTCTAAAAGCTCCTTTACTTCTAAGCACGTAGTTCACTATCAATTGAACAATAATCTCCCTTTTTTTGAGCATTAATATCCTTCATAGTACAAAGCCTACACAGGAGTTTCAAGTTTCCTGATATCATTTTGTAGCCGATTTAAACTACACTTATATCCCTTTCCTCTTCTATAAATATAAACACATATAAAGTTTAGATAACATAAACGAATACTTAATACCAAATAGCAAACGCTACATAAACTGAACATCTCAAATTCAAAAATATACACTATTCTTCTTATCTTCTTTTAGTCATATTTTCACATTCCCATCAGCAACTTATTTATATTATTGCAGTCAGTTAATCTCCAACACAAAATTGTTCATAGAAAATCAAGAAAAAAGTCGTACTGATACCGTTTGACTGAGTCCACTATTCTGAAGCTGAAGTAGTTTCTAACGAGTTTGCGAACAATTAGTAGATGCTAACCGACACAAATTTTTGCAGTGTTTGATCACGATCGCATTTCTGCCACTTTCTTCCGTAAAGATTAGTTCAATTCACACTTTTTCCATTCTAAATGGCCACTGTCCACCATAGAGGAGGGCATTATAACGAACATTGTCACCTCTTTTTTATGCTATATCTATATTCTCAGCCATAGGCAACAACTCAATTTTGCTAGTTAATAGCAAACCCATTTCAAATTGAAAGCTTAAAACATCTATTAATAATTTTGCATTGTTCCTCTGGTAATACAAAAATGAAATGATATCTTTGAGTTTTACGTCCCACTATTATGCCGGTTAGGCTAAAGGAGACGGTGATGATGAGTAATAAATGAAATGGTGGAATGAAGGAAGTGGGAGGAAACGGGAGAACCCCGAAAAAACCCACGCACACGGTGTTTGTCCACCACAAAGCTCACTTGGCGGGGGCTGGGATCGAACCCGGGACCCCAAGCACCAGAGGTGAACGCTCTACCACTGAGCCACCGCGGCCCCTCTGGTAATACAATCATCTCTTACACAAATACCGTCCGAGGTCAACCAGAGTCCCGGGTGGTGTATTTCGGATTGCAATGGGATGTTCAAGAGCCCCCAGAGACATTCAATTGGATTAAGGACCGGAGAGTGCAGTAGCTACACATACAGTGGCATACGCGTATACAAGGGAGTCGCGGTTTTAAACCCTTCTTGAGCAAAATATTATGTAAAAACAAGCATTTACCATATTAACATGTGTAAACAAACTCTTGGCGTTGTATGGAACTAGTAGTTTGAACCTTCTCCTTGACAAACTCTACGCACGATACTGCACACATTATTATTATTATTATTATTATTATTATTATTATTATTATTATTATTATTATTAAAAATTAGTCTAGAATATGGCCACATTTTCACTGTATTTTGTGTTGATATGTTCAAACATTAACTACAACAAAGTGTGCAAAATTAATCGTAGAACAAAACAGAGAATTCAATTAAATTTTAAGTTGATTATCTTTTATGTAATATCTTTTGTATGAATATATTCTCAAAATTAGTCTGCAACGTTTTGTATTTACCTTTAATGTATGTTATCCTGGTACTTTTTGTTTGAACTTTCCTCACATGCTTTTTAACGATTACAAATACGATTCTTTCCATCCTTTACAAACACGACGGTCATTATGGTAATCATAGCAAACATTTTTCTTCTACCGTCCAACTATGTAGGCAAACTGCAATTCCACAATACACATATGTTAAATTGTTGGGAGTTCTCTGTGCTGTTTGGGTAACGGAAGGAATGTCACGCGGAAATAAGAAACACGTTATCATACTACTCATACTACAAGGCTTCCTTCAGCTAATTATCATTTTCTATTTTACACTTTTGCAAAATATGTTGAACACTGTTACTTACAAATAATATACAAGTGTTACAAAAAATACTATCTAAAACTAAACATTGTATTTCCCTTTTCTTTCCAGGTAACGACACCAACCTTCACGGACAACCCCGCAAAATGTCAGAATTTAAGTATGGTATACTTAGAGAATAATCTGTCATTCTCATGGTCAACCAATAGATGGCGAAATACACTGGAGCAACGAAATTTCATCGTTCAAGATTATTATAAATGCAGCAACAGTTTGATTATAGTATTGCAGTGTTAGTGCATTGTTACCTCTTGATGCTTGCAGAATGCTCAAGAAGCAGTTCCCTGGCTGTTCCTGCACTGTGGTACACTATCCATTATTCTATGTACGATCACTATCCATTACTCTAAAGTGTATTTCGTCATCTATTGGTTGACATTGAAAATGCCGGAATATTCTCTTGGTACGCAGAGCTGAAACTCTGAACCTTGTACGCCTACCCGTGAAGTTTGGTGCCTTTACCTGCAAACAGAAGAGAAATACAAGATTATTATTATTATTATTATTATTATTATTATTATTATTATTTCACATTGTGTATTACAACCGATGAAGTATGCTGCAAGTTTTGTGTGACTCACTGTTTAACTACACTACTATTGTCGAACAAAATTTTAAAACGTTGCACAGGTTAATCTCTTGTTTGTGAACTTTGCAGTATTCTTCCTTCAATTCTCACAGTCATTGAACTGATTTTTTCCTTTTTTAATTTTCTTTTCTTAATGATAACAGGAACTTTACAGACTTGAACTTTTACCATTATGTAGATCCTTATGCATTAACTTGAACTTTACGATGTGTCGAAGTCCAATCATATATATACAGTATATATATATTGTAATATTCCACGTGGTATTGTGTACAAACAACACTTTACGCTTGTGTTTATAAACACCACCACATGATTTTACGTCAAGATACTACGAACCACGTGGATCCACTACAACCAGCAAACGACGGACTTGTGGCTCCTCCTACGAAGCAGACGACATTGGAGCAGCAGCACCACCGCCGTATGAGAACCTATAAATTCGGCAGCCGACTGTGGACCAGTACCAGTTCTCTGGTGTCCCTCCTACTGTTTGCTTCGGAACATTAGGAGTAACGTAACTCCAAGCCTCTAGTCTGCTTCGGGACTCTTGGCTTTTCCTTTCACCTGGCTTAGCCTGCTTCGGGGCTCTGTCGAGAATCCTACACCCAATGGCTTAGCTTGCTTCGGGGCTCTGTAACCACTAACCTCCTCACTGCTTGCCACGAAGCTCTAGGAAACTTTCGCCACTCTGCCTAGCCTGCTACGGGGCTTTGTTGAGATCCTCTCTTCGACCTCTCGGTCAAAGACTACCTGTTTCTAACCTCACAAGTATAGAGAAAATATCTTTGTAGTATTTCTGTAAAGTACTGTTTTTAGTGAATTTTATAATAAAACGCTGGTAGAGGGAGTTGATTCCGGAAAATCTTTTTTATTACCTTGCTCTACCTACATCCTATATGGAACAGAGTTTTACAATATATATATCGCCGCTGATGATGATGAAAGCTCCCAGTGAAAATTTCCCGCAATTGAATAAATATGCTGAGATTCGGTTTTAAAAAAAAAAAATGTTGATTTTTTATTTAAATCGATTTTTCCTTTAAATCATCCGTATTAGACTATTTTTGTAAACGAAACGCAATTTAAATGATATTCCTTTTTTAACTGGTAAATCACTGGGTTTTCAGGTTTAACGAAACTGGGAGATTTCCTGATATTTATGTTCTATTTCTTCAAACTTTATTTTTCACACTGACTGTTACTCAGTAGCAGTACATTATTGTTTTTCCAGCACATAAGAGTGGATGGTCACAGTGATCCTTAGAATCCACTTAGCAATTGTATTCAATAAAAAACAAACAAAAAAAAAAAAAAAACTTTTTTTAAACTAATATATACTCGATGTGTAACGCAATGCAAAATATTCGCAGTTTGCAAGGTGGTAGCATATTCTACCCAGGGGAGGGGATGAGTTACGGAAATGTAGTTTACACCTGTCTTTCTTTTTACAGAATTTTCAAAACGAAATGTAGACATGGTCAGGGCCATAATTAAGTAGGAAACACTTGAAACTGTCGCTTCGTTATTACTACAAACACTGCATCTTACACACACATATTCCCTTGAATTGAGTTTTGCAAGTTTGACAATGTCAATTGTAAATTCTAGTAGACTTTGAAGTTTATTTCCAAAGCCAAACAAGTCACGTTCAACAAACGGGATTTTCAATTTATTTAACCTACTGGTAACCTATTTCCCAGAACACACAGGCCACAAGGTCTTAAAAGAAAATACCCCATACAGTTTCTTTTTCGTTCTTTTCAAGAATTGTATAATGTAGACAGACTCTTAATACACCTTTTGATGCACTGAAACATCTGCAGAGTTGCCAATTCAGAATCCTAATTCGTGAAAACTACGATTTTCCTAGTTACCCCTTACAAAGGCCTCATCCGATTAGTTATCGGGGGAAATGATTTTTTTTTCTCCATAGTTTCCAAGCTACTCCAAATAAATAAACTGAAAATTAACGACAGAACATCCATACGTATGAGTCAATTTACATATTTTGCACCAAAAAAAAAAAAAACTTTGGTTACATCTGGAAACATTGTGTGGTTCCTAGTGTACTTCAATTGTTGCTTCGTAGTTTAAAAATATATGCGTGAACGAGGCTTCATTTTGGTATAACCATTATTTGTGTATCGCTTCAGGTTCAAAAGTTCCACTATCCCAAACTCCGGGTTGCATTGTATATTGGACACCCTGTAGCATTATTCTTTACTTGCACCATTACATTTTTATATCAAAAAGGGTATTTCTGAATTAAAAAAAAAAAAAAAAAAATGTTCATTTGTCCATAATCTTGTATCATAAATATTTGACTTCAAGTTATTTGCACTCAGTATGACAAAAGTAATACCATATATAAAATATTTTAGTAGTAACGTTTTTTTAATCACGAATGATATTTTCTTTTTAAACGTATTTTTTTACCTTTCTTCATATTTACAATGTTAACAGTACATGAAATACCCTTTCATGGCACAGGAAGAATAGGTTTATGGCAAGTATATATATATATTTCAGCCATCTTTTCTACTCCTTAGGATACAAATTTGGCTCTAAACGAAAAGACAGAAACCTAATTACACAGCCACACATACACACACAAAAGAAAAAAGAAAAAGAAAGTTCTGTGCACCGGGCGCCAGGGTATGGATTCGACGTATTGTGTTACACAGTATTCAAATTTCGAAACTCTGGGACGATTGATCGTATCAATTTTGTTTTATGGGCGAAAACCTTGAGCGATTTTGGATAGAGAGGAAACATGTTTTTCGCCCATAAAACAAAATTGACACGATCAATCATCCCAAGTTTCGAAATTTGGATACTGTATAACACAATACGTCGAATCCATACCCTGGATTCCGGTGCATAAAACTTCTATTTTTGTGTGTGGCTGTGTTATCTTCAAAAAATTCTTTTCAAACGCCACAGTCATTATAATTTGCGAAAAATCTACTCCCCCTCCCACTTTAGAATACGCATTTCAATTCAAATGTAGAGCTAATGATAAATACCTAGTTCTACCAGAGTCATATTTAAAAATAAAATAAATAAAAGGTACGAGTCACCGCAGTAAACTTTCTCGCTCTGATTCCTCAAACTAAATCAGGTTTCTAAGGAGTTTTCGGAAAACTTCACCGAAACAAAACTCATCCTCAAAAGTAAACTACCCCTTGGGGATTTTCTCATAAGAAATAACTTATGGCATATGTGAGGGTTCTTCATAAAATATTTGTTTATAAAATAAATCACATGAGTAGTATTTTACAAATTTGAAAAAAAAAAAAAAAAAAAAAATCATCCCAAGGCTAAACTATACCTTATGGATATAGTTACAGAAGTGATATATGCAACATTATAAGAATAATGATAAAATATTTATTTATGAAATATTACGAAATATGACCAAAATCGCCTGTGTCGTTTCTGAGAAAGTAGTCTGAATATAAACTAATCCTTAAAAGAAAAGTACTCTTTTTAATTTTTTTTTTTTTTTTTCGTAAAGAACAATTTACACAATTTATGATATATGAACAAAATCGCCAGTCATTTTTCAGACAATTGTCTCAAAGAATATCACAAATAAACATCCTCCTAGATTTTTTTCACAAGAAATGAATTGTATTGTATTGTGAGGTTACTAATGAAATATTTATTTATGAAATATGAATAAAATCACTTGTTGTTTTTGAGAAAATAAAAAAGGATTCCGTCCGAAAAAAAAAAGGATTCCTAAGAATAAACTACTACTCTTAATTGTTTTCAAGACAAATGAGTTATGTCATATTTTCATATCACTAATGAAATATTTATTTATGAAGTATGAACACAATCGCCTGAATCTTTTTTTCAGAAAATCGTCCAAAATAAAGTCAATCCCTAAGAATAAACTACTCCTCGTACATTTCTCAGTACAAATGAGTTATGCCATATTGTTGTGTTATTAATGAAATATTTACTTATGAAATATGTAAAGAAATAGCATGAGTAGTTTCTGAGACAATCGTCCGTAAAACCTACCTCAAAGAAAAAAGTGGCCCTTTTTGATTTTTCCCAGAGAAATGAAATCTTTCAGTTTTACGTCCCACGCTTATGCCGGCTAGGCTAAAGAAGACGGTGATGATAAGAAATTAATGAAATGGTGGAATGAAGAAAGTGGGAAGAAACGGGAGAACCCAGAGGAAATCCACTCACACGGTGCTTGTGTTCACTTGGCGGGAGCAGGGTTTGAACCCGGGACCCCATGCACCAGAAGTGAACGCTCTACCACTGAGCAACCGCGGCCCCACCCAAAGAAATTACTTTTATCACAGTCTGGAGTTATTTTCAGAAAACTGATTTACGAAATACAAACAAAATCATTAGAGCAGTTTTTCAGAAAATAGCAATCTTTTATTTTTACTCAACACCTCCTCCTATGAAGGATCAAATAAAAACCTTCAGTTTAAAATTTGGTTGAGATAGGGTATGTCCTCTAGATGAGTATACATGAATGCGAACAGACAGACAGATGTCGAAAAATCCTCTTTCGATATTTATGGGCCATGAAACGTGTAAATCTATTGAAATTTTGAATTCTATTTTTTTTTTTTTTTTTTTTTTTATCACCAAATTTTCTTCTCATTTCGTCGCTCGAAAATAAAAATTAAAATATTACAGAAATGTTTATTTTCTAGAGGTAGAATTTTCGAAAATCCTGGGATGTGTCACCTTATTTTCAATGAGGATTTTATAGAACGAATTTCATCTTTCCAGTATCTTACTTAGAGAAAGTTAATCTAAATATAATGATTATTTCTCTTATAACGTTATGACGCTAAAATTTCTTGAGCGTAATTCGACTATAAAATGTTATACATATATATATATATATATATATATGAATGAAATAAAATTGTGTATTATATAAAATATTACTTTACTTACTTATCCAAATCTAAGATCTCATTTTCTTTCTTCTTCCACTCATCTTCAGACTTAAATTCAGACCTCATTTTTACAAACCAGAAGGATTCTTGACGAGGATTATAATCCACCTGAAAAAGAATGTAACTCTAATGAAATGGCCTACAGACTGAATATAAAATGTGAGGCAGAGTTGCAAAAAATTAGACTTTTTAAGAACAAAATACAATTTAAACTATATTTCTTTCCTAGTTGGTAAACTAGGGTTTTTAGATTTCTTCCATTATATAATAGAATAAAAACGATATCAGGGATGTCCTGATGTATGTTTGTATTTTTACCAAAATGTATCTTACACGTAACAAGTTATTCAGCAGCAGTACATTTTTGTTCTCCCAACACATTACGAGTGAGCAGTCACAGTGATCATCTGAATTTACTTCACAATAATTGGACGAAAGAAAGATAATTATGATAACCTTAGTACGTATTTCTTTTTTAAGCATCTTATCAGTAAAGGATCAAAGTAAATATGCACATGTAGAATATGCTACCATTTTCCACTGCGTTACACAATGAGTATATATCCTTTCTAAAATATTATATATAGTGAATACATTTCTTGCACTCCTTTCATCTTAACTTTCCCATAATGAATATCAGCATCTGCTTTAAAATCGTAAAATTATTCAAGGTAAACTTGTGTATCAGCAAAATTATGAATGAATATAACTATGTGATTTCACTATGTGTCTGTGCACTCCATACGACAAAAACAATACCATGGAATGTAAGACCTTTCTAAGATATAATACGAAAGGTGTTTCTAACAAATAATAACTATTTCTTGTCAAATATGTTATTCATTTCTCTTTCTACTTAAGTACTAACAAGCTCAAATACCTGTTCTTAGCACGAGAGGAACAGATTTACGGGAAGATATATTTGCAGCCCCCTTAGGATGCGTATTTGAATCGAAATGGAAAGGAAGAAACCCAACTCGACTCACATGCTATCTATCTCAAAAACTCCTTTCAAACAGTGCGGCCGTTATGGTGTGCGAAAAATCTACCCCCACTCCCCTCAATTAGAATACGTATTTCAATTCAAGTGTAGGGCTAATGATAAATACCCAAATCAACCCAAGTCATCTTTAAAAACACATTTTAGACGGATCAACCGTGTCCTCGCTTTCGCTATTTCATGAATACAAAAGGAAATTAACATATTACAAAAATGTTTCTCCTTTACAGGCAGAATTTTCGAAAACTTGGTACGAGATATCTCAACTTCTTTCCAATAAGGATTTTATATACTGAGTTTCATCTACCTAACTTTTGAAGGATTAGTTACATATATACGTAGATAGAAAAGAAGAAGTAATGACTCACTGATTGATCCACGACCAGGCCAAGCCGCTTAGGCTACAAACTTGAAATTTGAACAGAGCATAGGATTTGTGATGTAAGGTTCCGCTAAGGAGAGATTTTTGGAAATTCGACTGGGAAGGGGGGTGGGAAAGAGGGAAGGCAATTATCTTAAAATATCCACCTCGGAATCTTTCAATGTTAGATTAGAAATTTGGTATTAATAAATAATAAATAAATAAAAATGACCACGGCACCAAATATATATTCATAATACCTGTGTAACAATTTCCACAATGTAACATCGCATTAATCAGACATGGTATGAAAGACCAATCCGAGTAATAACTTAAATATACACAAAAAGTGAAATCATTACAAGAGCTCTCATTTCAGCAGGCGTTCCATCAGTAAGAGAATCAAATGAATGCAGCCGCAATGACGAAAAAGGCCTGACGAAATTACGTTAATGCCATGGAAAAAAGGTAAGGTGCTTGTTTGGGATTTCACCTGTGCACTTATGCTCCCTCAAATGTGCCATATACATCGACTCGAGCAGGACTCGTAGCAGTTCGAAGAAAGGTCGAGAAAAGGATTAAATATATCAATCTATTGGACAAATATTTGTTTGTTACAATAGCAATAGAATCAAGTGGTTCATGAGGCCAAGAGCGGTTTAATTTTATCAGTGAAGTTCGCCAATGAATATCGCTAAAATCGGGAGATACCCGAGCTAAAGCATTTTTCATACAGCAGATTAGTATAGCCATTTAACGAGGAAATATGTCAGCTATTTTGGGAACTTTATCAACCAGAAATTTAGATCTTCCTTTTGTAGGCAATTCATGAACTATTCAGAATAAAATGTTCGACAATTAACAGTAATAATAATAATAATATGATGATGATAATGAACTGTTAATAAATAAAAATTTGAATGTCACAAATTTCAATGAAACCGTAAGTTATAACAATTTTGATTGTCAAATTTGAAATGTAAAGTAATTAGGCAAAAAGAAAATGATAACTAATGAAGATTTGACAAGCTATACAAAGTAAAGAAAGATGTATAAGTAATTATTTTCTTCTTTTACTTCACTTTGTTCATCATATATTTTTCTTCTTGTTCTATTATTATTATTATTATTATTATTATTATTATTATTT
The DNA here is from genome assembly GCF_964235325.1 of Thermobia domestica. Classification (NCBI taxonomy): domain Eukaryota; kingdom Metazoa; phylum Arthropoda; class Insecta; order Zygentoma; family Lepismatidae; genus Thermobia; species Thermobia domestica. Next base: position 63,892,180 of record NC_137465.1, on the reverse strand, counting down.
GTTTGTTAGTTTGTTTCAGAACATTTCAGTGCTGTCTCTGTAATTTTTGTACTAAACTCTATACAATGTTTTAAAGAATAGTTGGTAACAATTAAATTTTTTCACGTAATATATCGATGCACCAAAAGAAGTGTCCTTCCTATATCCGCTAAATTGTGTAATAAACTCCCGACTTATTTGAAGGATATCAAAAACATACTGAAGTTCAAAAATGAACTGTTCAATTTTTTTATGTAACAAAATGTATTATGACATTAACGAATACTTGGGTGATAGTTTGTAAATTATTGTAATATCAATTATATTCAAATATCTTCATATTATTTGACAAGTCCTATGTACTGTCTCTGGCCGATAATGTACGAAATGGATAAATAAAAGAATGAATTAAAAACAAAAAATAAAATAAAATAAATAAATAAAGGACACGCCCACACTTCTCAAAGCCAATCAATTTTCTCTTCACTGCAATTTGCATTTACATTTTGCACCTAATTAAAAATTTGTTTTGTACAAATAAATTCTAAACAGTAAAGAGAAAACCTGGTTGGCTCTAGGAAGTATGGGCGTGTTCTCCTTTCATTTTCTGTGTATATTAAAGTTGTTATTCTTAGTCTTTCATAATGTATCTGAAGAGAGACAATGTTACATCGTTGGAACTGTTACCAATATATATTTGGCGTTTTCGTCAGTCTTGTTTTATTAATACTGAGGAATATTTTCAAAGCTATAAGAACAAGATACAAGATGAAATTTGGTATATGGACTTCTCATTTAAAATAATTAGACATGCCCCTCAGCATTTTTTGATATTTGATCTAGAACGAAGAAAAGAAATGAGAAGGAAAAAGGGGTAGAAATTACAATTATTAAAATAAGATGTCAATATCTTAAGTCCTTTAAGGTTATAGACATGAAACTCAGTATTTGGACTTTCCTGTTATTTGATATTTGCTCTACAAACAAAGAAAAAAAGTAGAGTTACAACCATATCTCGAAATCCGTTACGATTAAAGGCATGAAATTTGGTATCCGGAATTTTCATTTAAAATAATTAAAGAATTGTTTCAGCATTCTACAAGGGGGAAAAAAGGAGTTGGGTTTGCAATCGTTAAAATAAGAAAGCGATATCTCGAAAACCCTTAAGGTTAGAAGCATGAACATTGGTGTTTAGGCTTTTAATTTAAAATAACTAAAGATATTTAAGCGTTTTCTGATATTTCTCTTGAAAAGGAAGAAAAACGACTGGAAGTTGTAATTTTTAAAATAACATGGTCATATCTCGGAAATCCTTACGAGTAGAGACATGTTAATTAAAGATGTTTCAGTGCTTTTTAAGCTTTCCCTTAGAAGAGAACAAAAAAAAGTGGAGGTCGCAGTTGTTGTAAGAACATGGCCATATCTCGAAATCGCCTAAGATTGCAGATATGAAAAGCATAAGATTTGTGATATAAGGTACCACTAAAGAAGATCTTTTAAAATTCGATGGGGAAGGCTGGATTTCAGGGTGGCAATTATTATAGTAAAATGTCCATATCTCTGTATCTCTAAATGACACGACGTTTGATATATGGACTTTCAATTTAACCCTCTAAAGATGGGCGTGGTGTATGAACACACCCGATAGTTCCGTTCCTGACTGGTACTGTATATAAACACAACAAGCCTCAGTTGAGTTTGTCAAATATACCACTCACTACCCAATCATAAGCTAGGATGACTTTTAGGGAGTCATTTGTTTGTGTCCTTAAAGAGTTAAAATAATTAGACAGGTGTTTCACGTTTTATTTTTTTCTTTATTTCCCTTAAAAAAGAAGCAAAAAAGACAGGGCAAGGGGCAAAACAAGGCACTTTAAGATGCCTACCTATGAGCTTGTATGACTCTGTCTGATAGTAACAACAGTTGTAACAATTAGAAGAAACCTCGTCTCAAAACTTGGTCTTACTCCATCAAGCAGAATGGCACTCAAGTTAAGGTGTGTCAAAAGTTTTTACTCACTATTTTTCAGATATCTATTAAAATGCTTTATGTTATTCAGTCGAAGTCCTTAAATGGAGTAGATTTTCAGGAATGGGGAGGAACTTATGATAATCGTTCACATAAGTTACATGCTGATGTTTTAGATGTAATGAAGGTACATTTACAACTAATACCTAGTGATTTTAGCCACTATTGTGCGCATAAAACAAATATGAAGTATTTTGAAAATCCAGACCTCATTGTTAAAAGCCTTTTTTAATATGTTTAAGATCTATTATGAAACGACCAACAGGCCTCTGAAACTTTAATATGAGCACTATCGTAAGCTGTTTAAAACCCATTTTAAATATGGGTTTACACGTCATACGACAAACATATGTGATTTTTGTGTTCTTGAAATTTTGGCACTGCATCTTAGATTGTGATATATACGGTAGGTGTCTTAATTATTTTAAATAAGAAGTCAATATACCAAATTTTATGTCTCTACTCTTCAGAGATTCGGGGACATTGATATTTTAATATAACAATTGCCATCCTTATTTCCTCCCCACCTTCCACCCCAAGTTTCCACAAATCCTTCTTTAGTAGTGCCTTACGTCATAAATCCTATGTAGTGTCTAAATTTCAAGCTTCTAGCTTAAGTGGCTTGGCCTTGGTTGACGGGTGAGCACCCACACAGATATATATAAAAATGTGAAGCTTGTCCAGTTTAAAAGGACTTAAACCATTGTGTGCCCCTGAAGATGATTGTCTACTCGAAATACTGGAAGAAAAATTGACTGGGAGCATTCCTAGGTAAGTAACTGAAATATTTACCTCTATTTCTATTTCATCTATTAAATCATATTGCAATATTTGAAAGCTTAGTAAGTTTTATTTTCATAGAACAATACCTGAGCTTCCAATAAATGTGGATGAACGAGTGACAAATCGGCTAAAACAATGCGATTAATTTGTTTTATAACAGAACTGGCAAATTTGTCTTCCACGTCAGCTGGACTCGGAGGATCATCTTCTTCCAACTTCACTTCATTTGGTTTGCTAAAAGAAAGAAAAAAAAAGATGCAGTGCCAAAAAAAAAAAAAAAAAAAAACGCAGTGCAGATGCATATATATAAATGAAAACTTCTAAAATATAAATATTTGAACAATTCACTACCAAAATATCAAAAATAACTATTTGTAACCTGTCCTCTGGATTAATATACAATTATTAGAAAAAGTACATACACTATGTATCCCTTTGTCAATAATTCTGGAGCGAGTTCCTCAATGTTAATGTAGTTTTCTTTGATGTACATAGGACGTAATTCTCTGGGCAGTATTGAAAATCTTACCCAAATGGATCAATCGGGGGTCCAGAAGTTATTGACAGTTTTTATTTTATTTATTTATACATATTTCTGAGCATTACGAGTCCGTTACGTATGAAGGATGACGTCCTTCGGTGAGCAAAGTATCCAGAGAAGGAGGGAAAGACAAAAGTAGCATGGGAGATGTATGTTAGGCATCATGTTGACATTGCCAAATGTGAATGAGGAAAACATGAAAAATTTTAATCAGAATAACTGGACTGAAACAATTGTTACACTTTTCTGACAGTGTACCCCTACCGGAAACCCACTTTTTAGTGATTGTAGATGGAAGTTGGGAACAATAACATAACTTCATTTACTCAGTACCTGTCGGAAGCAAACGTTTCAAACTTAGATAGTAGCAACAGTACAGTAATAATGACATCACATGCCAGTTTGCAAATGGCTACCGACTGTGGTTTCTGTCTTCCATACGACTATTGAAACTTTTTTCTTATATGAAAAGTAAAATTTGAACTGCTTTATAACTGAAATTTTGAGTTACTTAAAGTGATAATATTTTAAGTAAGGATGTAATTTAGAAGTTAGTATTCTTTTCAAAAACAGCTGGGAAAAGTATTATATCAATTAGGAAAATCAATTAATTTAGACATCAGCTTTCTTGACTAGAGGTACGGCAGAACGAAACACTTTGCTCTGGGGTTGAATATTTTGCTTTTATTAATCTCAATTAGATCAAAATAAATCTCCTCAAATAAGTTTTACGGGATCGTAGCAAGGAGACATACCAGCTTTTACTCTTTCGCTACTGACTTCTCAGTTGTTAATACTCGCTGAGAATCCTGGGCATTTCGATTTCGGAAACAAAGTTTCCTTTTTCTTAATTTGAGTACGAGTTTTTAAAACGTAATACACTAATATCTGTTTCCTTGCAATGTAATGTTAAAAATAGCAGTTCTTATAAAAGCATAACCATTGTCATTGTACTCCATCTATTGTTTCATTGTGCCCCGCTATTCTATATAAATCAACGAATCTATACACTGTACATAGAGTGAAGATTGCTCTTTGAAGTAATACTTTTTGTATAAAAATACCATTAGAAATAAATGGGATATTCTCAAATGTAACTTTGTTTCATTGTGCTCCCCATTTTCCCCTGCATTAAATCAAAATACAGAAGACAGATTTTACATAATAAAAATGATAAAACAACTTTGGAACACCCGTGAATGACGTCGGAACAAATAATTTTTTTTTTTTTTTTGTACCTAATCTTATTTTACGTATGTCAGTAGAAGACCAATATACAAACTGTAAGCGCATCACTGAAGTTAAGAGAATTTGTATTTTAGGGAAAGGAATGTTTAGGTAAACTAACTTAAAAAATAAAATCTGTAAATTGCTTACTTAGCTGCCCACTGTTTAATTTCCGAACGCTATTTCGGTTTCCCTGTAATCATCTCCTGATCCTGCTGAATCCACACTGTGGAGTTAATTATTGACACTGAAGAAGTATATAACACAGTTAAAAATTTTAAAAAGAATATGAGAGAGATATATACGAAGCTATGTAAGTGGAAAACGGTAACCTCTTTCACGAGTGAGATGCGTCGTCCTTACATTTTGTTTAAAAAACGCGCCAATTTTGCCACACAGAACTCCATGTAATTCTGAAAAAAGAAAACTCCATTTTAAAATATTTCCATGATAATTTTTGATACAAAGGAAATTCGAAGAAAATGTATTACTGTCAAGTTTTATGAATTGAACTGTTTATTATGTAATCGAATTGTTGATCCAAATTCCCTCTAAGTTTAATTTCGAGTTTTTCGTTCTAATGCAATAAGATACACATATAAAGTTTTCCACGGTGGAAGAAGTTTCATATTAGATTTTCAGTCTTTAATAGCCTATTGCGCCAACCTCATTTAAATACTTGAGCAGGAACCATGACAAAGTAAAGTTAAAATTGTGTTGCACCAAGCGTGCTCATCGCTGACCTGATTCAGTTTGCTCTTGAAGCAATATTATATGTGAACGGTCAGCAATGAAGGTTCAGGACGAGTGATCTCAAGGCTGAGGAAGTGAGGTTATGAAAATGATGATTATGAGACTTTCGACTACTTGAAAATGCCGGGGAAAAAGTGTAGCAAATATAAGTTACAATTTAAAAAAAAAAAAAAAAAATCCATATCATCAAAACAATGTACAGTGAATACTATACAACAGATGAAGTGCTGTGAAGCGTCCCTAACAAGCTTTTTCCCCTTCATTCTATATTTCGAACTACTGCTAACTACGAAAGTCTACCCAACTTACTAACTATTTGCAATTTGTGACTCAATATGCGCCCGTTAAAATAAACTGTGGAATAGATACTGGATTAGGTCTGATTTTGATCGTTCACTTCTTCTGAAAGTGTTAAAAAACTTTAGCTAACTATAAAAACTAACTCACAACACCATACTTTATTAACAAGGGTTGGTGCTTTCACATTTTTTCTCTTTTCATTGGAACAGATGTGGCTTTAAAGTTTTGGAATATAATGGCACACATATGGAATTAATTACACTACTTACACTCAGAAAAATTACCCGTAATTTACTACTAGGCAGCTACATTATACAAGAAAGTCTTTTTCACTTAAAAGAAATTCAAAATTATTGTCCAATTTTTTTCACAAATAGATATTAAGTTGTTTTCTGGAAAACCAGGATCATGTCAGAAGACAGCAAACGAATCAATCAGGGGAACATTTAAAAGAGCTGTTCCAAGTACGATTAAACTGTAGGTTCCGAACGCCTATTTTCAACGGTATAGCAGAAACTCTTGAACAAAGATCACAATATCGTGATCAATCTTGATTTCAACATCATCGATGTAACTATCCATAATGGATAAATGCTTAGATAGTTTTGACACCGCTGAACTCTTATCTATAGCGTCTCTAATATGTTCCTTACTGTTGGCTTCTATATTCTTCTTTGTCATACCGATGTATGTTTGATTGCAATCACACCTAATTTCATAGTCATCGGAGTTTACCATTTCATCTGCGTTACAATTTTTGCAACCCATTGGTGACTTCTCTTAAGTTTTCACAAGATTTAATTCAATATCATTCTTAAGGATAAATTTATCTACATCTTTGATAGTACAGTTTAGTGTAATTAAGCGGCATTCGGATGCAGTATAGGTTATTATAGTTTTTACAAATTATAAAAATATGCGTCAAATCATATCCTTACATAAGTTATACACTGATTTGTTAGTGGATATAGTAGTTGCAAGTTAGTGTAGGAGACTAGCATAAATGATTTCCCTTATTTCGTTCGCATGTTGTGTTAAAAATATCACGAAACATACAGCATGAAAAGGAAAAACTCACCAAGTTTCATTTCACAGATTGTGAGATCCCTTAGTACACCAGTTTGACCGACAGGGAAATATTTGTGAAAAATGACGGCGAAAGGAGAGGAGCACATATATTGTCCTTGAATTCCATGCAATGAGCTGACTAACCATTATCCATAGACATTTCTCTACACGATTTCATAAGGAAGCACGAAGTGAAAAGAGAATACCTGACTAGTATTCCAAATTTACAGCAACTGGATGTCTCTGTAAGAAGAAAGTCATGGAAGGATCATACGTTCCACATGATCATATCTGATTAGGTAGCCTCCCCAGTCATATGATCTGACTCCTTGTAACTCTCCTCTTTGGAGTATGGTCAAAAATGTAGTTTATGTATCATCCATCCTTGTCGACTAATCTCAATGACCTGAAGAATCGAATCCAAGCAGCTGTACCTAAAATTGACCAGAATATCCTTCGATGTGTGTGGATGGAGGTGGATTTTACGGTTGACATGTGCGCGTGATTAAAGACGAACATTTCGAGCACCTGTAGCTGAAACTTAGTGAGTTTTCTTTTTATATTATGTTTCAACAATCTACGTCTTGTACTTTTAACATAGGATGTGGAAGAAATCAGAGATCATTTGTGTTAGCTCTTTATTTTGGAAATGAATTTTTTGGTGTGCCTGCTAATTGTCATATTTAGAAAGTATTCTTTTCCCCCTAACTCTGAAATAAATTTAATCCTGAAATAAGTGTTACTAAATTTTGAGAGAATGTTATCATCTTTCTATAACTAAATATTGTGTCATCCGCAAGCCTAAAATGTTTTGGAAATTTCAATGGCTAATCCTGTAAAATTAAGTTTTCATAATAGTTTATATTTCCTAAAGAATAGCTCTTTTATTTCCTAGAGGACAGTCCACAATTTTACCGTGCAAAATTGTGTTTAATTAAATTTTGTAGTAGAGCTAAGATCGTATTATTACTTAAAATAACACTTAAGCATTCATGCTCATTGTACACATGAAACTGAAAAACCTTGTCGCACATCAGTGTTTCGTGAAACACACTTTGCACGACTGGCATTTGTTTATATTTCGATTCTTAGAAAAAGGAAGAGGACAATTTTGAAGAGTAACAACGAGGTGGGCAAGTCTATAATACAGAATAGGAATAAAAACCCCTACTCACGATTTAAATCCCTGGGCCAGCCGTCCTGATTGAAGATTTTTTCAGTTTGTCGCGCAAACACTAGAATACCTCAAGAACAGGAGTCAGAGACGAAAAAAGCGGCTTTAGTAAATGCACTTTCTAATATATATATATATAAAATATAATAAAATAAAAAAGTTGAGTCTTTTGGAAAAACTGAAATGTATGCTTTTTTAAAAAAATACTCTTATTTCTAGTTTCCAATTTTCTTTCTTATAATAGATTTTACGATTAAAGACCTTTGTAACATATGACAATATTACTACATGTCACATAGCTACTTCACCAGACACGCAAGAAGAATTCCGGAATTTCTCGATTTCATTTTCAATACAACTCTCTTTCGTGCTTATGTAATTATACAAATGTAGTGGTGGGAAAATAGAGGTATATCTTTACTAATTTTCTTTTTAAGTGAAGAGTTTGTAATATATTTGATTCAAATCGTAGTAATACCACAGAAAAAGTCTGATTTGTGCATTGGTAATCATCATCAGGTATCTTGTTTCCTTTTTAACCACATCCGTTCCAGGTTCTAATTAGCTACTCTGGCCCCAAATATCGAACTTTCAGCATCATCAGAGCTAACATTTTTAATGTAGGCCTAAATTTGCTCCTTTTGGTATCATTATAATAAAAATGACAGTACTTGTCACAACAAGATGTCCAGTAACATAAGGTGCCGAGAGACACACTCGCCTTGCAAGCAAGAACAAAAGTGAATTCTGGGATAGAACTCGTGCCGTGACGTACGGAGGAGATACGTCAGTGGCCCGGAAAGGATTAATACAGCTATTTTTTGCGTTTGTATTTGTGTAATTATCCAAATGAAGTGTTGAGAAAATAGAGGTATATCTTAAGTAATATCCTTTTTAAAGATAAGCGTTTCCGATTTGTAATTAAGAAAGATATTTTACTACTTCTTTGTATTAATACGCAAACATGTTCTCAAAAAACAAAAGGAATGTAGTCACATTCCTTTCTGTTCCAGATTACAGTTGAACACTGTTATAGCGAATTTGATTGATCACAAACAACATTCGTTATGTATAATTTCCATTTTTTTTTTTTTCAATGGCATTCTGTTCTGGAGATTCCTTGATAAATACATATGCTAAGAGAATTCTGAAGCTAGGAGTGTACTGGGCAACATGATTGAAGAAAGTAATAGCAAACACATTAAAGTTACCACTTCAATCCAAATTTTGAAGAGAGTGCTTTGGGCTAAGAAAAATTCTAACAATCCTGGTTGTGGGAAGTTCACTTTCAACACTTTTGGCCAGCATAGTTATAAGCAGGTTCGAAAGCAAAACTGTAAACCAGGTTCAAAATAAATTTGTAAGTAGAGCATCGCAAAAGCAATGTGATGACAATATTTTAGACCTTGACCTTTGGTTGGTACCTTGACCTTTGGTTACCTACTTATCCAAATAAAATCAATTGTAAAAGCATAAATTTAGTAATTTGTAAAATAAATCGTAATCCTTGGAAAATTAACTGCCCGTTTAATTGTTAGTCTAATTATTGTATTCAAAAATTAAGATTAATAATTTAATTTTAAGTTTTATTTCGAGCAAAAAGTATGGCATGTTAACAGTGGATATTTGAAAGAGTGAAAAAAATGTTTTCTTGCGTACCTATATTGAAGTTTCAAACCTAAGAATTTCAGAATATAACTGAAGTAGTGTGAGGAACAAAACAATTAAACTCATATTACAGCATGTGAAGTTCCACGGTTTTATGGCCAATGCCCACGATTCATCAGAATAATTCACCATTTGATTCAATTAAGGAAAGCTTCTCTTTTGTAGAAATATTTTCCACCACAAGGACTACGATTGTTTTGCGCGCTTTAGCGTAAATGATATTGAACTATCTTTTGATATCTTCTCACTGAAAGGTGTTTAATGTTCGTGGAAGGGGTTGGACTTAATACCTGAAAGTGCTAAATTTATTTACGAAGAGTATGTTCTCTGGAACACTTAGGGCTGTTTTCTTTTACAGGGCAAGGAATTAAAGGATAGATCTAGTTCCTGTCTACATCTCATATGCACGCGATAATGGTCACAGATATGACTAAATTATTCTGAAAATGGAATCCTAAATAGGTTCAATGTTCATGGTAAAAGGTAAAAATTTTTCTTTCGAAAAATGCACCCTACAGCATATTACAGGATCAAATACCTAATTGTAACATTTGTGTTCAATTTACTGGTCTCTGACACACAGAAAATATGGAATTTAGAATAATATTTGCGTTCTAATATTTGCTGAAAACAAATTTAAAAGGCATAATTTGCAAAAACGTAGCTTAATTATAAAAAAGAAATAAGGCACAATTGTAACAGAAAACACAAGAATACGACTGGACGAAGAAAAGGTTATAAATATTGCGGGAAAATGTAGAAACAGAAGATGTAAGCAGCAGAATTACTAGCGATTGGACAAAAGGGAGACAAACAGAAGGAGTATTGTGTGACCGCAGAATACCAATACGCCGTGAAAGAATAGCTTACAAATATAGTCAGACCTACCATGTTATCCAGAGCGGAGTGCTGGACGATGAGGGGAAGTTGTATGTTGCGAGATAAAGATGCTGCGATGGATGTGTGGAGTGACGCGGAAGAAAGAATTAAGAAGGAAGTGATCTGAGGAACAGTAATGAATTAAAAAAAAAAAAAAAAAAAAAAAAAAAAAACACCCTACCAGAAATAAATTGAGATGGTTTGGACATGTAAGTAAATACATAGCTCACTGAAAGGATGCTATAGAACTGAATGGAAAACGAGTATGAGGTCGGTCAAAGAAGAAATGGGGGGATTGTGTAAACAACGACCTGGCAAACCGTTGTCAGTGGATATCACAACAAATAGAAACAGGTGGAGGGCAACGATCCGACAAACCGACCAACCTATGTAAAAGGCTTAGAAGAAGGAGATACAAAAATAAAGCATAATGTGAGTTGCTCTGTTCGTAAGATGTTGAAGTTTTGTAGATGACACGTTGTCTATAAAAAATTATAAAGACTTGAATTACTTTATTGAAGAAACTCAACACAAACATTAAATTTCAAACAGAATTAGACTTTTAATATTTTTTAAAACTATCAATTTGCAGGTCCAATACTAAATTTACGACTACGTCATTTACTTATTGCTTACAACTATTTTGTTTACAGTTGCCGCAAAAATAGCTACATTCCAAGAAAATAACGGTTAACGTTTGTATTGACCTTTTCCTTCAAACGTACGGATTGTTACGCTCACAACAAGAACTAGAGGATGAATTAAGAATACATTTTTATATAGGATTGAAAACGTGATAAAACTGATACACAAGAACTACAGGATGAATTAGGAATAAATCTATATACAGGATTGAAAAAGAATGAAGAATAAATTTTTATATAGGATTGAAAAGTGACAAAACTGACTCACAAGAACTACAGAATGAATTAAGCATAAGTTTTGATACAGGACTGTAAACGGGACAAAACTGTATCACGTTGAAAAATGAAAAATTCACGCTTTAAGAATTAGCACCATGGAAACAGCTTTGAAAAATAACGTAGAAGCTAAAAGATGGATAAAAAATGGATGTTTGGAGAGACTAAATGCACGAATATATAACTTCTTAATAAAAGTGTTTCCTTGCTTAGGCACTCTTTACCTATACCTCATATTAAAACAGCAAGTATATCTTCCATTCTAGTACCTACGGACTGAAATCTACATCGAGGATTGGTACAGTTCCGCGAAAGAAAGTAGCACTGCTGAGTAATGTTACCAACAATGCGGAAAATATTCTCCAACCTCTCGTAGATGGTTACTAGAAGCTAGTATCGCATTAGTCCACGTCAGGGCAAAGAGAAAGTATAGGACCGAGCAGATACGTTAGCGGTGATGAATATGCGCATGGGTCCCCCTTTATAAAACTGATGAAATATATTTTATATACCTTGTTTTGGTTCCTTATTCTTTTCTTTCAATTTTTGGACTTTTTTGTCGTTGAAATATTTTATTACCGAAACTAAGAACACTGAACTTCAATCTTTGTACAGTCCATTACCATGTTTGCTTACTTAACCACACACGTCATATGTAAGTCCATTGTTTTATACATCAAGTAATACTAATGTTTTAATTACCGATAATTACAATCTTGGATAAATGAAATTTTCTTTCTATTTCTTAGTTTCTACGTGGATAAATTTTATTTTTGTTTGCTTTATATTTTCTTCGAATTTCATTGTTTCGTTTTAATATTCGGAGTTGATGTTGAATTCTTCATTGATGATAGATGTGGTATGTGATTGAATTGTGTAAATCTGTCAAAAGTATTTATATATGGCAACATATTGCTTTACATCTCGTGTGTCCTTTGTACATTTTACAGTTTCTTGTAGTGTTTTAATGCTTGATTCATCTGTGTTTGGGTTTACATTCTTTTTCGACATACAGTGTCGTGTTCTTTAAAATTCACTTTTTCATAATGGGTGCTTTGTTTTGCATTCTCTGATATTATTGATGTTTCTGGTTAGTGTTTATTTATTTATTTTAAGGGCAAGTTGGGTGAATTACGGCAAAATAAATTATTAATTAACCAAAATTCTACTTGCATTGAAGGAGTTCGGCAATACTCGAGCACACGATTCCAGGCCGGTAGCCAACCCAAAAATATATGGGGCCCTGCTGAAGTTAGGGGGGGCCGATACAACCATATTATAGTTTATTTGCAAGCCTACCTTGAAAATATTTTGAGGCCAGCAAAAATTTTGCCCCCTTCCCCCCCCCTGGATACGGGAATGGGTGGTTCTACCAAATTTTGACACGTTTCTTACATTTTCAGGTTAGATTCGAGCTTTGTGTTACTTTTAGCAGAGCGTATACAGTACTAAATGAGGAGCTCCATTACTACTTGCAGATTAAATTCAGGAGGGCTGAATTGAAACACAGTGCGGACGTATGGTATAAATACTAGTGCAAAAAACACGAATCAACTTGTGATAGGTGGCCACTAAAAAAAACGAATGGTATCTAACCGAGTCAGGGCAGGAGCGGAACATGATAGCCCGAACGTAAGCGAGAGGCTGCGTCCGTAGGGAGCAGGGGCGTCAGCGAGGCGGGTATACGTATAAACTTGTACAATACTTTGATTGTTACTCAAAATTCATTTCAATACTTTGTGCACTGACAGTATTTACTTATATTCACACTCTCATTCCGTTATAGAAAATTTTCATATTCTATATTACCTATAAATTCTCTTTCTGGTAGAACCGTCTGCTAGAGTGAATCAAAGGACTTCCTTTAATACATATTCTAAAGTAATAAATGCTTGGGGGTGAAGGGGCTCTGTCTCCTGTTATTTTATGATGTAGATTATCGGAAGAAATCATTTTATGCAAGTGGTATTTTGGTTAGTTAATATTTTACTCTGTCACAATTCACCTAACTTGGCCTCTGGGTCGTGGACCTGTGTTCTAGAACCTCGTCTGTGTGCATGAATTATTTGTTTCAATATTTGCTGATGTCACGATTTTCTTTCCCTTATAGGTGAAACTGGTGCCTTTTTCTGTTCTCCGGAAGTATACCAACCAAATGTGGGTTAACTTTACAACACCCGCTCCAGCTAGTATACTCACTCAAACGTGCAATTACCTTCTATTAATTTTAAGAAAATGGATCAAAACAAACCTAACCTTACCCGATCCCTCCCCTCCCCTACTTATCCCTATCTTCCTCTACCCTACCCTACTCTAGTATACCCATTTAAAGCGGCCCTACTTATCAATGCGCAGTTAGAGCGTGTATTGTAAAGTTTATCCCAATGTTCTAGATGAATATAAGATATTCTCATTACCTCTTAGCCTGGTACTCGAAAAGTAATGCTTCTTCCACATGCGACTTAATCTTTTCCAAATTCGTTTTAATCGTTTCTTCTTCTAAATTATTTAAATCTTTATAATGATCTGGCAAATTGTCAAAGAAGAAAGTTCTTGTAAAATATTGCGAAAAGGGAAGACTATTGTAAGGAATGTTCACTCCTTCTTCCAAGATAAGCGATTCCCAGCCATAGTATTTTGGCATGTTAATTTCGAACAGCTTTTCTTCCACTGTTCCAAGCCTTTGTATCTTATCATACCACTTTTGTCTTTCACGTCTCTGCACTGCTTCTTCAGATATATCTAATATAGGAGGGTATTCAGGATAGTTCTCATCCTCCTGCTTTGCTAGATCGGTACTGTAATTCTTACATGCATGAGTAAGACATGCTTTACTTCGTTTCACTCGTAGTGAAAGATTTGACAAAATTTTTGCCACCTTGCAATAAAACATTACGTACTATAGGATTCATACATAAAACAATTTAAAAAATGTTACGGCGTTAACAGTTTATCAAAGTTTGACCTCCCTGTTAGTTTTCTGTGAATACTACATCTACTATAAACAAAAACTTGCACTCCACACTTTAGCAGCAGAAGGCGTGAACAGTGATACCAGTCGACGTTAGGGAGTCGGAAAGTGATACCAGATCGTTTTCCTCTTTTTTCTTCTTGGAAGCGCCAGAAACGACGCGGAATGGTTTACACAATTTTGAAAAGACCAGGGCCTAAAATTGAGTGGAGTACTCCACACTTTCTGGAACTGTAGGAAAGGAGTGTGGAACTATAATTCTTAAAATGTGGAGTGGTATTAATGTGAGTACCTTACTTTTCTCGGATTATGCATTTAAAAGCGTTTAGTGTGTCAAACTAAGTCTTACTGATTCAATACATTCATTATACAATGGGGGGGGGGGACTACTCAATTCTATATAACTGCCAGTATATGACATTAAGCCAGAGTTAGTACGTATAGGTGTCTCCTAGATGGCAGGGAAAACCATTGCCAATTTTGAGGTGAAGGGACTTTTTAACTATATTTAGTTTCCAAACGTTTTCGGTTGCATTCATATAGTTTTCAAATATGCAACTAACTGCACATTTATCTGTTGTTTCAATAAGACATTACACTTTTCCGATATAAGGAAATGTGTTGTTTTGTAGATAAAAATTACACGATCCTTTGAACCCGTTATAGAAATATGTACTACCAGAGATAACATACATTAATAACCGTCAAAAATTTAGCCGAAGCACAACGTTACGAAAATCAGTAGAAAGAGTAATGTTTCCCAGAGTGACTTCGATAGTTACTGATAATGAAAACATGAATACAGGAGAACAGAAAGAAATGTGGAAATTGTTAACTGATGAAAGAGTTGCTTCAGGTGAAACGTTGCCTCTGTTGAAAATTTGGTATGCTGCCCATCGCATTAATTTAGCATGGAAAGATGTCACCAAGAATGTCCAAGAAGTTTCATCTCTCATATGAGCAGCATCTGGACTGTGTGCTTTCTATCACTCTTCAGGGCAGCAAACGAAAGGTTTAACGATAGTAGCTTCAGAAAATAACTTAGAAGTTTTGCACTACCCAGAATATTTTGACGTCAGGTGGACAAAAGTTTCATTCAGTATGCTCACTACTCTCCTAAAAAATTGCTATCCAAGCTGCGTTTACTTGTAAACGGAAAGCCATGTATGTAATGAAGCCAATGGTCATCTGCGTAAATGGATAGAAGTAGATCGCCTTCATCTTCTGTGTCTTGTGACAGACGCTGTATATGTTTTCAAGAAATGCCAGCAGAAGTTTGAGAGTGATGAAATGTTTCTTTTGGACATAATAACAAATAAAAATAGAACTGTAGCACAATTGGAGAGTATGAAAGAGAAACCTCTGTTAGGCGTGTGGGAAAAAACGTTTTTAAACGAACATGTGCAAGAGAACGTCAACGGAGAAATACAGTACTCATTACATGGTATTCAACTTCATCGCAACACACGTCGCAATGAATCCTATAACAAATATGTCAGTGAGAAAAAAGATTTTACTGTAGTAGGCTACGAAGTCCTGGATTCCATAATTAACTTTGTTAGTCAGCGTTTGCTGCATGAAGACAGTATTATTGCTTTGGAGCCTTTGCGTGTTTTTCAAGAGGATGTAACTGATGATGCCCTAAGAGAATGTCACAAAGTTATTTGTCTTGATACAGATCTTTTGTAGTTCGCAATGCAATATAGAGAGGCATCATCGTGCAGTATGTTGAAAGGTCTGGACGCTAAAAGCCTTCTCATGAAAATCTGTGGAAATCAGACATTTCATGCTCTGTCAACAAATCTAGCCCGAGTTGTTGCTTTGAAACCATCTTCTTCCGATGTTGAAAGACTTATAAGTGACTACAACATATTGAAAACAGATAACAGACTGTCTTTAGCTCCCACTACTGTGAAAAATTACCTTTACGTTAATATAAATATGGGTCCGTTGCAAGATTTTAGCCCAACCCCTGCTGACCAGAAAGGAAAGGCGTTTTGAGTTTGTAGGAAGTCAAAGGAACAGCCCTGGTATAACGAAACTCGGCAGAAAACAGACTGAGACAGCGTGATGATCACGGAAAAATGCCAGTGAAATTCTTATGTAACAAAAAGTGACTTTTTTCTTCCAGTGTGACTATTTTTCTTACCGGTTTATTTCCTGTATTTTATGGTTTAATACAATACAATTAAATATGTATCCTAATGTGCCTTTAATTTTGTTTGCTCTGGATGCCAATATTTTCCTAAATAATAATAATAATAATGATAATAATAATAATAATAATAATAATAATAATAATAATAATAATAATAATAATAATAATAATAATAATAATAATAATTTTGGGGGGGTCGCAGGTAAACATGATGTACTGGACAGAACACTAATTATATGTCTAAACAAATGCTGACTAAACTAGTTTTTCTATACTATATAAAATTTGGTAGTGCTTAGATCCACACCCCCTCAAGAGAGGCAAGAAGATAGAAACTATCAAACTTTGGGTGCTGTATGATGTCACTATTCATAGCAGCCAATCACTTTTTCCGTATCAAAAGCAAAGGGTTTTACGTCATATGAGCGGACATATTTGAATGAAAAAACACAACTGAGTGCAGCAGTGATGCCAATTGAAGGGAAATTTCCCTTGGCGCAGGGAAATTTTGAGTAAATTTTGGAGAGAAGGGAAAAAGGGAAATTCCTTGTAATCTCTCAATATTGAAGGGAAATTTGAACCTCTCTTCAATCATTTATAGATTGAATGTATTTACGTATCTGACTAATCTCATTAAAATTCAGTATAAATTCAACATCCTATATGTTCCAAACATAATCCTTTGCACATATTTCACATAAATTTTCACAAGTTATCTTGCTTTGCATTCGTTAATATTTATCAACATTACACATCGATCAACATATTCAGTTAAATTCGAAACATTACAACAATGCTTATTTAAAATCTTTTATCAATTTTTTTCTTGATCACAATCTTCCCCTTGTTGAATTAAATGGAATGCAATAAGATGAAATATTTCTCAATTAACCCTTAACAGTTCACTACCTTTAAAAATTATCAAAAAAATTATGATATTTGCAGTATGTCGTCTATTTGGTTTGTATATCACTTGAAAGTAGTTTTCTAAATTTTCCCGCCAATAGTTTTCGAGAACTGAGTTGTGTCCAAATGGTTACATTGCACAGTTTTCCGCAAAGTGATTTTTGAGTACTTGTAGCCATATAGTAATAAAGAAAAGTAGTCTCATAAGAAAGGAGAAATAAATGAAACATGGTAAGAGTTCTTTACTTTATAGGATTTAATATCTAAATCTGGAATATTAATTTACAAGAAAATGTAAGGTACTATCTATGAGTCCACATAAAAAAAATAATAATATTTACATTTCGCTGAAAATACAGATTGTATAAATATGATATTCAAATATATGCGTAGTTTTATAGAATATTCTTCTTTTTTATTTCATTTTTTATATTTTTAAATTTGAACATATGAACGTAGTGTAACAATGACTTAGGGGTCTAGAAAGGATTTCAATTACCAAGTGACAAAAACATTCCTTATTGTGATACATATACTTACAGATGAAACTGCATAAAGGAATTCTTTACTGAGCTTGTTACTCCCGACTTACAAAAATGACATCTTCCCTTAGATGTGTAGGCTGGCCAGTGAGCAACAAAATCTTTCCTTGTATCATCACATGGTCACGTAGCAACAGGTCGACATATTTGCACTTGAGGTTCGCCCAAGCTTTCTAAAGATAGTCTCCCTCGTTTAGGCTTTCTGCATGATAGTAGTGCAGATGCAGTATCAGCCTGAAACACTTTAAGATGTTTGGATGATTTCCCAAGTACGTTACATTCTCTTTTGTAAGGTAACCAGCTGTTTACAACAACTAAATCTAGCATGTACCCAAAAATTCTAAGACACCATCGTTTTGATTCCATTGGTGTACGGCAGATTTCTATGAACATGTTTGACTTGTCTACACTTCTCATGTGTTTGCTTCAGAAGATAAGAAAAACATATCTTCTGTCTCCTAAACGATTTTGTCTCATTGTTGGTAGAGTTGAGATTTTCATTACACCCTTCAAATATTGCATTAATTTCACACTTCTAAAAAGTTATCAATTTACACGACTAAAAACTCAGACTCCTCTCTCTTGAATGAGGACGGTGATTTCCCATAATTTTTCAGCAAGACGGAGCTCCAACTCACTATGCCTTATGTTCACGCCAATGGCTCGATAGACCATTTCCGGGACATTGGAATGAGCGACGGAGACGGATAGAATGGGCCAGATTTTACGCCACTAGACCTCTTCCTCTGGTATCATCTGAGGAACCTTATTTATCAAGAACCCATCCATGATGTTCACCATCTGATGCAGATAATTTTGCAATGTTGTGGAACCGTTGACATGCTGTTGCGAATTCATGCGAATTGGCAGAGGCGCTTTGCAGTTTGTCTTACTCAAGGGTAGCACATAGAGCAAATAATGCTGTAATGCCAAATTTTCACACTTTGTGGCAAAATAACTTCTGAACCAATAACGGTAGGTGAAATAGTCTGTATCACTGTTTTCCTGAAATTGAGGTCGTGTCAAATGATACCCCACATGTCCCCTTCCATTTAAAAAATCCAAAGTTGGATCCAAGATTACGGCTTCCAAGATGGCCGCCAGGGCAACCATGTCAAAAATTATGGTCCATTACCCACCCAAAAAACATATACCAGGAACCAAATCTGAATGCAAGATGTTCCTGTGCTACAGGAGTCTTAACTGACTAATGCCTCACTCTGCACTATATCTCAGGTATATAATCTGGATCTGAATCACTGAAAGTAAGATCAGGTTCTGAATCCGGGGTTCCGAAATCCGTTAGATTAGAAGAGAAAGAGATCACTACTGTTGGCCTTATGCTTAGTTTTCTTCCATAGGATATACCAATGGAGGTAAGTTCTTCATCCATTTTTGACAAAACACAATCAACTGCAAAAAATGTAAATAGCCTATCACAATATTTCTCTTTCGCATCTGACATGAGATTTCACAGTAAAACTAATTTATACACACATATACATTTACATATATATATATGTATCCCATACTGAGCCTCTGTATGAAATTTAAAATTTGACTAATAAACAGAGTACTATGTTTATTTTTCACGTTAGATTTTCTATAAAAATATCAAAAGATACATCAATATAAGCTAGTCCAATATTTTGTTTTTCCTGTACAAAATATCCGTTTGATCCGTTACTGAACAATGTAACCGAATGGTTACGTAGTATATTTTTATCGTAAAAAGTAATCAATTTTTGACATTATGTCGTTTTCATACTTGCACATTGTTAGGCAATGACTTACAAATAAGAACATATGGAGAAAAATAAAAACATAAACTGTTTACCTTCAGTATTTAATATTTTCTGTCTGCTTCCATCACTGCTTGCAAAACAACAACATATCCACACACTACTTCCCGCATAAAATTCACCAGAGCTGTCACAAGGGGGCAATAGCTGCTCTCCCATCGCAGAAAGTATGTACACAAATAACTACAACGAACAATACCGAAACATAACACTCTTCAACCCAATAGGCAAAATCAAAAAATGTGTAACCAAATGGTTACGAAAACTCGTTAAGGGTTAAATTATCACTCCAACTATTATAACAGTTTGGTTTTCTCAATCAGATGATGTTTTTCCCAACCAGAAAATTGATTTTGAAGAGGATTAATCGATGTAAGAGAAGAAAATCTGCGTGTCGTGAATGTAAATATATGGACGAATACTGGGTCATTAGTGTATGTGTATTTTCGTAAGTTTACAAATTTTCTGGTGACTGTGCGCACTGAATTATAAATTCTTAAGAATTCCGCATCTCTAAACGTTGTATTGTGCTTACAAACATTCTTCGTGTACAGCCAAAGACAGTAGCAGCTAGAGTTTTCTTTGTAACTGTTCGTATTCGTTTCAGTAAATATGGGAGTGCTGTTCTTAAGTACATAATAAGTACATACCAAATATATACTTAATATTTTCTTTGTACCTTAGGTTACATTAATATTAAAATCTATCATGATATCTAGGATAAAAATTAAATTTACATAATATTTATTTTATATTTTTTATGATTTATTTAGGTTGTCCGTTCTGACTGAGGTATTTATAGGGTTTTTCCTCAATCACACCAGGCAAATGCAAAGATTGCACCTGTAACATAGGTCCTGGCCTACATCTTTCCATATCCTTTCCCCTCCTCTATCGCGACGCCTCAGATACCTAAACAATAAATCAAGTTCAAATTCTACGTAAGCTCAAAGGAAGGCTGTCAGGTATCTGCTTGTATGTGGTTATAGGATTGGAGTGAGGGGGGGGGGAGCGAAAACGATTAAAAATACGTTTACTAAATACAGTACTTGAACGGTTTGGATGAAGGGAAATTTTGTCCGGGAAAGGGAAATTCTGAAGCTTGTGAAGGGAAAACGGCTCAAAAAATTGGCATCACTGGAGTGCAGTTTGTTTGTTCAATTTTACCACCTTGTATGTTTAAGTTACTAGTAGGTATGCTTATTATTTCGCGTTAATTTTTTGGTCTTTGGTTAAGAATAATTCGTCAATATTGGTGAATTTACGGTTAAAATGAGAGAGTGCACATGAAAGGAGAATTGAGAGGATATTAGTTTCCATTGTACCATTTCTGCACCATGTAGGAAACCCTTAATTTTTGTTTACAAAGTATAATGTTACTGTTGTGAAACCATTACAAAGGCCATGGTAGAGTTTACATAGGTGATTACAAAATCAAGTGTTTTTTTGCACTATCTTAGTTTTCTGCATATGCAGGGTGGCACTGTGGCTTACTGGTAATCTTATTTTTGGTGCGTGGGCTCCTTCGATCCCCGTCCAAGTCAGTGTGGTAGATAACATTAAAGCATTTATTTTGAAATTGGTCGTCCGTCTGGTTCTCCACCGAAAAAGTAATAAAAGCTAAAATTTAAAAAATTTCAATTTTTACTTTGTTTACTGACTTTCCGTTCGCTTTCGTTACCTCACGTGGTGGAAGAAAGCTGAGGTTTAGTTTCGTTAGGTTGGGAAGGTTCTACAACACAGGTCCCGCCATATAGGTTAGTAGTTACATTGGTTTCTTTCTGTACCAAACTTTAATATTTAATTCACATAGTGTTGCCGAACGAGCGTTAGCGAGTTAGAGACCCGCAGGGCATTTTGTTTTCTGTCTTTATTACAGTTAAATGGGAAGGGAAACTATTATATTAAAAAGTATGGCTTAAGTTTAGAGTTGCCCTCCAGTTTCAAACCTACAAAAAAGCAGTAGAAACATTAAAACGTGCAGTTTTATTATAGAGATCCATAGTATACGTAGTAGGAGGAGGAGGAACGGGTTAGAAGCCCCGCAGGGGTTCGTTGGGTTCTGCTCTCGACATAAAATGGGAATGCTGCTGAATCATGAAATTTTCCGCGTCTTCCAAATAGTACCAACTTCCACATATCTTTCCTCGTATTAAACATAACTTCACTACCAAATTTACACATCTAAACATAACATAAGAACTCCAAATCATAATTTCTTTCCTCATTTCTCTTGTAAATTTTGCTAATTTTTATGAAAAACGGAGGGGCAACTCTAAACTTAGCCCAAAAGCATAACATTCCCCGGGTTTCTTCGCACTTACTTCCTTACCACACTTTCTGCAATTTGTTTTTAGATTCATTTGTCCATGATTTTCACAAAGTTTTAAAAGATTACTCGTTACTTTTACACATTGCAGCGGCAAGGTTCTAGAACACAGGTCCTTCCTTCCCATTTAGCTGTAATAAAGAAAGAAAACAACTTGCCCTGCGGGGCTCTCACCCGCCTTCAGTCGCTAACGCTCCCTCGGCAATACCATGTAAATTTAATATTCAACTTTGGTACAGAAAGGAACCAACCTAGCTACTAACCTATATAAGGGGGGTTCTGTGTTCTAGAACCTTACCCATTGCAACCATTCGGTAACCTTACGCGAAGAAGTTCCTTCCGCTTGTTAAATAGTTCTATGTTTACAACCGCTTATATCTGACAAACAAAATTTTCGGTCTCCTACCACACGAACGAGCAAATTATCCATTTCTTCCCGGTAAATTTTCAAAATTTTGCTAGAAACGGACGACCAACGTTGGAAATTAACCCAATATCGGTGTCCGTAGTTTTTTTTTTTTTTTTTTTTTTCGGGTGCTGGCGTTGCGTCACTTCTCATTTCATCACTTCTTTCATCATCATTCACTTGCCTTATTCATCCAACTGCCTCAGCCTAAAGGGCATAATTGTGGAATGTTCAACTGGAAGATTTCTTTCGGTCGGACAGGCGTTGGGATTTGGTGTAGAAAAACAATGAGTTTCGAGAAAGTTGCTTAACAACTGAAAATGTTAGTACGCAAAAGTAGCCTAGATGAATATTCTAATGGGGTTCGGAGATTCCTAATTTACTCATTTTTAACCTGTTTTGAGGCTTACCTTCCGCAGATGGCGGCCCCGGATGAAACACAAATGAACATGTTTTCAACTTTGTATTACTAATTACTTATCTGTTGTTACATCTGTTTCATTTCCAGTGGTTATTTTTAAATTTAATCACAAATATTTCTTACGTCTAGGCTTCCTTTGCTATTTCCTACATTCGTATCTATTTATATAATATTACAGCGCTAAATTGGTGCCCTCCAACTGTTAAAAGTTGTAAACAGCGCATTTCTCAGAAATTACTAAGCAATGAATCGTTACAATATTACGTAAATAAATGTATAGTGATGGGTTTCGGCGTGGTGCCCTCTGTCAAACACATGTCCTTGTAATAGGGGCCTACGTTTAGCAGAAGGGGTCCAGCTCTTTTACTATTAAAAAAAAAAAAAATTATATATATAATTTTGCTAATGTCTGTTCACATTAGGTTAGGTTAAGTTACTTTAGGTAAGGTTAGATTATATTAGTTTTTCATATTATGTTAGTGTAGGGATAAGGGTTGGCTGGTTTAAACCAACTTAAAAAAATGGGGGGGGGGGGATTTAAACCAGGGTTTGCCCAAGTGGACCCAGCCCGAAAAAACCCGCGGGTTTTTTCTGGTTGGACCCACCTGAAAAAAAACATCTTAAAACCCACCTGGGTTTTTGACTCTTTGTTAGTGTATTATTGGTACAATTAAGGTGATCACATTGAAAGTTATTTTTATTAGATTTTAAACTTTCTTTGGGCGAATTATATGCTTTCATATTAAGATAGACAACAATATTCACCATAAGACCTTTATAAATACAGCTCTAAGTACACTGAATGAATGAATGAACGAATAAATAAATAAATAAAACCTCACCTCAGCTTCAGATAATTGTAGAACAAATTAACGTGTGGATTATGATTATAGCCTATTTGAAGTAAAGTAACCGATTGTATATTTGAGAAAATACTTTCCAAGAATAGTGTGTTTCCTGACTCGGCGCCGCCGTGGGACGTTATCCCTCATACGTTGACGGGTTTAAGGTCATAGACGCCAGTACTAACAGTAAATATGTAAATACATTACTAAAACTATTAGTATTATTTCTTACATTTGATGGTAACAAAAGTATTCAGTAAAATATGGTTTTCCAACAACAACAGTTAAGTTCAGTCATTTGTTGCTACCCTTCAAATAAGCATTCTGTAGAATAAACACCAGCAATAACGTAAAAATTCTTGTGAAAATTAAGAAGCTTAATGCCCGGAGTTCCCAAGACTACGTAACGCTTACTATTTCAAGTGATGCATTCAAACTTCAGTATTAATGGAAGTTTCGATGTACAGTAAAGCAAGCTGCATTTTCAGGGAAAACCCGTCGTGAAAGAAGTGTTCGGGAAATTCCCGCAATTGAACCCACAAAGCATCGAAAGTGAAAACTTCAACAATAAAACTATTTATTTACGCTGGAGGATAATTCATTTCATTTTAGACATTTTGAAACATTTACTTTATAAAATATAAATTATAGGCCTATCTTTGTTAATTGTTTTAAATTAAGTTTCGGAAAAGAACGGTCTTGCAACAAGTGCTCGGGTAATTCCCGTATTGAATGCACAAAGCATCGAAAGTGAACTTCAACAATAAAACCATTTATTTTACGTTGAAAAATATTTAAGACATTTTGATGAATTATGTCTTTGTTTTAAAATGATATAGCTATTTGGTATTCATATTTGGTGAACGTCACTGAGGCTCCTGGGATGACTCGATCTACATTTGTTCGTTTGTCTGCCTTTACCACACAGTGTTCAACTTTCGGTCTTTTAAATTTTCAGAATACAAACCAGAGACACTCTAAATTTTCTGTTTAGATTTTGGCTGCATACCAACGTAAAATTACAAAATGTCGCGCTTTTTTTTTTTTTTTTTTTTTTCAAAATAGCTGATATCCACTGGCGAAAATCCCGGGGGGATGATGGGGACATATTCCCTTCAATCTTGGAACTGTCCCCCTCAATAATCCGATTGGAAATGTGTCTTTTAGGAAGAAATGTGATGATTTTTGTCCAACTGCCACAAAGGAAAGTGAGATGAAATTGATACATCCCAGAATAAGCCTCAAATCTGACCGCCTCCTAATGTTGAAGACAACTCTGCTTCCCTACCCATGTTGTCCCAGAGTCCCATACAGGGGACATAAAATATCACGATATTATTATTGATTTACAACTTTAAAATCAGACTGGTAACATTGAAAACTGCAGGGAATGATCATATTTGAATTATCCCTTGTAAACTGTTTTCAATGTTTCCAGTCGGATTTTAAAGTTGTAAAGCAATAATAATGTCGTCATATTTTATGTCCCTTGTGGAGGACGCCGGGACCGACATGGGTAATCCTCCTCAGCATTGTATTTCGCCTTTATAAATATTTTGTACATCACATATATATATATATATATATATATATATATATATATATATATATATTGTGGGAACGGTTTTACCCATCCCCCCAATGTTGAAGACAAATTTGCGCCGCTGCTGATATCCACGCTACAAAGCGCAATTTTAGGTCTTTCAAGTTGAAATTTTAAAAGTAGACGCACGAGAGACTAAATTAGCTCTATATATTTTGGCGGCATAAAATTTCAAAATGGTGGCTATTTTTCAAAATAGTGGGTATCCATGCTACAAGGTGCAATTTTCGGACTTTATAAGTTGATATTCTGAGGGTAGAAGCACAAGACATTCTAAATTTGCTGTATAGATTTTTTCGGCGATCCAATATAAAATTTCAAAATGGCGGCAATTTTTCAAAACAGCAGTGAATAGAAAGTTGTTGCAATTTGTGACAATGACACTCATGAAATGTAAATCATATTTTAACATTTTTACCCCAAAGAGATTGAAATATTTCGAAAAAAAACAATTAAACCCGAAAAAACCCACATGGGCCCAGGTGGGTTGGGCTTTTTCAAAAATGCCCGGGTTTTTTCAAACCCTGGTTTAAACCGAGAAACGAAATATGTTCGTAAAAGTGTAGGTGTTCGTGAAATCTTGGTGAACACACTTTTGTAGGTTATAGTTTCACTCCCATATATTATTCGCATTATATTAAGACATAAGTTCCCCATTCATTACTCAGAGATTATACTGCAAAAGCGAATTTTTAATAAGTTTATGAATGTTTCTTTTGTGATTTTTTATAGTTTATTATTATTGTTATGCAATTGCAAGGAAAATTTAAATATTGTTTCGTTTCAATAATGTTTACTTTTCATAAATTACATCGAAATGCCGTACTTTCGGGGAGGGGTCATACAAACTCCTCGAAAGGCACTTATTAAAATCAGAAGTATCTTTGGTATCTATTTATGTATAAATGGGTCTGAACCAAAGTGGACTCAAATAATTCGTATCCTTTATTCAATTTTCTTACTGATATGCAAATTAAGTCATTGTATTTCTTTAACTTGGACTAATAACAGTCGAAGTAAACTAACTTGGGCTGAATTAGTTCTTCTGTACTCTGCAGTACTTGAAAAGTGTCCATATGTGATTCTTATAATGGTTTTACTTGTGCAATTGTTTATCTTCTTGTCCTCCTGAAATGATTCTTGACAATTATATTATCAAGTGTGTAAAGATCAGTACATCATATTTTTATTAGGAGTCTTCCGCGAGTGAGTCGGCAGACGTATCGCATTTGAGACCAATTAGTCCCGGTTTCGAGTTCAAATGGGGATGTAAGCGGATTTGGATTCCGCTTCAAGCTTATGTGACTCCTTCCAGCATAACCCGGTTGCATAATAAGGCAAAATAAACTTATTTCTGCCATATGTGATATACATAGAGCAAATTATTTAAACCAAACACGTGGTGCTCTGTAAATTAGAAACACAATTCATTTATTACGATCAGAATTGAAAAACATTTCACATATTTATGTATGCATAAGTAAATGTGATTTCACTTGACCAATATTTATTGTGCAGCCTAACGTAACAGTACTCAAGCTGTTATTTTGCGTAATTGGTATACTGGGTTTAGGGCTATCTCAGTGAATTTCATTAATTGTTAGTGGGTTGTTGCTTACCACATGTCACCAATTATTGTTAACGATCCATGCAGAAAAATTTACTCCCAAGATGGAATCGCGTTCTCTTTTAGAGAAGGATCACTGAAGCACATATTTAGCTTGATATGAACTAATATGTGGTGGCCAGGGTTTTGGTTAAATATATGAATCTTCCACAATAAATGTTAAATGGCTTAAATGATTTTCGAGGTGGTTAGGGCATTAACTTTTGTACACTTTGCATTACGTACACTATTTGCGGTGTTTGCATTGTTTTGTTTTGTTGTTGGAAAATATATTCATGGTGTCAGTTTGAAGTGTTTATTGTATTAATTGTCACATATATTTTGCACAACTGGGAGCGATGTCTGCCAGTAAACTTGGTATTGAGATGAAGCTGAGTTTTATGAAACAAAGGCAGTTGGAAATCATGATGTGGTGCTTGTAATTAGAATTGAGCATCCTTTGTGATTACTTGTTGAGCTTTGTTTATTTCTTCAAAGTTAGAGTAAATAATTATGTGACATCTGATCCAAGATAAAAGAAGAAATATATATATAGCAACAATTAGCCGGACAACCGACAACGAATAGGACATCTGTAGTTTTTAAGGAGATCGGTAACAATGGGAGTAGACAAAAAATGTTGAGAGCACTATTCTAATCTGTTTAAACAAGTTATGTGGTCACCTACGCTGTACTTCAAATCTGATAATTTTTTATCATTAATATCCTTTTGTGTTATATTTGTGGCTATAGTACTATGAATACTGTCTTACACTTGTTTTAAATATGTATTTCCTTTCAGGATATTATACAAAACGAAGTCTGATCCCTCCAACTCAAATTTGCATCACTGTCCTCCAGAGTGAAAATATGAAACATGTTTAAGGAGGGATCTGTTGCGTGGTGGCGCATAGCGTGATATCGCAAAGACTCATGTTCGTTTCTAATCCCAAGCACACTTTTTGCTCTTTGAAATTTGGTCTGTCCATTATTCATGTTCATCTGTGTGTATTACCCATAATTGTAATATTAAAAGTAAATTTTAGCTCAATTCTACCAAATATATTTAATGTTCAGAAACGGAGCATAACAAAGTACTATTAAGCTATTTACTAAGTTCAATAAAATAAATAACTAACCCAAATTTTTAGAAATATGTAATGATATGTAATCGAACGTATTTTTATGTGATAAACACATACGAAAATACGTAGTAGTGCAGAAGATACGCAGCGAAGAGAAAACGAAGGTATTATGACATAAGGTATACTTCACTTGTAATACAAGATGTCCAAGAACTTCTTGTTCTCCTAGGTTTGAGTATCACAGAGAACAATTTCAGTTGTAGTGTTGATAATACTGCTTTTATTGTCACAACTCTTTATTCATTGTGGTATGGAGATTTTCAGTTGTAAGGCCATAACTGATGTGAGGAGTTGCAGTTACACAATTCGATCCCATTGAAATGGCCCCCACGAAGCCCGGACCTTACACCAGATAACTCGTTGTGGAGAATAATCAAGACTATGTTTCTCATCGTTGGTACACGAGAGACTATAAATTCGGCGAAAGTGTGGAGAACAACTATCGAACGATGACTCATTAGATGCTCCGCAACATGTCAAGGAGAACATGAAGACGCACACATGTGTGTGTACATTACAATGGAACACATACAGATCCATTGGATTTGTAGTTCCTATATGTGGACCTAAATACTCAACTGTAATATGTAATAAATAAACTAACTACAGTGGCAACGAATAAAATTTGGTAAACATAAGGTAAAAAATGAATGAGAAATGTATATATTAAAAAAACGAAATGAAATCTATGAGTTTTACCACGCTTATGCCGGTTAGGCTAAAGGAGACGGTGATGATGAGAAATGAATGAAATAGTGGAATGAAGAAAGTGGGAAGAAATGGGATAACCCCGAGAAAACCCTCGAGCAGGGTGTTTGTCCACCACAAAGTCCACACGGTGCGAGCTGGGATCGAACCAGGAACCCCAAGCATCGGGGGTGAACGCTCTACCACTGAGCTGTATATATACAAATTGATGTATGTTTCAAAAGAATGAATTTAATCATATATATATATATATATATAATACGAAGTATATGATATTTAACGTTGTAGCGTATGTAATATAAAAATCATAGCTAAATCTTACTATATAGCACCTACGCCAAACTGTTTTAGCTCATTGTCGCTCACTAGTTTTCCCTAAGACATTCTATGTTACAAAATAAATTCTGCAAATGACAAACTTGCTTGTTATCTCTGTGTAATGAATCGTTCAATTATATGAATCAAATTACACAGTTGTATTTTTTAAATTTGCATAAAGTTTATTATTTAATTGACTAATAATTATCCCTTTCTTTTCTTTTATTGTTTTTAAATCTATATATGTATACAGTATGTAGAGTTTGCCATTAATAATTGACGTATGCGTTTCGAATTAGTCCCAGAAGCGACAGTCCTATTAGCGGCAGGAACTTTTATCTGTCCTATGAGCGACCGATTCATTTACATTGAGATGATGGAAGATTATATGATTCCATCTCGTACAGTATGTTTGCCTCTGGCGTTATTAGGGCCCGAACAACCTTAGTATGAAATATGTACGTGCCAGTGATACTGTTCGTCAAATATATTTTTCCTTTACTGTGAGTGCAAATAAAACTTATTTTAATTTTGAGTTAGATTTGACATAAAACATATCAAACAATTTAATGAGACAACAGGGATATTTCCATGAAAAGTATATTCCTATGTAATTGAAAATCCAGTTGTAATATCCCCTTTCTTCAAAAGCTCTGTTTTCTGTACCTTATTTGATTCAAATCTAATTACTGTACTCACTAAGCCCAGAAATATATTTTATTTTGAAAAACTTAAACGTGTTTCAGTTTCGCCGTGAATAAAATGAAAAAAAAAAAAAGTCAATGACAAAAGAGTTTTTGAGATCCCTTACATCTGATTGGCTATTCTCAACCAATTCCACCAATTACAATGCAGTTCACTCTAAACAATCCAAAAAGTAAACAAAGTCTTTAAACTACCGTCCCCTATTGTAAGCTACTAAAACATAAACTAATTGCTTAATTTGCCTTCCTCCCTTGTTTTGACTTATACATAAAAGCTTGTCGTGTAGCAATCTGAAATAGTACCTTATAGCTAGACGAACTGTTAAGTCCTGCGAGAGATTTGTAACTTGTGTAATAATTTCTTCGAATACACCGAGTTTTTAGATTTCTTTGATATCCTCAAGTGGTGAACACCCTCTTTCCATGGGCGCCCGAAGGGAAGGCAGGGGTTGCCTCCCTGGCTCACAAAAATGTATACGTAATATAGCAAACCACATATATTAAATATCAGATATACCAGACGTGATGATAGGAGATGCTCTTCCCTAGAAAATTTTCTTCGGGCGCTCCTATCTCTTTTTGATTTCTTTCTTATGCCATAAACATATTCAATCTAAACTTATGCTCCGTATAATTTTAACATGAAATTTTTAATTATATTAGAATCATAGACATCATAGACTCTAAGTATTTGGTTAGTTTTCCCGTGATATATTCAATGTATTCATAGAAATTAATTCAAAAATATTAGGAAAAACGTATAAAAGATTGTTAATGTAATGAGAACATTCTCACGTATTAAATTCAGGTAGAGCGAAATTTTTCATAGTACATTTTGTTAGGTTCTAAATCACATTAGCATAAAACAAGTTAAATAAGAGAGAACCTTATCTTCTTTCATTATCTTAGTATGAACGAATTAGTGACTCATAGGGCAGTTAACGGATCGAATCGGTCGCTCATAGGACAGTTAACAGTTCCTGTCGCTAATAGGAGTGTCGCAAGTGGGAAGACACCATGCGTTTCCTATAGAGAAGCAAATATCTATAAAAGTTTTAAATGAAAATATCTTCCCTTGCTGCCATTCCCGATACTGATTTATTAAATAACTACTCAATGATATTATCGGACTTAAAAAGTAATGAAACATTTACCATCTGTACAGAAACCACGGACAGTTAAGTAAACAGTTAGTGTATTAATATGGGCTACAACTAAAATAATAATAATAATAATAACAATAATAATGAAACTGCCAAGGTTTTTGATAATTCATGTGATTCCATCAATTTTTTATAAGAACTACCCTTTTCTAAAATAAAACAAATTATACAGGTGACATCTGCTTAAAATTTGTTTAGAGGCAAAAGTTTGGTAAGGCAGGAAGATGCTAAAGTTACATTTGGTCAGGGATAATGGAAATGTAGTTTGTTTGATGATTGGAATTTACCGCCTTTTTTCACTATCAAGCCCATGTGCGACGTGGACCCGAAGCATCTGTACAGTTTAAGATGGAACCCGAAGCATCAAAGACACTAACTACTACACCAATGAAGTTGGTGTTAATGAAAGTAGTCAGCCGGCATACATACAGTACGTCCTCTGAACATTGAAAATGCATTACCTCACAAGTTGACAAATACGTCATTTAATCGTCTATTCAGTAGGTGAGATGTCGCTTTTGGAGGTTTATTTAAAGTTGAGGGCCACAGTGGCAAAGTGGTAGAGCGTTCACCTCTCGTGCGTGGGTTTTCTCGGGGTTCTCCCGTTTCCTCCCACTTTCTTCATTTCATCCATTTCTTATCATTACCGTCTCCTTTAGCCTAGCCGGCTTAATCGTGGGACGTAAAACTTAAAAGATTTCATTTCATTTATTTTATTTCAAGTTGAAAATACATTGTTATTTCAACGTTTCTTCACTTAATTTTAATACTTTTCTATGGTTAGAAAATCATACTCCATCTACTCTATCTAGAATCATGTCTGATCTATTCGACTATGAATTGCTTTAACCCTTTTAGGGTCCTGGCATTTTGGGCTATTTTTTAGACTTTCAGTCAAGCAGCTACTGCATCGTCACTATTTATCCTAGGATGATGGTCCATACCTCGTTCTCTTCAGAATAGAGCTGGCTTTCAAATGGTATCACTTGCATGCCCATGACATATACCAGAAGCGGGAGAAAAAGTCAAAGTGAAAATTTCGGAGGGAAAAATTTTTTTCTCGAACTTTGCCCCCATGGACCCCCCCTGTGTGATCGTAACCATCTAAAAAATCTGATAAATAGTACTTGGTATACTGAATGTGTGTGCCAAATTTCAAGTTTCTATCTTGAATAGTAAGGGCGAGAGAATTTGTACCAAAAATTCCCACAATGCCCCAAAGTACCATAAAACACTATGATCTCAAGGAAAAAGTTCCTGAGACATCCCTAATTACCCTAGGACTATAATCCGCCAATCATTCTCTTCAGAATAGAACTGTCTTTCAGGCGGTACCATTCACATGTCTCCATCATGTATCTAAGGTGAAAAATTCCTGAAAAAAGGGATTTTTGGGGCAAAATTTCCCTTTTTTCAACTTTTGCCCCTCTGGACCCCCCTGTTTTTACGCAGAAATCGGAAAAAAAACTTCTGGTAAATACTACTCGGTGGACTGAATGTTTGTGCAAAATTTCAATCTTCTACGTGAAAAAATAGGCCCGCCAGGAAAAATTTCCCTACCATGCCGCACTTTTACCCTATACAGAAGTATATTTGGATAAAAATTCACTGAGACGGCCCTAATTACCCTAGAATAATAATTCGACCGTCGTTCTCTTCAGAATGGAACTGCCTTTCAGACGGTATGACTCACGTGGTCCTATCATGTATGTGAGGCGGGAAAATTACGAAAAACGGGATTTTGGGGGTTAAAAAATCCTTTTTTTTTTACCCCTTTGCCCCTTTGGTTCCCCCCTGTTTTAGCACTGACATCGGAACAAAAAATCTGGTAAATACTACTCGGTGGACTGAATGTTTGTGCAAAATTTCAATCTTCTACGTAGAAAAATAAGCCCGCCAAAAAATATTGAACATAGGCTTAGAAAATGAGAAAATAAATTTTTGACTTATGACGTCATCACCTCCTATGTCTGGACGCAGGACGGTCTGAAACCATACGTAATGTCTTCTACAAGGCCTCTGGACTTGAAAAAAAAAAAAAAAAAAAACGGACGAAAAAGCTCAAATAGAAGAGAAATAACGCAATGTACCATGAAACACCCGTATGGTACACATTGTACCATGGGATCCTAAAGCGGTTAACGAGAGTTATTAAGAAAGCGTAACATCTTTGAAAACGAATATATATTAAGTGCATTCTTTCCCTGGTACTGCTACCATTAGCAATACAAAAAGTAATAATGTTAAAGGTCGTATCAAGAAATAAATAGGGTGTTTCAAATTTAAAATCTTTTTTTCTTACCACTGCCAAAAGGGCAACCCAATCTTCGTTAGCACAGTAGTTACTGGATGTTACAATATCCCAGGCTTTCTGAACTTATTTCATATCTTGGCCCCCTTTTGTCAGTGACCCTATAAGCAATTTACAGCTTTTTGATTGTTGCTGCTTATCGCTTACAATTGTATATATGTGAGGATTTTATATGGATATAGGAACTAGCAGCGTTCACCCCGCTTCGCTGCGGTCACCCCGGAACGCAATAAACTTTGTTACTTAGATAATTTTTACTTTTTCGCTTTCAAGTGATATGATAAAAACCATAGAAGATTGCAGTAAATCTTAACATTATATCGCCTGTCATTTATGTTAACCCGCCCCGCTTCGCTGCGGTCATCCCGGTGCTGGCATATTGTAAAAGTGTCTGTAAAAATAAGCAAATCAATTAAAAAATTTTAAACAGAAGATTCAAGCTATTTTCCGCTGTATATCGCCTGTCATTTATGTTAACCCGCCGAGTGACACGGTCATGCGGGTTGCATATAAATACGTTTATTTTTACCTATGATGAACTAATAACAAAGGATTTGTACGTTATGGACACCTGAATGGTCAATTATCTCAAGACACTGGTAATTAAAAATTAAAGTGATATGATAAAAACCATCTAGGGTCCAAATCCTAATAACCCCCCAAAAATGAAAGAAATTGGTTCAGCCGTATTAGCGTGATGAGCGGACAAAAAATTGTACGTTCTCTTTTATATATATAGATAGATAACAGTTTGACAATAAGTATGAGAATAAAAATGTCTTAAAATAGATTCAAAATAATCTTTAAAATATGTCATTTTCGTTACTTGGTCCTAATTACATCTAACATTTTCACCTCCCTTCGCAATCCCCAGACTGGGAAACCGTGCCGTATGTTAATCAAAAGTAGGTGGAAATCAAAACGAGTGAACGACATAAACAAGTTTACTAGAGAAGAAGGACTTTAGCAATCTTCTTCCTGTTAACTAAGATCCGCTTCGTGTTTTCTGATATTTAAGTTGTATGGAAAGTGTCATAGAACAGTGTGGATGGTCGAGTGTTCCTGAAATTAAGAACTTCTTGCTGCAGGTTTCTACTAATGTGGAAAGCCTTGGAAATCTGGAATGTATTTTTGTTTCTGGAAAACCTGAAATTTAGTCAGAAACCTGAATTTTTCACGAAGTTACTATTTTACGTAACTACTTCTGTTAAATTTAAAAGAAATTGCGCACGAAGAAAATTAATTTTAAGTCAGTAAGAAATATAGAAAATGTAACCTCGGATAACTAGGATTGCTTCTTTTAGTTCAATGACTTCTGAATATTCTCAGAGGAACTTTTGTCGCTGACTGTGCAACGTATTTTAGCTCAGAACATTAAACAAGTGTGACATACGAGTTGTGGGCCTATGTCGAGGGATCTCGGCAGAGCTCTGTACCAGTTAAATGGAAGAATATCATAAGTAAAACTGTCGGCGACAGAATATCGTCAAGAAAATATGGAATTACTCTCGATTTCAGCGATATCTTCGTTTACAAACGGCAATATTACAGACAGCTGCGTAACATAAGCAATATTTCGTGTAATATGAATAATGGGGCTAGTATTTGGTTTCTAACTTTTTTTCTTGCTATGAGTATTGTAAATTCGTTTTGAATATTTCTTCTGAGATGACTGAAATTGTAGACTGAGAATCTTGAATTCCTACGTCACTTGCAACTCAGTCTCACTACAGTTCTTAATGGCAATGCGCTTTAACGCTTGACGGACCTATCACTGAGATTTTTCTTCCGACCACTGTTCCTCTTCGACGATGTGGTTTGCTATGAGTTTTGTAGGTCATCATCACTTTGGACATTGTTCTTTGCGACACACATAACAGACTTGCCACTTTCGTCTCGCTCGCACCACATAACCGAACGCCAACAATTTGCCTTCTTTGGAAAGCATATCCCATCATCTCATGATATTCAATATTACCATGTACTAAGTTCACTGCATACTGACATTCTGTTGCTTCTCACGTAGTACGGAGTTCCTAGTACTACATGTCCAACAGGCCCTCGGTGTGGTCGCCGCTTGGCCACTCCCAACCCAAACATTTGAAGTGTTTCTAACTCCAATATTTAAATTTAATTGATAAGTATTTAGTATCTCTCCTACAAAAGTAGACGTAAAGTCACGCCCCGTATGGGACAGACACGAGTGCATATAATAAGCGCAATAATGAGAAGTACAGTAGAATCATGGTGTGCCATAGAACGGCACGAAATGGACTTCTCTAACTTACGGTACTTTTCCTGGTCCTGTGTTACCATATCAAATTTTTGGTTTGGCAATTTCCAATATTTAAGAGGTGGTTCTGTGCACCCCTCCCGAAATTTAAGGGGGATGGGCGAACGTACCTCTACCAAATTTTAGAATGGGCGCTCCTAAATAACGTCATACTATGTGATCAGGACATGTGATGTCCCACAACTAATTACGGCCTAATGCGATGAAGACAGAGGTTACTAGACTATGCTTCTCTAGCTCAATATATTTTTTTAAAGATCAACATTCCACGACTATGCTCCATGGGTAAGGAAGATGGTGATGATGAGATGTATGACAATGGTGGAATGAGCAAAATGGACAGATTTCGAGAAAACCCATGCACACCATATTTGTCCACCACAAACCCCGCTTCTCGCAAGCTGGCATCAAATGAGGGACCCCAGGCGGATTAAGAAGTGAAGCGTCAGTAATAAAAAAGTTTTTTTTTTTTTTTT
This sequence comes from Thermobia domestica, assembly GCF_964235325.1. NCBI lineage: Eukaryota > Metazoa > Arthropoda > Insecta > Zygentoma > Lepismatidae > Thermobia > Thermobia domestica. The sequence goes on along the minus strand of NC_137465.1, from coordinate 63,856,152 downwards.
TTTTTTTTTGTGAATAGTCACTGCGCCTTTCGTGACAATGCAAATCTACTTATATTGGGGCTAAATTTCAATTAAGGTAACTGTGTACTAAAATCATTGGCTACAAAATCCTACTATTGCTATTGAAGTTTTTTTTTAAAAAAAAACTTATGTCTATATATAGATATAGATACATATTTTGAGGAGTACCCCTGTGCACAATGGAAAAAAAGTGTGAAATGAAATACTGTATATTCAAGTGGTGCAGAGAGCATTCTACCAATCATTTTTTTGGTTCCATATTCTAATACTAATATTAAATAATATCTAAACGAAAATGGTTGGTTCATACCTAAATGTTCCAGAGGTCCTGGAACTGGCGAGTACACTGATTTTTAGATGTACCATATCATGTTTTCTTTTCCAGCTGAAGGGTTTTCCCCGTGTTTTCCGTATGTATTGTTACTTCCTAACGAGGCACAGGAAGTAAATTTTAGAACTCACGAGTATTGACAGAGGAGCTATATATTAAGGGAGATACTTTTTTAAAAAAGATAGAGATTGTGCACCACTTAGGCATCATTGACAGTAGAGTATATTTTTATTTTTTTATTTTATTCGACCATTAGCGCTACTCTCTTGCTTCTGATGAACTCATATCAGCTTGTAGCTCCTGCATTCTCTTTTTATCTAATACTCTAACGTCAGTACTCAGCCCTGTACAGAGTAAATAAAATATAAACACTGTATTATTTGAGTTCATGTAGTGGCGGCTCTGCAGTACATTCCACTAACAAAATAAAGTAGTTGCTTAGGTGCATGGCTCTACCTAAGTGAATCCTCTTTAAGGGCTCGTCACATACATTTTTGGTCCCAGTGGACGAAGGGTCATTCACACCAGGTGGCAGGTTTAGAATTGAAAAACTCACGACAAACAGCATGCACATCATCATATGAATTCAATTGCCGACCACACAAGAAATGTGAGAGAGCGCGAAACAAACCATAAGCTGAGGGTGCAACATCTGAACTATAGGCAGGATGAAGTAAAAACTCAAACCTGTCAAGTTCAGCCAGGGTGTTGGTCAAACATTTCAAGACCGGCCACTCGGAGCATTGTGAGTTTGCAGCAATAACTTCTTCCTCCCCGCTAATGCCGGATATTTCTCATTTAGAATGGTATACACTCGGCATAATTGTTCAGAATACAGTTTACCTGTTATAACACGACCTTCTGGAACAAACTCAAAATGAATTATGACGTCAATATTCCATCACACACACAGCATGAGCTTTTTCCCAAATCTGTCCTGTTTCACAAGGCTTGCTGTCCTTTTTTCACCCACTATTTACGTGTGTCAGGGTTTTTCAAAAACACCCATTCTCATCTGTCACAATTCGCAGACTCCAGAAACAAGGATCAGCCTTAAAAAAAAAAAAAAAAAAAAAAAAAAAAAAGGCTGGGCCAGCTCCTCTGTTAGCTCATGGGGACTTTGTCGGGGCTGCTTATTGACGTAACCCATGTCATGCAATCGACGGTTTACTGTCGATTTGGATGCCCCAACCATTCTTTTTCATATACGTGTACTTGATTGTGGTTCAACACTCACAGCAAATCCCCTTATTGAACGCTGGTTGAAGTCTGGTATTCTCATTATTAGGTCTTTTCGATGGGAAGCGTGGTAATCTCTCTTGAAACATTGAATTCTTTAAGAACGTTTTTATTCTCTTCAATTGTGAAGTAATGCTTTCTCCTTCTGTTAACTTCATAGATGCAGTTAATATACATTCTAAAAGCTTTGATTATTCATTAAATATTTTTTTTCTAGATTAATGTGAACAATGAGTTCTAACAAACCTATAACTCCCACTAATCTTAATTGATCTGTAGGTTTTAGATTTGCTTGAGAAATATGGGGGAGAGAATCTTTCGATACAAGTAGAGATTCAGTTTTTCATTGGTATACTAATATCCTATTAATTATAATGTATGTAAAAATCTCAAAGTCAGAGGAAGGGGACAAAATGATGCAATTGTGACATAAGCTGAAGGCTGGCTGTACAGTTTAGTGTTATTAAAGAAAAGAAATGAACACATTTTATTCAGGCGTTTCTAGGAAAATTTAAGATATACTCGAGAAACATATCGAGTACAAGCAACATTGCTGCTATAAGATGATTTGTGAATTTAAACCAGGCTTCGTTTCTCCATTCCATGCTGTGCTTTTTGTAGATTGTACTTCCTTGCTCCCGTCATCATCAATTTGATCTCCTAAAACTAATGTTCCCTTCAAAGTTTGAAATCACCTATTGTGCAAAAGAAGAATCAATTTATCTTTTTACGCTGCCTAACAAAATTTCCACAAGTATTATTACTTTGTTCAAGAAAGATGAAACAATTAACTAAAGAAGCATACAAGGTATACAACAAAGGGGCTTACACTGTTTGTCCTCGTCGGTCTATCCATCTCTCAACAAACTTTTCATCCAGGAATTGCCAACGTCTCAATGGTAATGTGGTGGTGCGCCATCTTGTTAAAAAATCTTCATCTAGGTACAGTTGATGCGCAGCTGGCACATTTTCCCCCTGCAACATCTTAAGATACTCTACGCCTGTCACTACTACTTAAAAAAAAAAAAAAAAAAAAAAAAAAACTACCTGACAAGTCCTCTAGTAGACAAACCACACCACTTGCGAGAGCAGCCTGGGAATGTACGGTTTTCACTTCGTTTGCTTTACACTTGCTTTACATAGAAAGGATGACTAGCAAAACATAAACAGAGGAGTTACGAATTACAAAATAAAAATATTCCGGACTAAAAATAAACTCTTTTAGTACAACCAGGTTAGGACAGGTCCAAAGGGAATATTCAGAAGTCATTGAACTAAAAGAAGCAATCCTAGTTAACCGAGGTTACATTTTCTGTATTTCTTACTGACTTAAAGTTAATTTTCTTCGTGCGCAATTTCTTTTAAATTTAACAGAAGTAGTTACGTAAAATAGTAACTTTGTGAAAAAATCAGGTTTCTGACTAAATTTCAGGTTTTCCAGGAACAAAAATACATTCCAGATTTCCAAGGCTTTTCACATTAGTAGAAACCTGCAGCAAGAAGTTCTTAATTTCAGGAACACTCGACCATCCACACTGTTCTATGACACTTTCCATACAACTTAAATATCAGAAAACACGAAGCGGATCTTAGTTAACAGGAAGAAGATTGCTAAAGTCCTTCTTCTCTAGTAAACTTGTTTATGTCGTTCACTCGTTTTGATTTCCACCTACTTTTGGTTAACATACGGCACGGTTTCTCAGTCTGGGGATTGCGAAGGGAGGTGAAAATGTTAGATGTAATTAGGACCAAGTAACGAAAATGACATATTTTAAAGATTATTTTGAATCTATTTTAAGACATTTTTATTCTCATACTTATTGTCAAACTGTTATTCCTATATCCATATAAAATCCTCACATATATACAATTGTAAGCGATAAGCAGCAACAATCAAAAAGCTGTAAATTGCTTATAGGGTCACTGACAAAAGGGGGCCAAGATATGAAATAAGTTCAGAAAGCCTGGGATATTGTAACATCCAGTAACTACAAACAGTAGGAGGGGAGAAAATAGAACAAGTGAATAGTTTTCGATACCTGGGTAGTGTTCTTAGTAATGACATGAAATGCGAACGTGAAATAAAAGCAAGGATAGGAATGGCGAAAGAAGCCTTTAAAAGAAAGAAAAGTCTATTTTGTGGGACCTTGAACAAAGAGTTGAGAAAAAGACTCATAAAATGCTTCGTGTGGAGTGTTGTGCTGTATGGGGCGGAAACGTGGACATTGCGTAAGGGTGACGAAAATCGACTGGAAGCCTTCGAAATGTGGGTGTGGAGAAGAATGGAAAGAGTTAGTTGGGTCGAGCGGAAAACGAATGATAGAGTGTTAGAAATGGTGGGTGAGAAAAGAACACTTTTAGATATTATTAGGAAGAGGAAGAGAAACTGGTTGGGACATTGCCTAAGAAGAGATTGTATCATGAGGGACGTCCTAGAGGGTATGGTGGCGGGAAAGAGAGAGAGGGGACGAAAGAGACTACAATTAATGGATGATATTAAAACAGAAAGATCATACGCGAAGACGAAAAGGTTAGCGGAGGATCGTGGAGCATGGAAGCTTCTCAGCTGCGGCAAGTGACCTGCCAATAAAGGCAGAATACCTATGATGATGATGTAACTACTGTGCTAACGAAGATTGGGTTGCCCTTTTGGCAGTGGTAAGAAAAAAAGATTTTAAATTTGAAACACCCTATTTATTTCTTGATACGATCTTTAACATTATTACTTTTTGTATTGCTAATGGTAGTAGTACCAGGGAAAGAAAGCACTTAATATATATTTGTTTTCAAAGATGTTACGCTTTCTTAATAACTCTCGTTAAAGCAATTCATAGTCGAATAGATCAGACATGATTCTAGATAGAGTAGATGGAGTATGATTTTCTAATCATAGAAAAGTATTAAAATTAAGTGAAGAAACGTTGAAATAACAATATATTTTCAACTTGAAATAAAATAAATGAAATGAAATCTTTTAAGTTTTACGTCCCACGCTTAAGCCGGCTAGGCTAAAGGAGACGGTAATGATGAGAAATGGATGAAATGAAGAAAGTGGGAGGAAATGGGAGAACCCCGAGAAAACCTACGCACACGGTGTTTGTCTACCACAAAGTTTACTTGGCTTGAGCGGGGATCGAACCAGGGATTCCACGCACGAGAGGCGAACGCTCTACCACTTTGCCACCGTGTCCCTCAACTTTAAATAAACCGCCAAGAACGACATCTCACCTACTGAATAGACGGTTTAACGACGTACTTTTAAATGACGATTTTTCAACTTGTGAGGTAATGCATTTTGAATGTTTAGAAGACGTACTGTATGTATGCCGGCTGACTACAGGTATTTTCATTATTACCAATTTCGTTGGTGTAGTGGTTAGTGCGTGTCTTTGATGCATATTTATTTATTTATTTATTTATTTATTTGCCTGTTTTGCATACAAATGAGAGCATTCTCGAGCACGCATACAGTTGTCAAAGTTACAAAGTAATTACATATATGCTATTTAAAAAAACTTACAAATAGAGTAATACATACATAACTATGACTTTTATAAGCTTACACATTCATTATATAAGTAACAAAAAACATTTATAGATTGTCTACAAAAAAAAAAAAAACTCATTTACCGAGTAGTAACATTTATCTACTAAGAACTTGTGAAGATCATATTTAAACATAGAATATAATTTGTTTTGCTTTAGAAAGTCAGGTAACTTATTGCAAATTTTTATATATAGTTAATATATACGCTTTTTTTTAAAACGAGGAATTTTGGGTAATAACATGCAAATTATTAACGAATCGAGTATTGTATTTATGGACGTAATTGTTTTCAATAAATAAGTGTTTGACACAAGATAATGGTAATTTTTTTTTTGTTCTCGAAAGATTGGCTGTCAAGAAGACGTTGGTGACAATCTAAACATAACCCTTAGTGCTTTCTTTTGTAAGCGAAACGTGCTAATATACTCAATAGAATAACCCCAAAAAATAATGCCATAAGTTATTAAAGAATGGAATTTTGCATAGTACACTGAAACTAAGGCCTGTGTTGTGACATTACCTCTTAGTCTACGGAGACCGAGACAAATACTAAATTTTTGTTGAGTTGAGAAATATGCTCATTCCAAGTTAGTTTCGAACTAATGGTGACACAAAAAAATTTAGTTGAAATAGAAAAGTCGACGTGGTTCTGGGTGCAATTCTCGGTGGGAGAGAACTGAAATTTGAATCCGTTATGATGCTTCGGGTTCCATCTTAAACTGTAGGTTCACATCGCATATAGGCTTGATAGTGAAAAAAGGCGCTAAATTCCAATCATCAAACAAACAACATTTCCATTATCCCTGACCAAATGTAAGTTTGGCATCTTTCTACCTTCCCAAACTTTTGCCTCTAAACATAAATTTTAAGCAGATATCACCTGTATAATTCGTTTTAATAATTTTAGAAAAGGGTAGTTGTTATAAAAAAATAATGGAATCACATGAATTATCAAAAACCTTGGCAGTTTCATTATTATTATTATTATTATTATTATTATTATTATTATTATTATTATTATTATTATTACTGAGCTCGTGATGGTCAATCAGGGACACTTTCCATCTTGTCCAGGCTCTGGTGGTTTAGGAAGGGTCGTGTGGTTTTCATTATTTTAATGATCCTCCGGCAGTGTAGAGAAGTGATTCTTTTTTTTTTTTTTTTTTGTTGTTGTTGTTGTTTTTCCTGCTCTATTTGAGCTAGAGTGGAGAGAATGTGTCTAAGTGTTTGTGTTTTCTTTCTTTTAGTTTGCTGCTTGTATTTTAGTTACTTTGGTTTTATTAAAGCATGCCGGGCATCAGGTAATTGTCCTATTTGTAATACTCCAATTTATGGAAGGCAAAGAGCTGTTAAATGCAATGTTTGTTCTGGCTAATTTCATTTGGAATGCTTACAGAATCTAGGCGAAGGAAAAGAAGTAATACTATATAGGAATTTTAAGTATACAAAATGTGAAAATCAGGAAACTCTGAACCTAAATAGATCTGAGTCCGTTAGTCTTAATAATCAGGACAATAGTACTCAGACTGCTGATGGCCAAAATTCAGTGGTACCTCAACTGGGTAACCAAAACAAATCTCAAAAAGATGAAACGTTATCCTTGGTAGCTATTCAAAAACAAATTGAATTGTCCTTTGTTAATATGAAGCATATTTTCCTCAATGAAATCAAAGCTTTGAAATCTGAAAAAGCTAGTCTAAGAGAAGAGAATAAGGAACTTAGAGCTCTCTTTAGAAACGGGCAGTTTAACACAGCTGACGTAAAGAATTCAGGACTGGCATTAGGTAGAGTTAAATGAGTCTCACAATACGGTTAATCATGTATCCCAATCAAAGGTTGATAATGACTCACATGAGTTAGATAATAAAGATATTGAAGAAGTAAGTGAGGGATTATGGACAGAAGTTGTATCAAGGAATAGAAAGAAAATCAATGATAGAAAACCTACTATAGTTGTCAATCAAAATTTGGGAAGAGATGTAAAAAAGAGTGTGAGTAAATAATAAAACTGACTTGGTGTCTAGTATGAAGAAAAAAGCTCTATTTGTTACTAGATTTAGTCCAACTGCCTCTGTTGCTGATGTTGAAGATGTATTAAAAGAACATTTGAATAAATTTAAGCTCTTCATATTATATACTAAATTAAGAATTAAATATAATTCGCATACATCCTTTCATATAGAAGTCAACAGTTATGATTATAATATTATTAATATTCCAGAAATTTGGCCTAGATGTATCCTTATTGGCCCTTTCTACGGAAAAGTAAAAGTATTTAATGACTGTAATGGTCAAAGCACTTCTGATTCAAATGGAAAAGCAATCCAAGAATAAATATAAACTTTGGTACCAGAATGTACGTGGTCTTAGGACCAAACATGAACAGTTTTTTGTTCTGTAGCAGATTGAACTTATGATATAATTGTTATTACTGAGACGTGGTTAAGTGATTTAATAACAGTGAGGATTATTTTCCGGATGCTAATAATTGTTTTAAAGCCGACAGAATATATGAACCTAATGTTTGTGAAAGAGGAGGTGGAGTGTTATGTGCTGTTAATAAAAATATCAAAGTTATTCGAAGAACTGAGTTTGAGATCATTGAAGAATGTATTTTACTTGAAATTGTTAATAGAACTGGCAAGAACTTATTATTACTGTGTGCTTGCCTTCATCCTAATTTGCCTCCTATTGTTTATGAGAATTTTTTAAATAACATTTTAATTAAGATTAATCCACTGGATTATGATATTCTCATAATTGGTGATTATAAAATCCCAAACGTTGATTGGGCCAATAGGGATTTCCTTCCTGGCATACATTATTATGCCAAATGCAAGGCCAGAATATTGTTTTCATTCCTGGATGATTTGGTTATATCAAATTTTAATGTTGTTGCAACTGAAGATGCTTTGCCTATTGTAACTCCTGATCCATATCATTATCCTATCGAGCCTTCTATTTATAATAAGATATGTTCTTTGGATATTGGTTGCTCGCCAAGATACTCTTTTCATAAATTCCATTATCTAGTCTTATACCAGGAATTAGCAGAGGCAGACTAGACCAATATCTTGTTAGCTGAGAATATTAACCTTGCTGTTGACGCTGTGGAAAATGTAATTAAAACTAGTATGAATAATAATATTCCTAAGTTTATACCCAAAAGTAGTAGTTTTCCTTTATGGTATTCTAAAGATTTTATCCTTTTAATTAAGGCGAAAGAAAAAGCGTATAAAAATATATAAAAACTAAATCTGATGATGATTATATTTTTGCAAATTATAGAAGACAAGTCTAATTCAAACTTCGTATGGATAAGAAAATGTATATTTCGGACATTAAATATTCCTTAACAAAAAACCCTAAAAAATTCTGGGGTTTTGTAAGTAAGTATAATAATCGCTCTAAATTTTCCTCAGGTATTATGATCGATAATGAATATGTAGATGACCAATAAACTGTCAATGCATGGGCTAAGCTATTTGAGTCTATATATCAAAAACGTTCGTCTTATGACGAAACTGAATTATTATGTAATTCTGGAAATAGTAAATTTTTTCCTAGTTTTACAAGGTTATTAGTGTTATTAAAGGACTGCAAGTCAAATCCTCTTGTGGAATTGATGGTATACCAACTTTTATTATTAAAGGTATTGTGTATATTATAGCTCCTATTCTTACGTCATTATTTAATTGGAGTATACAAACCTCTACTTATCCTGAGAGTTGGAAAACTGTTCTTGTGTCTCCTATCCCTAAGGTTAATGGGAAAGATTATACGGATTAATAGAGCAATTTCTATTATGGGAATATTACCTAAAATTTTTGATAAGCTTGTGTATAATTATCTTTATAACCATGTTTCTTCAGAAATTATGGATCAACAGCATGGATTTATGAAAAATAGATCTACTTTGTCCAATCTAACATGCATTATGTATGATATTGTTCCTCCTGTAAAAACTCAATGACAAGTAGATGTAATATATTTTATTTTACCAAGGCCTTCGATAAACTTCCTCATGATATATTAATCAAGAAACTTAACTCATGTGATCTATCACCAACCTTTATTAGATGGTTTATTTCATATTTAACTTGTAGAAGATTTGTTGTAAAATATAAAGGTCATATTTCTGATGTATATAATATTTTCTCTGGTGTTCCTCAGGGATCTAACTTAGGTCCGCTTTTGTTTCTTTTGTTTCTCAATGACCTTAAAGAAAATATCGATTGTCAATTTCTCATTTATGCTGATGATGAAAATTTACCGTAGTATAAATGATGCTACTGATTGTGGTAAATTACAAGATAACATTAATATCATTGTTAATTGGTCAAAGACTAACGCTTTACCTTTGAATTTCAACAAAACGTGGATGGTGTCCTTTACCTTAAAAACAAATCCTGTTTATTATAACTATGTGGTCGAAAATGTCTTGGTTAAAAAGCTTGTTTCTGTAGAAGATTTGGGTGTTACTTTTGATGCTAAATTTTTATTCAAAAAACATTTGGAGAATATAGTATCCAGAGCGAGAAGGAATCTGGGAACCACAAAACGCATTTCTGGAGATTTCTCCTCTTTAAAAAACATGTTTAATTTTATATTATGCAAATGTTAGAAGTCAACTAGAATATTGCACAAGTGTTTGGAACAAAGGAACCCAGTGTTTTCAAAGGGATATAGAAGTAGTACAAAATCTGTTTCTTTCATGGCTAAAATGGAAATTTAAATTTCTATCGGGAAAAACTTATGATGAAATTAGGTATCATCTTGGCCTATTAAAATTATCTGAAAGAAGAATTTTATTTGATTTTAAATTGTTTCATAATATTTTATTTGGTAAGTTGCCACAGGCCGTTAGTCTTGGTATTCCTAATATGGCTAGGAGAAACTAAACTTTTCAAGTATAATCCGAAGTTTAGTAATGCGCCTATATATAAATGCCTGTTAAATGCAAACAACTATTCGCATGTCATTGATTTTTTAATACCTGATTTTCTTTCTATCAAAAGAAAGTTTACGACTTATCATTTATCATAATCACAATTTCATTACTGTCTGTGCATGCCCGTGCTTGTGCATGTCTGAGCATTATTTTATAATTTATTGTAATCTTAGTTGTGTTTCATATGATATGTTTGTCGTTTGCTATTGGATGTAATTTTTATTTTTTATTCTATACTATTGTATGTACGATTGTTTCTGTGTTTATATACCCTATTTGGAATTGCAAAAGGACTTTTAGTCTGTAATTTCCAATTATGCAATAAAAAAATATTATTTTAGTTGTAGCCCATATTAATACACTAACTGTTTACTTAACTGTCCGTGGTTTCTGTACAGATGCTAAATGTTTCATTACTTCTTAAGTCCGATAATATCATTGAGTAGTTATTTAATAAATGAGTATCAGGAATGGCAGCAAGAGAAGATATTTTCATTTAAAACTTCAATAGATATTTGCTTATCTATAGGAAACGCATACGCCAATTATTAATGGCAAACTCTACATACTGTATACATATATAGATTTAAAAAGAATAAAAGAAAAGAAAGGGATAATTATTAGTCAATTAAATAATAAACTTTATGCAAATTTTAAAAAATACAACTGTGTAATTTCATTCACAGAATTGAACGATTCATTACACAGAGATAACAACCAAGTTGCAGAATTTTGCAGAACTATAACATTTGCAGAATTTATTTTGTAACATTGAATAATATCTTAGGGAAAACCAGTGAGCGACAATGAAGCTAAAACAAAATGAAATGAAATCTTTTGAGTTTTACGTCCCACGGTTCTGCCCGTTAGGCTAAAGGAGAAGGTGATGATGAGAAATGAATGAAATGGAATTGAGAAAGTGGGAGGAAACGTGAGAACCCCGAGAACACCCACGAGCACGGTGTTTGTCCACCAGAAAGTCCACACGGCGCGAGCTGGGATCGAACCAGGGACCCCAAACATCAGAGGTGAACGCTCTACCACTGAGCTACCGCGCTACTATGAACTAAAACAGTTTCGCATAGTTGCTGTGTGGTAAAATTTAGCTATGATTTTTATATTAGATATGTTACAACATTAAATATCATATACTTCGTAATATATATAGGGTAAATGAGCCAATAGTCGTCACTATTTATGAGACATAATATTTATTAATGACTACTCGCTACCTGTACGACAGAAATTGACGGAACTAAACCAAATTCAAGTTTGACATTATATCTCATCTCAGTAAAAATAAGGATTTTAAATGACATATGCAAACTCTTTTATAGTTAAAAATTCTGAAACATGTGCAAAATACCAGTGTTCGTCAACAAAAATTTAGTGCTCGTCATAGTTGACTACCAGTAGTCGTCAGTTATAAAAAAAAAAAAAAAAAAAAAGTGTTTTGAAAAATGCAAAAAGTAACAAATTACAGGTTATCAAATATTATATCAATATCGGAAACACTGTTTCGTACATCAAAACAAAACTTACAAAGAAAATCGTCATCGGAATCATTCTGAACATCAGTTAACTTTGGAAAAAAAACTCTATGTGTTCTTTACTGATACAAAAATTGTGGAACGATTTGTTACATTGACCGCAAGTAGGATTTTCACTTTCTGCAACTATTCCCCCACACCGTCCACAGTAACAACACCGTTAGAAATAGCCTGAGATGATGATGATGCTTGTTGAGTGTCCTTGCCCTGCTGGGAACCTTGACCAATTTTCTTCCGTTTTGAATTATTTTGCTTCTTCTCTTCTCTCTTCTTTACTTGTTTCTCAGCGTCTTCCTTCAGCTTAGTTTCTTCTTTCTTCCGATAGAAATTTTTCCACTCCTCAGATAATACCGCAGATGAAAATCGTAATTGCTGTCTGCGTTTAGTTTTCTTGCATGAAGAGTTTATCGGCCACCACACATGTCTCTTGAATGGTGATGAAACAGATTTTCTGGAGGCTCTCTTTGCTTTTCGGAATTTCCTTCAGTCGATGCTTTCTCTGTATCACCTAAGGTTCTGCTGTTGGATGCGGCCTTTTCTTTCATTGATGAGTAGATCTTGAAGAGCACTTCTTCTGATGTTTAAAGAGATTCTTGTCCTTCGATCACTTGGTTAAACTTATTTATTAACGCTGTACCCATTTCTGATTCTATGACACGCAGAGTAATAAGGTAATTGTGTGGCACACTATTCTGAGTATCAGTTCCTTCCTGCGAATTATCACGCACTTTCGCTTCCCGTTCACAACGATTCAAGCATCTGCTGTAATCTACAGCATCAGGATCTAGAGGATACAATCCACAAACTCGAAAACTGTACTGTGTTGTTTTGGAGGTTGCTTTTTCATTCACAACTTTCAGCAAAATTGGTGCAAAATTAGCCTTAGTTGGAGTTTTGTTTCGGTTATCCCTTTGCCAATCATGCACGACCTTTTTCCAGTGCTGCTTAATAGGTTTATACACTCTAACATCCACAAGTTGTAAGATATGAGTAGAGTTTTGGTGTAATGCATATAGGATTATCCCATTAGCACTACAAAAATCTGACCATTGTTTGGTTATGTGTGATCTATGTCCATCAATAAGGTACACAAAAGGAAGTCTGTTATTTTCTTTCAAATATGGATGGAGGACATTCACAATATACTCATAAAACACACCTGACTTCATCCAACCAGTGTCGGATAAGTTGATGCCCCATGGTGTAGACACAGACTCAGAAACTTCTTTGGGGGTTTCACGTAGGGATAAACAATTAATCCTGGAAGAATTGCGCCGTCAGCCGAAAAGGAACACATCACAGTTACTGTTTCTTTCTCATTCCCCTTCATAACTTCATAAATGTTTTTCCAAACTTTAATACCTATCACCGCACCGCTTTTAGGACAAATTTGAAAATTAGTTTCATCATTACAAATTCTTCGTGGATTACTCATGATTTCCATAGCATTTTGAGATTCCATAAATTCCATTAAATCACTGAACCACTGGTGTAGAGATTTCTCTGTGACAAGGCTTCTTCCAATACATAATGACTCGGCTGTCCTTAAAGTTAGTACTGGAGTCTCCTCATGAACAACTGAAAGTAGATTTAAGAAAACAAGAAAATAATATGACCAGTGATATGCCATAGACAATAAATCTACATCTACGTAGCCTATATTATTTACCATAGTCAACATGTTTAAATCACAACTGAGGGAATAGGTTCTGTCAATGGAGTATTTGCTTTGCCTTCGGAACGTTATGAGTTCAATTCTCTCCGCCGACAATGCTGACTAGAATTTTCAAGAGATTCTCTGTCTAAGACAAATACCGGGACGATACCTAGTAAATAAGACCTAGCCGTCACTAAGTGACATTTATTTGAATATAAAATGGCTGAAGAACGAATTATCCCCACTGATGAGATTAGAAAGTTACTTTCAAATTATTAATTACTTTAAAGGTTTTACTTTACATTTTGTTTCTTTCGGAGAAGACAAGCCATTGATACATAACACTTGAATATGCACACTAAAACAATAAAATTAAAAAGTGGTCGAAACGTTCACATACGACTCATAGCACATAGTTTTCCATACATCTATTAACTTTTGGTCTAAAAAAGTGAATTTCAAAGGCAATTCGAGAAACTTTAAGATAGCTTCATTTCGGGTTTCAATTTTGAAAACTTTTATCCATCCAATTTTGAATACATGTATTAGTTTTGTTTGCAGCATAGGCCCCTATTTAGACTATTTCTCTCCACGTAAAATATATCTAATCAATTCACATTGATATGTGCAACATTACATGGAAACGTACTACCTTCATATTATATACTTATACTGACCCAAAAAGCTTGTAAAATTTACAAGGAGTTAGTAACGTAGGCCTATAATGTAATGTAGGCCTATATCAATGTATTTCAGGATTAGTATTGCAAGAAAGACTGTGTAAGCAATATAAAAATTAACGAAAGAAGCAAACAAGAAAGGAGAAATAAAGGTTGTACGAAACTTACTTCGTACTATTTTTCTCCTGGCCTTCCGTCAACGAAAGGAGTTACTCGACCATCATCTTTCACTATTTTCTGTACTGTGTCCAGTAAGGTGTCTTTTTTATTATTGGAAACCCCACATGCACAAGATCAATTAACTATTCAACAATAAAACTCTCCTCGGCTGGTGTAAGAATAGTTTTAGGTGCCATCTTCCTTTCGGTAGGAACTTTTTCGTTCACTGTCAGACAAGATCATCCTAGGAACACTAAACGTCATCGCAGCTTTTCTAATGTTCAAGGACTTTGTTTTCCCAGCTTCAATGACGTTCTCCATTGCTTCTTGAGAGTATTGCATAATTTTCCCCTCTGTTTTTTAGCACTTATTGTTTATCTGTAAGATATTCAAATAGCAAGACTTTAATGTAAAATCACAGAGACAAGCACAAATTATACCCACTATTTCTACAGTTACTCATCTGAACGCACAAAAAACCTAAAAGGCAGAAGGTAATAAACGTGGCAATGAACAACTCAGTGAAGTTTAATTTCACGAAACAGAAAGCGGAACATTGTTTTCTGAATATATCCTCCTCTTACCAAGTATTTTCAAAAATGGATTTTTCTTTTTCCTGGCATCACCCGGGCTAAGCTTCAGATACAAGTGGCTCATAAGTTGAAATAAATAAAGCAAATACATAACAATCACTTAAGTGTGAAAAATTCTAAAATAAACCCGAAACTAACAGCGAAAGAACTTAACTTAAACTTTCAAAACGTACTGCCAATTGTTGTCAGCTAACAAACTAGTAGTCGTCAGCCCTATGACGTCCTTTGGAAGGAACTGTCGTACAGGCACGGAATTTTTATAGAAAGTTACTCTGGAGTTAGTGACTCAAACAAAAGGGATTTTAACTTTCTTCTCAAACCTTATGGAAAAGTACCAATGATCGTCATTCATGACGAAATTAGGCAAAAATTCTAATTTTGCATACCAATATTCGTCGTTCCTTTGTTTCATGTTAAATACGGCGCAATTGTTTCGTTCTTTTAAAAGTGGAACGTGAGGAGTCTTATTAAAAACTAGAACAATTGTTTATAATTACATAAAGAACTAAAAAGCACTTACCTGACTCTTATGTTCCTATATACGTCAATTTTTTCAAATTTGAAGATCCAGCAGAAAACTGAAAATTGTAGTCACCGTGCGCTTCAACTCCACATTGACCCGAAACTAACGGCGGCATACGCGTGAGACAGTGCCGCTGCAATCATGACAAAAGAAAGTCGAAAGACGTACGTATATGTACAAAAAGTAGCTACTTCTGAATATCAGTGGGAGCCATCTTGTGCCCACATAAAAACCGATATGACGAGCACTGGGGGTATGACGACATTAGGCACATCTACCCTATATTATATATTGGATTAAATTCATTCTTTTGAAACATACCTCAATTTCAATATACACTTCTCATTCATTTTTTATCTTAAGTTTACCAAATTTTATTCGCTGCTTGTTATAGGATGTCTGAGAAGTTCCCTTACCCTTAGGTGTGGGCATCACAGAGAGCAATGTCGGTGTCATTGTAGTTAATTTATTTACTACATATTACAGTTGAGTATTTAGGTCCACATATAGGAACTACAAATCCAATGGATCTGTATGTTCCATTGTAATGTACACACAGATGTGTGCGTCTTCATGTTCTCCTTGACATGTTGCGGAGCATCTAATGAGTCATCGTTCGATAGTTGTTCTCCACACTTTCGCCGAATTCTTAGTCTCTCGTGTACCAACGATGAGAAACATATGTCTTGATTATTCTCCACAATGAGTTATCTGGTGTAAGGTCCGGGCTTCGTGGGGGCCATTTCAATGGGATCGAATTGTGTAACTGCAACTCCTCACATCAGTTATGGCCTTACAACTGAAAATCTCCATACCACAATGAATAAAGAGTTGTGACAATAAAAGCAGTATTATCAACACTACAACTGAAATTGTTCTCTGTGATACTCAAACCTAGGAGAACAAGAAGTTCTTGGACATCTTGTATTACAAGTGAAGTATACCTTATGTCATAATACCTTCGTTTTCTCTTCGCTGCGTATCTTCTGCACTACTACGTATTTTCGTATGTGTTTATCACATAAAAATACGTTCGATTACATATCATTACATATTTCTAAAAATTTGGGTTAGTTATTTATTTTATTGAACTTAGTAAATAGCTTAATAGTACTTTGTTATGCTCCGTTTCTGAACATTAAATATATTTGGTAGAATTGAGCTAAAATTTACTTTTAATATTACAATTATGGGTAATACACACAGATGAACATGAATAATGGACAGACCAAATTTCAAAGAGCAAAAAGTGTGCTTGGGATTAGAAACGAACATGAGTCTTTGCGATATCAAGCTATGCGCCACCACGCAACAGATCCCTCCTTAAACATGTTTCATATTTTCACTCTGGAGGACAGTGATGCAAATTTGAGTTGGAGGGATCAGACTTCGTTTTGTATAATATCCTGAAAGGAAATACATATTTAAAACAAGTGTAAGACAGTATTCATAGTACTATAGCCACAAATATAACACAAAAGGATATTAATGATAAAAAATTATCAGATTTGAAGTATAGCGTAGGTGACCACATAACTTGTTTAAACAGATTAGAATAGTGCTCTCAACATTTTTTGTCTACTCCCATTGTTACCGATCTCCTTAAAAACTACAGATGTCCTATTCGTTGTCGGTTGTCCGGCTAATTGTTACTATATATATATTTCTTCTTTTATCTTGGATCAGATGTCACATAATTATTTACTCTAACTTTGAAGAAATAAACAAAGCGCAACAAGTAATCACAAAGGATGCTCAATTCTAATTACAAGCACCACATCATGATTTCCAACTGCCTTTGTTTCATAAAACTCAGCTTCATCTCAATACAAAGTTTACTGGCAGACATCGCTCCCAGTTGTGCAAAATATATGTGACAATTAATACAATAAACACTTCAAACTGACACCATGAATATATTTTCCAACAACAAAACAAAACAATGCAAACACCGCAAATAGTGTACGTAATGCAAAGTGTACAAAAGTTAATGCCCTAACCACCTCGAAAATCATTTAAGCCATTTAACATTTATTGTGGAAGATTCATATATTTAACCAAAACCCTGGCCACCACATATTAGTTCATATCAAGCTAAATATGTGCTTCAGTGATCCTTCTCTAAAAGAGAACGCGATTCCATCTTGGGAGTAAATTTTTCTGCATGGATCGTTAACAATAATTGGTGACATGTGGTAAGCAACAACCCACTAACAATTAATGAAATTCACTGAGATAGCCCTAAACCCAGTATACCAATTACGCAAAATAACAGCTTGAGTACTGTTACGTTAGGCTGCACAATAAATATTGGTCAAGTGAAATCACATTTACTTATGCATACATAAATATGTGAAATGTTTTTCAATTCTGATCGTAATAAATGAATTGTGTATTAACGTAAAATGTTAATTGTAATTATCTCTTAAAAAACACGAACAATAATGAGTAAAGCACAGTATATATTATTTTTCTTCATACTGGAAAGTTTCTCGTCTTGCATTCTCTGAGTATTCTTCTGACATATGTAACTCACAAATAATGTTCAATATACAACTGATACATCACTCTCAAGCAAATAACATTAATAAACCAACGCAACAGTTAAACGGATTCGCAATCTTAATAAGAGATTTATATTTGGCAAATAATTTAGTCAATTTGCCCATATGAGTTTAAATCGTTGATAATATGTAATTGTGTAAGTTATTTTTATACTTGTTTATTAAGAATGTGTATCATTACTGTTTAGAAATATATGCAATAAATACTTATAATATATAACAATAGAGGCATGAAAAGGAACATACGAATCATATACGGTACTGGTTAATGGGATAGCAATGATACTAGTTTCACATATATTACTTTCATTCCTGTGCACGACAAAACAGAGTAGATGTAAATGTAATGAACTGGGCAACAACATACTTTATTACTATAAAATTATGTTCTGCAATACATAAGAAAATATTAAATACTACCCTCCAAGACGGATTTATTTAATTATACAGAGATTACGGAGCAGATATATACATATTTATTTTTTTAAAAAAAATAAAGTACGCATTTGACGAATTATCCTAGTAATGTCCAATGCATTAGCTTTAGTTTTGTCCTTTCATGGTAGCATGTTTCTCTTGGTGGCTGAACTTTCCATTCCGTTTTCTCTATTACTCTCAGTTTTTGAAGTCAACTTTAGCTGCATGTAATTAGCCGATGGTAATTACCTGCATGTAAATTTCATGTCTGAAAAAAGAATCACATGTATTGAATGATAAAAGAATAATGTCTCCAATTAGGAGAAAGAAAAAATGACCTATGCCATTTATGATACTACACATATTGCAATTAACTTCAGGCCTACAGAAACACCGTTTGGAAATTTAATCTAAGTGAAATGAAACATTTGAGTTTTACGTTCAACGGTTATTCTGTGTAGACTAAAGGAGACGTGGATGATAACGTTTTAATCTAATTTGAAGCAGCAGGAAAATATAGATCCTGAATAGGATTTGCGCAGAAATTAATATATGTGTATTTTAATCAGAAACGTGTGTATAACATGTACAAAATTGTAATTTGCCTGCTATTGTGTGTGAACATTGCAATTTTTATATAAGAGTGCACTACTTAATTAGGACACTTGTTTTACTCCTATCTTCTAATTGTACATGATTACTATGTTGTATGAATAATGTTTTACTTCAGCACATAATTTCCTTGTTGCTGAAACATTTTACCCCTTCTTATCGCTTTCATTCATCCACTTTTCTTTCTTTTTTTTCCTTTCTAATCTTGTGTTTTCAATCTGGCCGTTTTTATTTCCCTTTACTTCTTTCTGTCTAACTATTGTGCTAATTCTTTCAGTTTAACTCTGGATGTAATAAGATCGAGCAATAAGAATACAAACATCAAAAGCTCTTCAGCACATATTATTTTTAACTCAATACAGAATTTGCATAATTATTATACAAAATAGCACTTTAAAGACGTTATATTTACATACAATACGACTTACATTGAATACCGTAGTTGTACATTTGTTATACAAAGTCAAGAATGGAAATGATTTCAATATTCATCAAAGCGACCACTTTCAAGCATAGGCCAAGCCGACGTCAATGCGTACATGTTTGAAGTTTCTATCTATTTATCATCGGAGTCATCTAAAAATTTACATTATCAATACAAATAACATAAAAAATGATCTGCTTTACACCTGTCTACCGATGTTATACGTAATTTCTAAATTACATTGCAGCACGTGTATTCTTAAACCTTGGAATTCTGCGTGCTACCAATAGCTAACCAATTCTGCAAAATTCTGCTTCAATAACTGCACTATGTTCCAAATACCTGTAGAAAAACAGAAAATACAAATCTCATTTAGCTGAAAAGCAACATGAAACAACAATTAATGAATAATTTTCTTTTTTCAATAATAAATAGGCCCTATCCAAATAGCCATTCTTCCATTACTCTACTATCAATTATTATCAAAATTTGTGTCAATACTTGCGCTCAATATACGAAAAAATATATAAATGATATCCTTACGGGAAGGATTTCGCAAAATTATATTAGATCAAAAACTTTTAGATCACATTTATGATACAAACATTTTTAGGGCACGAACTAGCCAGCAAAAGAAGTATCTATGTATGAAGTTTTGTCGATGTTTAAAAATCAGCCGGTGGAATAACTAGAATCGCCTTATATCACAAATTTCATATACAGAGGATGTCACAGCAGGTGACCGAAAATATTAACACATTGTAAAGAGCAGAATTTGAGTAAAACCATTTAAGACTTTTCAGCATCAATATTGCTATACAGTAAAATCGCTTATAGTTAGTTACCTGTATATGGTTTAGCCTATTTTTAAATGTGATGTAACTTCTGATAAAATCGAAATGCATTCGAAATAAATCAAACAAGTACTTGCTTGCAGTATTATTGTTGTTATACGTATAGGTTCGAGAACTTCCACAAAATGCAATGAATCTCAACTGCATAGGAACCTGAAACGTCCGAACTATACGAGTGGGTAAACTTGAAAATTTAAAAATGGAAATGGGTAAGTGTAAAGCAAACACTTGAATGAAGTGCAATGGTCGGAAAAAGGTGAAACAATAAAGGTAAAAATGCGTTATTAAACATGGTTTCAGAATAATATACTGAACATTAGAACTACTAGGAGCGGGCATAGATTCGGACCACAATCTCTTAGTGGCGAAAGTGCAAAGCTGGTTAGTCAGTCAAGAAAAATGGGAGGAGAAATCGACAATTGTATGTAACAGTAATGCGAAAGAAGATAGGAAAAAAAATTCTGGCAGCAGACAATACGACAGGCTGCGTAGAACAAACTAAGGAAAAGTTAAACAGACTCTACTAGATAAACTCAAGAACAACACTGGCAAGATGAAAAGAGCACCTAGAAAAACATGGATAACTGAAGAATTGCTTAAGATGATGGAATGCAAAAGGGCGAAAACCACAGACACCAAAGAATACAAAAGATTGATAATTAATTGAGAAAAGAAACTGACAGGGCCAAAGAGAAGTATTTGGAAGCGATGTAAAGAAATAACACAACTTCAACGACGTGGCAAATATGATCTGATGTGTCAGAAAGCATAAAATTGGGTGGGAAAAGTAACAAAATTTTACACACATTTGGAATCGAATATCAAGAAGATAGCCAGCAAGAAATCCTTAGAATCAAGGGGGAATGTACAAAGGATCTGTATGACGAGAAGAACCGCTCAGGAAATATCGTGATCGAAGCAAAAGAAGAAATCAACGAAGACAAACGAACCAAGAATTCTGAAAGCTGAAGTAATACAGGTCATCAAAGACATGAGAAGGAAGAAGGATACTGGAGACGATGACATACCAGCGACTTGGTGAAAGGATTAGGAGACAATGAAATGAAGCATTGACTTCACCTATTAACAAGGGCATCTGAATAGATAATGGCCAAAGGATTTTCTACATGTTACAATGGTTGTATTGTTTAAGAAAAAGCAAGCAAAGAAATGCGCTGATCACATAATCTTAGTAAGCGTTACTTCCCATACTGGAAATGTTATTAAGCACACACTGAATACGTGACTGGCAAGTAAGACAAGAGATTTGGAGTAAGATCAATTTCGGAATTCCGGATTAAGGATCCGGAAAGGAAAAGGAACCAGATATGCTACTGGGTTGATAAGAATTACAACAGATCGAGTTCTTGAGGTAAAGGAAGAGTAGAATTTGTGCTTCATCGACTGGAAAAACGCTTTGACGGGTAAACTGGACGAAAGTTTTAAAAATACTTTAAAAAGTCGAGGTAAACTGGAGGGATCGTCCATTTATTCGCACCCTATACATAGAACAAAGAGTGAAGTTGTGCCTGAACCAACAAGAAACCAACAGTGTAGAGATTGAGAGAGGAGTCGGCGACAGCGATGTTGTACGTCATCCCAATTACGTGAACGCTTAATGAAGGCAGGATTAATGGAAGTTGGAGATTTCAAGAATGGGGGAAGATCATTAACAAAGTGAGATAAACGGATAATACAGTTATTATAGATAGACCCGAAGAAGAATACAGATAATAAATAGGATAGTTGACACTGGGAACCAATATGGAATCAATATCGAAGAGTCGGTTAAAAAAAAAAAAAAAAAAATCCCATGGAAACACGCTCTTACTAAGCAGAGTAGAAAAGACCACTTCAAATGTCTGGGAAGTACTTGCAAAGAAGTTCATAGCACTGAAAAGATCACGTCAAGAATTGCAGTGCCTAAAGAGGCATTCGACCAGAAAAGGTTATTCCTAACTAGCAGGCTTAACATTGAACTGAAGAAGTCGGTCAAATATTATATATGGAATTGTATGGTTCGGAGAGTTCGACATTATGTAAGTTAGAGAAGAAATACTTACAGAGCTTCGAAACGTGGTGTTGGAGAAAGATCGAGAGATAAAACGGAAACTAACAAACGAAAATATCTTAACACGGGCTAGAAAGAAAGGAAGAAGAAGAACAATACAAATTATTGATGATTTGAAAAATAATAGGAAATATCAAGAAACGTGGAAACATTTCCAGACTTTAAACAAACGGAGGAGAGGGGACTGCCTGTTATATTTCATTCACTTTTGGTTCTGCGAGCTTCATGGGGGTTCACCTTATGAAGAATTAAATCGAAAAGTAATTCACATGTTGAGTGTTGGGTAACTTCCTCACTAATATGCGACTGGATGTACGTCTAAAATTACACCCCAGAATTCGTACAAACTTCGATAATCAGTTATATATCATTCTCAGAATCGTTGGTAACTGACCAACTCTCGTTGCCATGGCAACAATAGAAATAATACATTTCAGTATTGGCTGGTTTAAACCAGCTGTTAGAAAAAAAAACTGGTTAAAAAAAAAACGAAAAATGATCGTAAAAGTGTGTGTTCGTAAAATCTTGATGAACACACATTTGTGGGTTATCACCTGTCACTCCCGTATATTATTTGTATTATATTCAGACCTAAATTCCCCATTCATTACTCGAAGAGATTATACTACAAAAGCAACTTTAAAAAAAAAAAAAAAAAAAAAGTTTATGAATGTTTCTTTTGTGATTTGTTTATAGTTTGTTGTTATTGTTATGCAATTGCAATCAAAGAAAAATTCTAAATATTGTTTCGTTTCGGTAATGTTTAGTATTGATAAAATACATCGAAATACCGTAATTTTTTTTTTTTGGGGGGGGGTCATACTAACCCCACGAGAAGCATTTACTGAAATCAGAAATATCTTTGGTATCTGTTTATGTATAAATGGGTTAGAGCCAAAGTGGACTCAATTCTTTTCTTTATTCACTTTCCTTACTGATATGCACATTAAGTCGTTGTACGTCTTTAACTTGGACTAATAAAAGTCGTAGTGAACTAACTTGGACTTAACTAGTTCTTCCGTATTCTGCAGTGTTTTGAAATTGTCCATATGTAATTCTGTATAATGGTTTCACTTGTGCAACTGTTTATCTTTTTGTCCTCAAACGACTCTTGACAGACAATTATATTTAAAGTATGTAAAGATCAGGAGTCCTTCGTGAGTGATTCGGCAAACGTATCGCATTTGTGGCCAATTAGTCCCGGTTTCGAGTTCAAATGGAGGACAATTTGTTTCGGTTGTAAGTCGAGAAACGATTTGGAGTAGGCTTTATGCTTACGTGACCCCTTCCAGCATAATCCGGTTGTTGCATAATAACACCAAAGTGAAACAAACTTACTTCTGTCCATATTTGATATAAATACATACAGCAAATTATTTAAACCAAAAAACCGGGTTTAAAAGAAAAAACGGGTTTTTTGATTTTTCAACAAAAACCATGGTTTTTGCCAACCCTTATACATTTAAAGTTAACTGAACTTTAAAATACATTTTAATGCAGACAACTAAGTGCGACGACTGGTGTATGAATATTTTTCATCCTGAATATAGTCTGAAAATGGTCAATTCTAATTTGATACTGGTAATGTCACTTTTTAAGAATAGCTTCTCATTGCTGTAACTCACTAGTGTCTATAAGTTAAATCTCACACAGTATGTATTGAAAAGGGGGAAGGATTACAATGTACAATGGACTTTGCTTCATATCCGATGATTTTTTTTTTTTTTTTTTTGTAAAATCCAGCCCGGGCAGTTTTTCATCTTCCGCCGCCAATGATGTGAAGTACTTCTCGATTTAATTGTTCAAAACTTCTCATAGTAATAACAAGAAAAAGGTAATTTGGTTTGTCATGATATTTTCACCTTACCAGTGTACACACAAAAGTCCACGATCATACTTGGGAAGTGAAAAGATGGGGTTGTAGCAATTCTGTTGAGAAGAACTACGGAAAAATGCACAGTTTTACCTCTGTAAAAGGTAATAAAATGTAAGTGCAAAACTTACCATTATAAATTATTACAAATATTTATCAATTTCTATCATTAAATAAATATACAGAAAGAGACTGAAGTAGAGCACTAATATAAGGTCGCATCTAAAATTACCGATTATAATATAAGAACACTGGACGTTGCATTCGTTATTTTTGAGCACTAAAATAGGAAAATCGTGGGTTTACTTACACAATTGGTGGTGAGTATTGATTACAAAACAGTATAATTCCGCAAAGTGAGAAATAAAATATTTTAGGCAATACAATATAAACATTATATATGTAATATGTTCTGTAGAAATAATATGCAGATACTATTATCTGTATCAAAGGCATTCAAATATAAGACCCTATTGCGTATAAGTTATCTACAGTAAATGCTGAAGACAATATAAGAATAGGAGCAAGGAAGGAAAGGGGAACCGATTTCGTACAGAAAAATTCGTATTTGTAGCCAAAATATACTAGTCAGAATATCATTAATTTGCACGCAACCGATATTAATAAGAAAATTGCACGCGCAAAACACTCATTCCAAGTAAAATCAACAAGATCACAACCAAAGTGAATTTAATGTTAAAATTTAATTACTATTCCAAGTCTACAAATATTGTCGTCAAATAAACTAATATGAAGGCTGTATGGCAGGGAGAACAACCAACTTGACTTAACATAACCTCACAAACTGACCTTCAACATAAGACATTTATAAAGTTCTGAATGAATAAGAAACCTTATCTTAGCTTGAGATAATTGTAGAACAAATTAATATACGGATTATGCTTATAGCCTGTTTGAAGTAAAATATACAATTTTATATTTTAGAAAATACTTTAGGTGAGTAGTGTGCTCACCGACTCGGCAAAGCCGAGGGACGTTATCCCTCATACATTTGACGGGTTTAAGGCC
Organism: Thermobia domestica; assembly: GCF_964235325.1. NCBI lineage: Eukaryota > Metazoa > Arthropoda > Insecta > Zygentoma > Lepismatidae > Thermobia > Thermobia domestica. The sequence goes on along the minus strand of NC_137465.1, from coordinate 63,831,057 downwards.
ATAGGTGCCGATACTACCAATAAATATGTAGTTCATTAGTAAAACTATTAGTATTATTTTTTATTACCTTTGATGGTAACACAAGTATTCTTCAGTAAAATTTGATTTTCCAAAAACAACAGTTTAATTCAGTTATTTGTTGCTACTCTTCAAATAAGCATTCTGTAGAATCAATACCAGCAATAGCGTAAAAAGTCTTGTCAAATTTAAAAGCTTAATGTCCGGAGTTCCGAAGATTGCGTAACGCTTACTATTTCAAGTGCTCAATTCAAAATTCCGTACTAGTTGAAGTTTCGATGAACAATAAAGAAAGCTGCATTTTCGAAAGAAGAAGAAAAAAAGTGAAAGAAGTGCTCGGGAAGTTCCCGCAATTGAACGCACAAAGCATCGGAAGTGAATACTTTAACAATAAAAGATATTTATTTTACGCTGGAAGATATTTATTTTAATTAAGACATTTTGAAACACTTACTTTATAAAATATGAATTATATCTTTAATTGTTTTAAATTAATTTTCTGGAAAGAACCGTCTTGCAACAAGTGCTTGGGAAATTCCCGTAATTGAACACACAAAGTATCGGAAGTGAACTTCAACAAAACATTTGGCGAATATCACTGAGGCTCCTGGGATGATTCGGACTACATTTGTTCGTTCCTATACGGTATAGAATTTGGCGGTATACCAACGTAAAATTTCAAAATGGCGATCATTTTTGAAAATAGCTGTTATCCATGCTACAGGGTACAATTTTCGGACTTTCAAGTTGAAATTTTGAGAGTAGAAGCACGAGACATTCTAAATTTGCTGTATAGATTTTCTCGGCGATTCAATGTAAAATTTCAAATTAGCGGCCATTTTTTCTTTTCAAAATAGCAGTGAATAGAATATTGTTGCAAGTTGTGACAATGATAATCTTGAAATATAAATAATATTTTAACACTTTTACCCCAAAGACACGGAAATACTTCGGAAGAAAAACAATTAAGCCCGGAAATAGCCCATGGGCCCAGATGCGTTGTGCTTTTTCAAAAAAAAAAAAAAAGTTTTTTTTTTTAAACCCTGATTTTAAGGGTGCAAAAACTTGTAGAATCTACGCACAAAATATGTGAACTGACTCCATAATAAGAAAGTATGGTTAACCTTCCGTACAGTGCGGGCCCGGATTAGACGCACATGAACCTGTTTTCCACGTTATGCTGCTACCGTATTTATTTCTTATTATAATACACCTTACCTAGAATTAATCTTTCATTTCCGTCGTTCATTCTTAACTAATAATCACAAGTATTTCCTATATTCATGGTTTCTATACTCTTCGCTAGATACTTATTCGTCTGTATTGTATTACTTCGCAAAGTTAATATGTTTCAACTGTTAAATGTTGCAAATTTCTTATTGTCCAGAAATAACAAAAATAATGAGTCCTTTTGTTGTTACGTTGCCAAACAGCAATATAAACAACACCCCACCGATTACAATGGCATACAAAAATACTTCGTTCCTGTACTACGTTGCCATAGAAGGAATGCTTATATTCAAGAAATATGAACTTCTCTTGGCAGACAATGCACTGTTACTGGCTTACAAACTGTTTATTAAAGGAAGAGTTGCTTTAATGATCGGAGATTGACTTTAGCAGGACTGAGCGTATGCACATATGGCATAAAAACTGCACCGCATAAACCAGGAATGCTATTTAACCGATCAGAGCAGGAGGGGTCCCAAGCATGAGCGAGGAGTGTATCCGTTATAAGCAGATGCGTCCGCGCTGCTAAATGTATAAACGAGGATGGCAAAAAAAAAAAAAAAAAAACACACTATATAAAGCATTAAGCACATGCCTTGTGTGGCACAGTCTTGCGGCATTGTGTACAATGTTTTGTCATAGCATTTCACTTCATGATGTCTTTTATATGGAGAACTACGTAGTAAACAACACGCGTTCCATATCGTATTTCTACCTTATACACGTAAAGGTTAGATATATTTTTATTACCTGCACAATTCTATAGTGATATCAAGTAATATTACTTCCGTAGGTTTTACAAATTTACTTCCCCATAAGGATAAACTTTACAATACACACTTCAGCTGCGCATCGATGAGTAGGACCACTTTAAAAGAGTACCATATAGTAGAGTAAGATAGGAATAAGTAGGGTACGAGTAGAAACGGGTTAGTTTAAGGGTAGAGAAGTTTCGACCCATTTTCGTAAAATTAACAGTGTAATTTCTCGTTTCTGAGTGAGTATAGCAGCTGGAGAGGGCACTGTAAAGTAAAACCCCCCATGAAATGAACAGCATCAAAAATTGGGCGCAATTTGGTTCAGACGCAATCTCCTCTCATTAGTTTCAGCTCTATATTTCTGTATTTTCCTCCATTACTGTAACATACACATCGTGTTTGAAACACTGCCATATTATGCTCTATTCCCTTTATCTTATATCGGATCCATCCGTGAACTCATATAATCCAGAATTTAAAATCGGCTTTTCCCTCATTAATCAATCTATCCTGATGACCTTCATAACCTTGTTTATTGCTCTCATGCTGATATTTCATCTATTCATTTCTCACCATCGCTGACGCGCCTGCTCCATACGGACGCTCACTCGGGCAGGCATCACTGCAGCACTTTTGCCCTGACTCGGCTAGATAACATTCACCATTTCTAGTGGCCACTTAGCACAATCTGGTTTGTGTATTTGCGAAATACAATCACAACTAAAGTTAAAAAAAAAAAAAAAAAAAAAAAAAAAACGAAAGCTGTAGAAGTTGGTGGGTATTATTAGGCGGAAAGACAATAATACAGCAACTATTACGAAAAAAATCAGTGACAGAACTAGGTAATACCTTACAACGCTGGTGTGGCTGTAACTTTTAAACTAAATTTTTTTTTTTTTTTTTTTGGTGAATGGCATCCCTGAACTTTACTTGTTTTAAGTGTAGTATCGGCATGTGCGAACAAACAAATAGGGGTAAATGCTTAATATTGGGGGGCCAAAATTGGCAAAAACCAGGATGATTTACAGGAGAAATGAGTTGACAGTGGTGTTCAAGTAGTCAAGAAAGTATTGTACACAATTTTTTAAAGGCAGTAGGGGACCTATACAAACCGTAAAGATAACTGGAATAGAATTGTCGTTATACAACATTTGTTGCAATTGACAACGTCAATAGAGTATACAAAACATATACATTGAATATATACAGAGAAAAACAAATGAATTCATGGTAACGAAGACAGAAAACAACGTGGCCTGCGGGGTCTAACCCGCCTTCACTCGCTAACGCTCGCTTGACAATACTGTCTGAATTTAATGTTGGTGACCTAATCAAACTCATGAAACCCTGAAACGACCGAATCGGAATAGAATATCACAAAAAAGTAGGCGAAAAACTGGCCCCTCAAAGCTAGCCCAAATAGGTTAAAAAGCATGAGGATGCCATTTCCAAAAGCAAAATGTAAAGGCCTATGTTTAGCAGAAGGGGTCCAGCTATTTTCTCTAAAAAATGTTACAATTTTGGTAATTTCTGTTCACATTCGGTTAGTTTAGGGTAGGGTAGGTTAATTTAGGTTAGGTTACGTTAGTTTAGGTTAGGTTAGATTAGTTTAGTTTATGTTATATTATTGTAGGGGTCCCGCATAATTTTCCACAAAATGATAGTATTTCGCTTATTTCTACCAATATTAGGTTAGTTTAGGTTAGGTCAGGTTAGCTTAGGTTAGTTTATGTTAGGTTAGGTCAAATTTGGTTACGTTATATTACGTCTAAGTACTTGCATTATTCATTTCTCCTGTAAATTTTGTGTTTTTTGCGTGCTTCTGGACCCCTTGTACTAAACATACTCCAATGTAAATTCCGTTGTTTTATAATTGTTTCCATTTCTAAATTCCACAACACTCTATAGTAATGAACGATTTTTTAAAACGATGTCTGTCCTTTTTAGCCTAAAGGGCATATCATGAGATATTAAAACTAAAACAAATATTACTTTCACACTGTATCTACCTTCATAGATGACTTACATGTTCCACACCTTCATAAACAAGTTCTTTAAATATTACCCTTCCCTTCCAAAGTAACATATTTTACCTGCTGATTTTAATACTATGCCCCCATATTCGTAAGTTGCACTTCCGAAGTTCAAACAAATATCATAGCACTAAATTAATTGTTATTTTGCCGCCGGGAATGTTATACTTGAACTACATTAAAGAAAAAAGAAGTCACTCAAGATTATAACTTATCTATAAAACCAAGGTGCCAAAGTGGAAAAATGTATTAAAGGGGTGTTTAAAATTACTTACAATTATCCTTTCATTACTTAATGCTCCCCGGAGCCCGAACTGAATTCATAATGCGTCTGCTATAATTTTGAACCAATTATAAGGCTTGTTACAATTTGGTTTATGACGTAGCAGTAATGACGCAATCAAAGAATTGTACATGCACATTTACGACGAAAGAAGCAATTTATGTGTTCTGCGCATGCTCAGTACTGAGGTGTATTGTTATTTTCACATTAGATTGGTACCAGGGGTGTGTCTCCAAGAGCGACCATAAAATTTTTACAAGTGTGAAGCTGTGAGTTCATTGAATTTTAGGCCCTGGAAAAGACTTATCTTCAATTTACAGATCGTTTCTCAAAATTCATCCAAACTTCTCTAAAATTTTAAAAGGCATTTGGACGCAGTTGCCTCAATCATTAGGGGTTTACCTCAACATGGCGCAAAATTTGACGTTTTAAAATGCATTTAATATGGAATGTTTGATATGACTGATTTTACAATATAATATCATTGATATAAAGTTTGTTTTTTGGACATCATTTGTCCTTTAATTTTTTTTTTTTTTTTTTAATACCAGACTATAGTCCAGAAGGTATAACGTCGTTGGCTTCCCGCGCTTGGATCTGCTCGTTACTAGGAGTGTGGTAAGAGGGTAGCCATCTCCACCAACCGACTACTGCGCTCAGCAAGCCACGAGTAACTAAGCTGGCAACTCCCCATAAACATCACTACAACTTTTCGCGGGAAGCCAAAGTCGTTATACCTTCCGTACTATAACCACCATACATTCTGAACGCATATTTTTCTTTACATTAAGGAACGCAAATTATAAGATGGTTGACACGGAATGAGGCAGTACCTAAACGGAAAGTGATTCAAATAAATATGAATCCGTATAAGTTTAGAATCCGAAGTATTTCCTAGAAAGATAGTGAAATCAGCCCTTGATCCAAATTGGGTCACTATTGACCCAAAAGATTACCCTTGACTAAAACTACCTAAAAAAAATTTGACCCCCTATCCCTTCCCCTTATCGAATTATCGTATCATGCATGCTCAAAATTGAATATTTTTTAATTTTGGTGGGGGTGGTCGAAAAAGTTTGAAACTTTCACAGATTGTAGATACTATCTAGATGTAAATGTGCATTTTTTTTTCAAAGCCATCGATGCGTATTTTCTTTATTTTTTGCTTGTTGAAAATTTCAAAAAATTGTAGAAAAAGTTTGAGGGGGGGGACACGTCGCTGATTTTTTGGTTAAAAATTTGTTATACCCTTAGGTACAACATATATTTTTTTCGGGGCCTGAAAGTGATTACACCATTATCAAAAAGAAATAAAACTGAAAACAAACGTGTTTTTCGCAGTTTTCTCACTGAAGGCCTCTTCAAACAATCCTTTGCCAGAGTTCACAATTTTTCTTTTTCTTGCTTCCCTTCCGATTCTGTCGTTCTTCGGCTCCTTCGATTGTGTCCGTTTCGGAATAGAAACACCAAATATATCTCCATAACAGTGCTTCCACTGCAACCGACTCTTGCACAACAAAGTTACACACACCTCGCGTCGGCTCCTTGTATCTATCAGTGCTTGCTCCATTGGCCACACACAGTGACTCTCTCTACCGCGAGCTGTGTTACTTTGTTGTGCAAGAGTTAATTGAAGTGGAAGCATTGTTACGGAGATATATTTGGTGTTTCTCTTCCGAAATGGACACAATGGAAGCAGCGGAAGAACGACAGACGCGGAAGGGACGCAAAAGAAATGAAAATTGTGAACTTTGGCAAAGGATTGTTTGAAGAGGACCTCACCTTGAGGGCCCTAAAATGGAGGGAAAACTGTGCAAAAAACACGTTTGTTTTCAGTTTTATTTCTTTTTGACAACGTTGCCATCACTTTCAGGCCCCGAAAAAAATACATGTTGTACCTATGGGTATAACAAATTTTTTAACCAAAGATCAGTGACGTGCTCCCCCCTGAAATTTTTTTCTACAATTTTTTTTGAAATTTTTAACGTGCTAAAAAATAAGGAAAATATGCATCGATGGTTTAGAAAAAGTACACATTTAGATTTGGATAGTATCTACAATCTATGAAACTTTCAAACTTTTTCGATTACCCCCACCAAAATTTTAAAATATTCGATTTTGAGCATGTATGATACGATAATTCGGTCAGAGGATGGGGTAGGGATCGAATTTTTTTTAGGTAGTTTTAGGTCAAGGGTAACCTTTTGGGTCAATAGCGATCCAATTTGGACCAAGGGCCGATTTCACTATTTTACTAGGAAAGACCTTTTAGATAACAATGAAAGGCATTTTTCTTCGTGTATTATTTTATTTTTTCTTATCGAAACTTTATTTGAAACTGGAAAGCTGAAGGGACACCACCAGAAGTAGTTATTCAAATATTACAACTCTTTTATTATGTATCTTCTTATGTTTTGTAGACCTGGAGCTCTCAATCTTTTACACTGGCGTACATACCACCAAAGCATTACCACCACAAGTCTACCTACCACCATAAGTCTACCTACCACCAACAGCGGCTCGCCTACCATAGGTTAAGAAACCCTGCTCTAAACTGTTATTATTTCGATATCTGCCCATACCTTGCCTGCTTGTACAATATGCTTCAGCAGTTATGTCATAAGGAACATGTTTGCAACTATATCTTATTATCCCTAAGAAACAACAATTTTAGGAATGATTCAAAAAAATGAATCAAAAGATTGCGATCTTTGCCAAGAATTTTAGAAATGATCCCAAAACATGCATCAAAAGATTGCAATTTTGGCGAATACCTAATTAGTTTGGGACAGGGGAGACAAAATTTTTGAATAGCCCTTAAATCGAGTTTTCGTATTTTTTTACGGAATAAACACATCATACAGGATTAAGTGATAGTTTTGCTTTCACTACACTATATGTAGTTCTCCATTTTATACTATGTTTATGCATAAAATAATACTATGCTTATTTATTAAATGTAAATTCAACTATTTCCACAAACATATAAATAAAATTACACTTCACATTTTACGATGTTGTAGCCCTGTGAAATTGTATCGCGTACATGTATATGATGAAATATTATATTTGAGGGTTTACCACAAACACTTTTCTTATACCACTAAATAATGTACATTGGGATTAGCACTATGGGATAACATTGAAAGTAATCCCACAACGTAGGTTCTTGCGGCTACGCTTAGAATTGACTAAAAATTCAAGGTTAGGTATCCATGGAATGAATGTCTGTCTGTACCGTATATAAAATCGGAACATTAGTGTGTATCGTGAATTGGTTTGCACTGGGTCAGAGGACCCGGGACTTTACTAAATGGAAGCTAGCCGCTGAGTAAGTCCTTGGGCGGCTACTAGGCTTGTGCCCCTTTGCGTAATTCTATAGCGAATTAAATAAACATATTGGCTGTATCGACACACAGAGAAAACTCCTAGAGTTGAGGTGCTCCAGGTACGAACTGAATTGACCGACTGGTCAATGTTGGCAGTTCATTTTAAAATGTGATCAGGTAAAACCCTTGTATGGATATGCGTATTAAATGTTGAAAGAATCTGCGTTAATTCACAGCTCCTGGCCACAATGTAGAAGAAAACGATGATAGATGACCGTGAGAACTTCTAGATAAAAAGTGGCTGAACAATATTGCTAGGCGACGGTCTGACTAGATCGCACCTGTTCATGCTACTATTTCCATAAGTAATTGAAGAATACACTTAATTTAGTTCCAACTAACTATAGAAGATGGGAAGGTAATGGGGTATTGAACAGCGAAGGATATAGAATGTTTTACTCAGGTAATGAAAAGGGCGGTCATAATGGCGTAGGAATAATTCTTGGAAAGCGCTTATAGGAGAAGGTAGTGAAAGCAGAATTTATTGATGATAGAGTTATGATGTTAAGACTTAAAGGGAAAACGAAGGATCTAGTGGTGATACAGACATATGCACCGACGACTTCGCATGCAAATGAAGAAGAGGAGGAAAATTATGAGAAAATAGAAGAAATTATAGATAGGGAGAAGAAGGGTGCATGCATAATTCTAATGGGAGATTTCAATGCAGTTGTGGGAGAAAAACAGGAAGGTAGTATCGTAGGCAAATATGGTTTAGGCGAAAGAAATGAAAGGGGAGAGGGACTGGTGAATTTCTGTAGACAGAGTTCACTAGTAATTGGGAACACTTGGTTCAATCAGCACAAGAGAAGAAGATATACATGGAAATCACCAATAGACGGCGGAAGATATCAGATAGACTATGTTATAATTCAGGACAGGTATCGGAATAGCTTAAAGGACGCGAAGACCCTTCCTGGGGCTGATATTTTCTCTGATCATAATCTTGTGCTGGCCGAAGTAGATATTCAACTGAAAACTGTAGGCAGAAGAAAGGTAGGTAACAAAGGTTGAACACTGAAAAGTTGAAAAACAATGAAATAAGAAATCTTTTCGCTGAAAAATTCGAAGAAAAATGTTCAAACGAGGAAAGGATAGGCGCAGGTAGTAACGCACGGTGGGAACATATTAAACGTTGCTTACAGCAGGCTGCAGAAGAAACAGTAGGTTACCGCGAGCACAAAACTGCTAAGAAACCATGGGTTACGGAGCAGATGTTGCAGAAAATGAGGGAGAGGAAGATGTGGAAACAGGTTGATACAGAAGAGAGCAGAAAGATGTACAGAAAGTTAAATAATGAATTACGAAGAGAAACAGACAAAGCGAGGGAAGAGTTTTACAAAAGAAAATGCGAGGACATAGAAGAATTAGAAAGAGTTGGGAAATATGAGGAAATGTACAAGGAGGTGAAATCTATGAAATTTCGGAGGAAGCAAGGGAGTATTATGATGGCAGTAGAAAATAAGAATGGGAAGGTAGTCAGCGAGAGAAATGAAGTCATAGGAAGGTGGAAAGAATACGTTGAAGACTTATATGAGAGTAGGGATAGACCGTGTAGCCTAAATGTTGAAGTGGAAAATGAAGTAGGCGAGGATGATAAAGGATTTAGTATTCTTCGGGATGAGTTTGAAAAGGCTATATCCGAGATTAGGAATGGAAAGGCAACAGGAATAGATAACATACCAATTGAATTCATTAAAAATATAGGAGACAAGGGAAAGAAAGAATTGTGGCGACTATGCAATGAAATATATGAAACAGGAGAATGGCCAAGAGACTTTCTGAAAACGATCATGATACCGATGGCTAAGAAATCGAACCCAAAGAGATGTGAGGATTATAGAACTATTAGTCTCATATCTCATGCAGCCAAAATTCTGCTCCGAATACTGAACAGAAGGTTATATGGAAGAACAAATAAAGATGTTGAGGAAGAGCAGTTCGGGTTCAGAAGAGGCAAGGGCACAAGAGATGCTATTGGATTATTAACCTTTATTTTACGGCTTGTCAGCCAGAATAGTAAATCCGTTCTTTCCCGCGTGTCACTGTACTGACACAGGCGAAAGGTCTACTTTGACCCGCGAGCACACCGGTTGAGAACCAACGTTTTTGGTTCCTTTCATTATGGACTATCTCTTCATACAATAAGGCACATCATTAAAAAATATATATATATATGTGTGCTCGCGGGTCAAAGTAAACCTTTCGCCTGTGTCAGTACAGTGACACGCGGGAAAGAACGGATTTACTATTCTGGCAGTGTAGTGACAAGCCATAAAATAAAGGTTAAGGGTGATCGGTGAAAGATTTATAGAAAAACGGAAAGAGGTGTATGTTTTATTTATTGATCTAGAAAAGGCTTTTGACCGCGTGAATTGGGAATTGTTGTTGGGAGTTCTAACAAAGATAGGGTTGGAATGGAAAGATAGAAGACTCATAAGAAACTTATACATGAACCAACAAGTAAGTGTTAGGATAGGGGAAGAACTGACGGAAGAGAGTGCAATTGGAAGGGGAGTTCGACAAGGATGCTGCCTCTCGCCAACACTATTTAATGTCTATCTAGAAGAAATAGTGAAAAAGAGCCTACATGATGATGATGGCATTTCGGTAGGAGGTAGAATGATTAGATGTATAAGATTTGCAGACGATATGGCCCTTGTTGCAGAATATGAAAGGAAAATCAATAAAATGTTAGAAAAAATGAGAAAGTTCTTTGAAGAATATGGGATGAAAATAAATGTTAGAAAGACAAAAGCCATGGTGATTGAAACGAAGGGGTCTGTGTCAAATTTAAAAGTAGGAGGGGAGAAAATAGAACAAGTGAATAGTTTTCGATACCTGGGTAGTGTTCTTAGTAATGACATGAAATGCGAACGTAAAATAAAAGCAAGGATAGGAATGGCGAAAGAAGCCTTTAAAAGAAAGAAAAGTCTGTTTTGTGGGACCTTGAACAAAGAGTTGAGAAAAAGACTCATAAAATGCTTCGTGTGGAGTGTTGTACTAGGGTGGGTCGTTTTGCCACTTTTTTTTCGGAACGAAATGTAATACCTGGCAAAAGTGGCCCACCGACATGGACATTACAGGTATAGATTTTTTTTCAAATCAGATAATATCTTCTGTGAGAACTATTGCCTCAAAGTTTCAAAATTTCACTGAAAATTACAAAAAATACCAAAATTGTTCATTATTTTTAGTTATGTTAAAGTAAACATATTTTTGGATTTATACATGCCAGATGCTATGAAAACTGACATTCAAGTCTCAAAATGCCAGTTATATGCCCCTGCGGTGGGATAGGGGTGCCTCCTCTGGGGCCAGAAAAGGGGGCAAATTCAGTACAATTAAGCATTTCTACAGCCATTTTCGTCCTTGCATTTTCCTTCTACTGGTGGTTCATAGTGGTAGCAGAGCATTGTTATTTTTCACCATGACACTCCCACCTCTCCACCTAACAATACTACAATGCCCTTCTCCTGTCCCGATCTGCGTAACTCAGCGTCAGAATCAGGAACGAGTCGGATACGCTTCAAATTGGGCGCCATTTCTCAAGCGCTATACTTGGTTACTGTTGCCTTCAGCTTATATGAATTGGCCGTTACAGATAATAGTTTGCTAAACTCTATTTTCACAGAAAATTCTGTATTTCTTTTTTAAAAAAGTCAATGTTATTTATTATATCACAAAAATGACTTCAGTGACAATGAAGCAGACCTTGAAGAGAAAGCAGAGGAAAGCTCTTCTGAGGAAGCGACCAAACCCAGAGACAGAACATCTAAACCGAAACTAGATTTGACTGAAACTGCTATGATTGCTCAGAGATACAATGTAAGCGAAAGTGCTGCGGCACATATAACATCAACTGTGCTTCAGGCAGATTTAAAGGCTGGAATTATAACTTCTCAACAATCTAGTAACATAATTAATTGCTTTAATTGCTCTGCTTTAATTGTGGACAGGGGTAAAATAAGGCGTGCGAAAATTAAAATTGCTCAGAATTTAAAAGAAAGTTCTAGAAATGATGATCCCATTAAAAGCCTATACTTTGATGGTCAAAGGGAAGACACTAAAACACACGCAGGCATCGTTAGAGAAGAACACTTATCACTTGTGGCTGAACCTAACTCTCAATACGTTGGTGACGTGACACCATCCTCTGGCTCTGGCCATGACGAGACCACGGCTATTTTCGAGTACATCATGAACGAAATCGAAGGTGGCTTTGATGACGTTGAGGTTCTTGGGTGTGATGAAACAAACACTAACACTGGTTGGAAAGAAGGTATTCGTCGAAAATTAAAGGAACTAACAGGCTATTTGTCTCTTGCATTTTAATGAACTGCCTTTCCGAGCTCTCTTCACGCATATTGGGGCTAATTCAAGCCTCTATTCTTACACAGGTCCCATAGGTTCAAAACTATCTGACTGTGAAAAGCTTCCAGTGGTGTCATTCAAACCAATAAAATGTGACTTACCTCATCACAGTCAGAAGAGCTCAGAAAACTCAGTAAAGACCTGAGATACTTATCTCAAGTCTTCAATTGCTAATGGTCCTTATCACGTCTTTGAGACCATTCATAGGTCTAGATACTTACCAAATGAATACCAGGCTGTAATATCATCAGACGAATGTATTTCTTGCACTCCCAGAGAATGTTCTCTTCGCCATGATGACTGATGCTCTACTTGCTGTCCGACAAGATGATTTACATAAGATTCTTAGTGCTCAAAAACACGAAGCAGAGAATCTTCATAACACTATTAGATATAACATCATTACCAGTCTTAATTTTGAGGAGAAAGATTACACTGAAATGATCTTTTGAGAAAGCACTGATGTTTCAATAACTGTACCACCAGTTCTAAGGACGGTATCAAACAAATAGCTCATGGACAAACTTTCACTTTCTGACAACACTGTGCCAGAATAGTCCTCCACCGTCTATCCATGCCACACGGTGGCAGTAGAACGGATAGTGAAATTAGTCACTGAAGCAGCTTCTTGGGTATGTGATAGTGATGCTAGGGACGGGATCATCAGATCAACCTTACTTTCTAGGCAAGCTGTGTCTAAATTTAAATGTAAGTTCCAATTTGTGACAATTTTTCCTGACAGTGACGAATTGGATTAGTTCATCCGTCCCTATGTATGGTTAGTTGGTTTGATAGGGCTGGCGCAGGAGCCCTAGGTGCAGCCACCTCCACTTGGTAGACTCTGGGATGCTTGGACAGGCTATATGACCAGGTGAGCGAGGACCTGCACAACAGCTTTAATATACTGAATTTGCCCCCTTTTCTGGCCCCAGAGGAGGCATCCCTATCCCCCCCAAGGGCACATAACTGGCATTTCTATACTAGAATGTCAGTTTTATAAGCAACTGACATGTATTTAACCAAAAAATTTACTTTAACATAACTAAAATTCATGAAGAACTTTGGTATTTTTTCTAATTTTCAGTGAAATTTTGAAATTTTGAGGCAATAGTTCTCACAGAAGATATTATCTGATTTGAAAAAAAATCTATACCTGTAATGTCCATGTGGGTTGGCCACTTTTGCCAGGTATTACATTTCGTTCCGAAAAAAAAGTGGTAAAACGCTGCACCCTAGTGTTGTACTGTATGGGGCGGAAACGTGGACATTACGTAAAGGTGACGAAAATCGACTGGAAGCCTTCAAAATGTGGGTGTGGAGAAGAATGGAAAGAATTAGTTGGGTCGAGCGGAAAACGAATGCGAGAGTGTTAGAAATGGTGGGTGAGAAAAGAACACTTTTAGATATTATTAGGAAGAGGAAGAGAAACTGGTTGGGACATTGCCTAAGAAGAGATTGTATTATGAGGGACGTCCTAGAGGGTATGGTGGCGGGAAAGAGAGGGAGGGGGCGAAAGAGACTACAATTAATGGATGATATTAAAACAGAAAGATCATACGCGAAGACGAAAAGGTTAGCGGAGGAGCGTGGAGCATGGAAGCTTCTCAGCTGCGGCAAGTGACCTGCCAATAAAGGCAGAATACCTATGATGATGAACTATAGAACGTAGTTTTTGCGTATTAATGAATAAGGAAGAAACACTGAAGTATCTAAGTAATATAAATATGATTTTCATACATATAGTTCATAAAATGAATGTGGTCTTTGTTACTCACTAAAATATTCTCACCGCAAAACGTTTCACATTTATGCATTGGTGAACGAAGAAAGACTCTTTTGTTCGAATTGGTGGGAGAGAAATTGAGTTATTAGCAGTTCCCTTCGAAGAAAAATTAGCAGTTCCCTGCGTCGCAAAAAGATAGTATAAATAGAAGAATGATTTCTATAATATCAAAATGTATAGAGCGTCCACAAAATTACTTATATAACCTGGTGACGGTTATAGGAGAAGACACATTAACGAAAATGGGTATTCGCATAAAAGAAGACATACGCGACAAATACGAACAAAGTTGTAACTACTAGGTAGTTGTTCATTACACTTGGAATATTGCATAGTAATGAACACACTTTCAATGCCATTTCTGTGTTTACAGATTACACGTGTCCTCCGCCTACAAAAATGAGCTCCTTAAATATTACTGTTTAATTTTAATTTAAAATACAAATTCTTAATTTGAACCATATGTCAAATTAATAGATCATTCTAATTAGATACGGCCAACATTGGAATAAAGGCCGCACCTCCAGTGAAACTGAATGCGATTAGGAATGTAAACTGTTATTGACGTGTTTTTTTCCGTACCTCTCTTGAAAGACGAGGGTCAAGTTGCTGGAGTTCAGCGGTGACCTCGATGGTGACATCTCTTGGAGTGTTGTGGAGAAGAGGAAGTGATTAAAGTGAAAAGTTTTCATCTTACACTTAACATACACATCCACATTTACTCAAAAACACAAATACTTTTATCCACAACTATTCTATTCATCTATATTTCATTTATTTTCACTTTTCTCAACTCACACCCTGATCAACTGGGTAGCTGGCCCTCTTCGTCCCGCTGGACCTCCTCCCCGACTTTGACTTTGATACTTCACTACTTTGACAATTTTATACTTCTCCCGATTTGGCATACTACACACTTATTTCACGATTATACTGAATTTAATTTTTAAACTTATTTCAATTTTTAACAATATAAATCAGGCAATTCAACTGTAATTTTTAAATATAATTCTATATAAATAATTGATTTCTACACAAATAACTCACTATTTCTACATTTGTAGCACACAAAACCTTAGTTGTTGGTGCATCAAATAATTAAACACCATTAATGGTGATGAAGACAGGACAGGACAAGTTGCTGTGGACGAGGACTTCAATAGTTGGATGGGACAGGATTGCCACATTGAATTATTTCACGGCCTAAATATCACACATAAATAATATGTCGACTAGATATGTATGATATGCAGGGCTGACTCTACCATATGTGCAACACGTGCATTTGCACGGGACCAGCATGTTTGGAGGAGCGGGAAAATATGTCATAAGTATATTATTTAAATTAAATATTCTTGTTGGAAACAGACTTCATGATGATAGTAGTTAAATTTACTAAACTGAAATTCTATTTGAATACTAGCTTCATAAATCATGTTTAGGTCGCATTAGTTTAAGGTCACATGGACAGTGCTAAAGCAAATGGTCGAATAAATTCCAGCATAAATTGCTTGATTGTTGTTAAATACAAGAACTCAATTCTCGAACACATCATCTATTTAGTTAGTTATCACAGTTTTGATATGAAAGCTAGTCTTATCTTTGTCAGAAACAAGTTCCTTATTATTGAAGGTGGAAGCGTTTTAAAAAAAATGAATAAGAAGAACAAATAAGAAATGTGGAAGGAAAATCAAGAAATAAAGATTTTAAAAAACTAGTTACACTGGAATTGCAAACTGATATATTGAGATTGAAGCTCAATATTGAATTCTCTCTCTCTCTCTCTCTCTATATATATATATATATATATATATATATATATATATATATATATATATATATATATATATATATATATATATATATATATATATATATATATATATATATATATATATATATCCAAAGGTTACCATGTTTCAGGTGTGTTTGCTTTATCTTTCACTAAAAATACTAAATTATTATTTCAGGAAAAATAGGCACAACGAGATTGTATTTGTAGTATTTAAGCCTTTCTGAATGCAAATGCACTTTCCCTTCCTTTCGTTGTTCATGCTGGAATAGCATACTTAAAATCGTGACTTAAGATTTGTTCTTCCTGGAGAAAGGGAGAGACGGTAAATGGTGTCATTGCACATGGCGGAAAATTGCCTACATCCGGCCCTGCTCTGTACACTCATGTCCAAATTTATTGTCGCATATCTATAAATATGTTGTTGTAGGAATATAATTTGATAACGAATTCGTCCGGTATTTCTTATAATGTTAGGATGTGTATAATCGGCAAACACATGAATGTGACAAATTTCATGTCTAAAGAGCAGTAAATAAGAACAATGAAACGAAAATAAAACTTTCTTGTTCATTTAGCAACATTTTGTTTTACTCATTCTAATTTTCGTATTTATGATTCTTTTCCTATGAATTTTATCACAATTATACATTTCCCGATTATACACATAGTATCAGTATTAAAAGTACCCTGCAAAACCATTATCAAATTATATTACTACAAGACACTTATAGATATGCGACAATCATTTTGGACATGGGTGTACATACTAGACATGAATATAGGATGATATAATTTGAAGCAATGCAGGCTGTTTCAAATTGAATATTAGGGTTTTGAAACTTCGTAGTATCAATTACAATTAACTTACAATTCTAAATAATATCAAATGAAAGAGCAACTCAAACAGAATGAAAGACAAACTCTGTCTGCCGTTAGCGTTTTCGCCGATCCCAAGAGGTTCATCCAATACATGGCTGAAGTAGCACTTTTATTGGCTACGTACCGATGACGTCACAAAGTTTCAAATTCAACCTGCTAGTATGCTTTTTGCTTTCGTTTCTCTGGTTTGTGTGTGTGCGTGTTTAAAAAAGAGAGAGGAGATTATCAATATTCTTACTTGTGAAATACATTGTATTATAATTCTTGATTTATGTTCATTTTTTATGCGATGCAAATATATTATCCTTAAATAGGTCTTCGTCCTAATAAAAATTCTAAAAATCGCACTACATATGAGTGTTATTACTGTCTACAATAAATTTTAACATTTTTATTAGCTCACATATTAGCTGATGGTGCTCACAATACAATAAATACACTGGCTTTTGCAGAAATCGTGCAATTTGTAATGGAACACCTTTTTTTGATTTTATATTTACATACAGAACTTGGGTTCATTCACTTGTTGATGCAAAATTAAAAATCTTGGCCATAGGCGCCCGCAGGACTTTTTCCAAGGGTTTGCAAGAGACACACACACACACACACACACATTATATATATATATATATATATATATATATATATATATATATATATATATATATATATATATATATAGAGAGAGAGAGAGAGAGAGAGAGAGAGAGACTGTCTGTGTTCGGCCTGAGGACCAGATGAGTGGAACGAGAGTTACCAAATTTGGGTCACAGTCCCAGACCAAGATAAAACGGTATTTTTTTATTTCAAACCAGGGGGGTCTCAGGAGAGGCGTTTACTGGGACATGTAAAACTAGTTTAAAATGACCGACATTAGCGTCAAATTCATAATTTCGCGGCCGCGGAGATCAGTGATGAAACTCCGATCGCAAATTCCTCTCATTCTGCTGCGGGCTGGGGGCACCGGGGAAGATACCGAGACATATAAAAATAATCCAAAATAACCGATATTAGTGTCAAATCCATAGTTTTCGCGGTCGTTAATGGTGATACTCCCAAAGCCGTTGTCTCCCAAATACAGCCCCCATGCGAAGAATGGGCATTTCAGCTAGTGTATATTCCACGAAAGCGCAACACTTACGGTATCGACATTTGCGGTACTGCGACATTTGTATCATCAAGTGAGTGGAACCCGAGTTCTGTATGTAAATTTGAATTCAAAAGAAGGCGTTCCTTTACAAAGTGCACGATTTCTGCAAAAGTCAGTGTATTTATTGTATGATGATCACCATCAGCTAATATGTGAGCTAATAAAAATGTTAAAATTTATTGTAGACAGTAATAACATTCATGTGTAGTGCGTTTTTTAGAGCTTTTATTAGGACGAAGATCTATTTAAGGATATTATATTTGTACCGCGTATAAAGTGAACATAAATTAAGAATTATAATGAATTATAATACAATGTACTGTATTTCACAAGTAAGAATATTGATAATCTCCTCTCTCTTTTTTTAAACGCACATACACACAAAAAAGAGAAACAAAAGCAACAAACACAGTAGCAGGTTGACCTTGAAACTTTGTGACGTCATCGGTACTTTACTTTGGGATTCACTTAAACATATCTTAATTAATCTAATTAGCTTTCTCGGTATTCCAAGCTCTGTAAGAACGTTGTATAATGTTTCTCTCCTAACCGAGTCGTAAGCCTTTCTAAAATCAATAAATAGTTGATGTACCGGGGTATTGTATTCCCACTTCTTTTCGAGTATTTGGCGAATGGTAAATATTTGGTCGATAGTTGATGGATTTCGTTTAAATCCGCACTGATAATCTCCAATAATTTCATCTGCGTATGGGGTCAATCTTGCTAACAGAATATTTGAAAGGATTTTATAGGATGTTGACAGAAGAGAAATGCCTCGATAATTATTACAGTCAGTTTTGTCGCCTTTCTTGTGAATTGGAACAATGATTGACTCTTTCCACTCTTGTGGCAATTCTTCCTTGTTCCAGATAAGGAGAATGAGTTTGTGTATCTTGTTCCACAATTTTTCGCCTCCAGCTAAAATTAACTCAGCCGGAATTTCATCTACACCCGGAGATTTGTGTTTCTTTAATTTCTTTATAGCGGCTTCCACTTCTATTCGATTGGGTTCTGGAATATACGGTTCTGCGGTGTGTATCTCCTTTTCTCCACGCACATTAGTTTTTGGTTGCGTGTTCAGCAAAACGTCAAAGAAATCTTTCCATCTATTTAAGAGGCTATCCGTATCAGTGAGAACTGTTCCGTCAGATTTCTTTAATATATAAGCACGAGGTTGATAGCCTTTCTTAAATTCGCTGATCCCCTTATACATGTCCCGAACATTTTTATTTTTACTATTATCTTCAAGTTCCTTAATTTTAGCTTTCAAAAAATCCCGTTTCTTTGTTCTAAAAGTTTTGGAAGTTTCCCGCCTGATATCTGCGAAATTTTGTGTAGTTATTTCATTCGGATTTTGTAGCCACCGTAATTTTGCCTGTTTTCTCTTCTCTACTAGTTTAATGCATTCTTGGTCGAACCATGGTTTGTTCCTACGTATTTCCGCGTGTCCCAATTTTTCTATTGCTGAACTTTTAATGCTATCTCTAATTTCAATCCAAGTATCCTCAACACTAGTGCACTCCGAGTCTTCTAAAACCGAGAATCTATTCGATAAATCGACATTTCACCTAAGTGCTAATGTGAACACTCATAATGTTCGCATCTCGGAGACAGCAAATTGTCAGGAGATGGTACAGTTGCAACAAGACTCCCCTAAATTAAATGTGTTTTGTGCCATATAGCGGAAAGTTTATGGGCCTTTCTCGTCTATTGACTCGATGTGTGTAGTGTGACGATTGCTGTTCACATTGAACACTTGTGCAAAAACTTTTTGAGTTGTCCTTTTACTTGATATATTGTTTATTATTGTACGTTAAATGTAATAAGTACTACAAACCCTTTACACCCCAATATTCATTTTGAAACACCCTGTATTTAACAGCAACACCATTGGAACTAAGATGTAAAAAGGAGAGAAATTTTTTCTTATGAAATTATTGTTTACAGCAATGAGACTATTATCAGTAAACACTACTACAACAACAGGAGTTACTACCGAAAAAAAATGTAATCGAATGGACAATAATCACACAATATTGCTCGTATAGGTACAAAAAAATAAAGGATTTGTAAGTTACGACTTACAAGCGCTTCGACTGCAAAAAATAAAATAAAATAAAATAAAATAAAATAAAATAAAATAAAATAAAATAAAAAATAAAAAACATGAAAGGGAACGATGCTTTAAAAAACTCTTCACAGAAGAAAAAACGTTTTTTCACAACACTACTTGTGATGGCAGCAAAATGTTCCATATACAGAACAACTCTGCATTAATTCAAGCATTTGGTGAACAATGGTATATCGCCAGTGCCGGATTTAGGTTTGATGATGCCCTAAGCTATTGAAAGTAATGGGGCCCTTTATAAAAAATCTAGCTTTCTTTTTCAGCGACAAAATGTCGCCATTTTTGGAGTTTGAATATATGGTATATGGTAATTTATGGACTTAATAGATATCTAAATACGTTTACACATCAAATATTAACTTACTAGCATATAGGCTATTACCCGCTTCGCTGATAATGCATACTGAAATTGCTCATTTTCGATCATTTTATTGTATGTCACCCCTCCTCATCCGGGAGGGGGCTGAAAATGGACTTAATGGCTGAAAATTAAGTGTCCGGGCTGAAAATGGACTTAAACAACATCAGAAGTGTCACCGTTTATCTCAGCGGCCCCCAAAAATGTGGATTCAGTACTAATATCGGTCATTTTCGATCTCCCAAGTTTCGGGTTTGAATTTGGATTTAAACGGGATCGAAAGTATCACTGTTCATCTAAGGGACCGAGAAAACTATAAATTCGACACTCATAGTGGCCATTTTCGATCATTTTAAGTATCTCTTTCTCCCCTTCCCCAAAGTGGCAGGGCTGATTTAGGATTTAAAAGGGATCGGAAATGTACATGTATCTGTTCATCTAAATGATTCCGAAAACTATGGATTAGACACTAATATTGGTCATTTACGATCATTATTATATATAGATCCCTCTCCCCCTCCCCATGCTGCGGCACAGGGCATCAGAATTGTCACTGTTAATAACAAATAATCTTAAAGCTGTGGATTCGACACTAATATTAGTGATTTTTGATCATTTTTAAATGTTTATTCCCCTCCCCTACGTTGTACCCTCCTCCTCCCGAACTATCAGGGCTGAACTTGGATTGAAACAGCATCAGAAGTGTCACTGTTTCTCTCATCGATTCCGAAAACTATGGATTCAACGCAAATATTGGTCATTTTTGATCATTTTAAAATTTCTCTCCCCCTCCCCCTCCCCTACATTGCATTGTCAAAGTGAATAGCCTAAAGTAATCCCTGCCATTAAACTCACGTATGTTGAAAATTTGATTGAGATCGATCGGGTGGTTCAAGAGTGATGAAGTCACAAAAACAGTCGTTTTTATTTTATTTTTTTACATATATATCCCCCTCCCCCGCCCATACGTTGGCTCGTCAAAGTGAAACGATAAGAAACACCCAAGACCCAGCCCTCATATATGTTCAAATTTTGATCGAGATTGGTTGGGTAGTTCAAAAGCTATTAGGTTTTATTAGTTTTTATTTATACGCCCCCATTCCTCCCCTCCCCTAGAATCTACCGTTAAAGTGAAATTACAAAAATGTTTCCAGATCCAAACCTCATGTATCTTTAAAATTTGATTGAGATCGGTCGGAGTATTAAGTAACTAAAATAGTCACTTTCAGTCATACATAAATCGATTTTTATATATCTCCCCTCCTTCTCCTCCCCTACGTTACTCCGTCAAATTTAAATCATGAAAACGATCCCAGGTTTTAACCTCATCTATGTTGAAAATTTGATTAAGATCGGTCAAGTGGTTCCGGAGTTATTAGGTTTTATTTATTTTTAATACTCCTCCCCTCCCCCAAACCCTCAGTTCTACTATCAAAGTGAATAGCCTAAAACCAGTCCAGCCTCGAACCTCATTCATGTTACAAATTTGATCGAGATCGGTCTGGCGGTTCAGGAGATTTAGTTACAAACATAGTGATTTTCAATTTTATATAGATTGATCAACTTAAAACATTTACACAAATTGCAAAAATTCCTTAGAAACAAAACACAGACTCATAATCTAGTCTCTGCAAGCTTGCTTTAACATGAAATATGTGTCAGTATATTACTCACTGCCAATAATTATACAAAGAAAGTCAAAATGATTCCCGATTTCAGAAAGTTATTCTATGAAGTCTAATAAACATATGTTATTGTGAGAAATGCGCTTTCAAAGGCTAACTTGCAAAGTTTAGTTTCCACCCAATGTTTCCACTTTCTACCGCTAGGGGTCAGCAGCGAGCAGTTGAGGAAAATGAAGGAGGAGAATTGCAGGCAGAGATCTTTCTGTGTGCTTCATTATTATATACAAATATGTGATTAGTGTACAATAGACTTGACTATGAGTCATTTCTTTATGTGTGGTCTTGTAAAGAATCTTGTTTACGTACCACTATTTCCAACAACATTGAGTGACCTGCGCACCCGTATCATAGCAGAAATTATTGATATTGACCGCAAAATGCTGGAAAAGTTTTGGCAGGAGACAACCTATGGCTTGATGTGTGCAGTGTTACGCCAGGTGCTCACATACAACATTTGTGAATATGTTCCAAGAAAACTTTGTCAGTTTACTTTTCTTAGCACAAGTTTCATAATAACATGTTTGTTAGATTTCACACAATAAATTTCTGAAATCGGGTCCATCATTTGACTTTCCCTGTATATAGCAATATTAATATTACATCATGTTAAAACCTATACACAATAATATTGTAGTTAATAGTGTGTATTCATATAATATCAATATCATCATAGTAGTTAACACTGTTCATTGGGACAGTAGACTTTTATACAGCTGCAAATAAATGACGAATCTATAAATAGTTGCAAAGCGAAAACAGATTGATGAATCATGGTAACGGCAGTGGCGGATCTAGAAGATAAAAACTGGGGGGCAGCCAGAACTCAGACTATGATAGATAGACCTATATCATGAGTTAACTATAAACTTTCAAAAATATATAAATAATATTTTAAATTATTTCGTCACACTCAAAAACTGGTGGGGCCTAGACCCCTTGGCCCCGGGCTAGATCCGCCACCGGGTAACGGTATCTCTTGCAAAATAATATGGTCTAGCCCACTGTGTTTCCACTTTTCGATTACTCTTGCCTATTTGGAAAAGATTACAAAAAAAAAAAAAAAAACTAAAATTAGCTGAAGTTTAATTTCGTCCCCATTAAGCCCCTAGCAGATCTTCTCTACTTCCTTCTACGCCAACTACGATCAAAGCTCCAATTCATCTTTCGATACGTGGAAGTTGCAACATATCTAATTTCAAGTTGTTTCTATTGAGGTGTTTTGGTAAAGTTTCAAACGTTTCCAGAGATCCAATGTAGTTGAATATGATCCAGGATCGGGGCCGCCGTGGCTCAGTGGTAAAGAGTTCACCTCTGGTGAATGGGGTCACGTTCGATTCCAGCCCGCGCCAAGTGAACATTGTGGTGGACAAACATCGTGGGCGTGGGTTCTCTCGAGGTTCTCTCGTTTCCTCCCACTTTCTTCATTCCACCATTCAATCCATTTCTCATCATCACCATCTCCTTTAGCCTACCTGGCATAAGCGTGGAACGTAAAACTAAAAGTTCCTTCCATTTTAAATTTTCACCCATTATTAGTAAATATTGCCTGAAGCTCAGTTTTACTTTTAACCAATTGTGTGAGTTTTTGAGGTCAAGTTACTAGAGTATCTCTAACCAAAATTGAATGTAACCTCCCGGAGATCACACGAGGTGTAGTACGACGCAAATTTGCTAAAAATGATCAAAATAAAATGTCACTGTTAGACTAAAATGATTATAAAACCTGTAAATATTATACATAGCTTCTTTTTACTGCTTCTTTTTACGTAAAAAGATTTAGACACTTTACCTTGCTATGTAGTAACTAGTGCCGATATTCCTAACACATTCAGATTGCTGCATATTAACTTACACAAGATAAATTCACTTGTACTGAACAGTTCTGAAAACAACTATACATAACAAAATACAATGTCCTGTTAATATATAAAAACGAACGACTCAGATGCCTAAAACGAATGATTCACGCTCCTCTTCTTTCCTTTAGTGAACCATTATTGACATTCTATAGATCATTATGAAAATGAGTGGCAAGGAGACTCATAGGCGGAACTAGAGGGGAGCCAGAAGGGGCCCAGAATTTCCAGGGGTCGTCAAATAAATGAATTTCGTCATACACTTTGGTGTAAATAACTTTACAAGAAGAAGTCGATTCGTTCCAAAGATCAGGGCTAAAGTAAGTAATATTTGGCTTAAAATTTAAGGTGTCATGATAGTGTAGGGGTAACGTAATGACCTTATGAATAATACAGCTACCTAACATAGGTTCAAATCCTGCTCACGCGAAAGTTGATTTTTTTATAAAGTGATTGTGAAAGCAATACTTAAGAATGTGAAAGCAAACACCTGTATCATGATAGAGACGATTTACGAATGTTGGTTGGGAAAGGACAATTGAATTACCAGGACATTCTAAGCATATCATTGATGTGCAATATACACTTTACGTGTTATCGTTTTCAGAAAGAAACACTACACCATTTGTTAAATAAAGTTTGGGTAAAGCAATCGGTGGTGTATAGTGGTAATGTGCTAGACTTCCAAATGGAAAATCTCGGTTCGATTCCCCTTCAGGTAGTACGATTTTTTCTTATATAATAATGCCTGCAAACAGAGATTCATCTTCTATTGGAGAACTTACAAGGCATCACTGGCAATAATTCGAATTAACAGTGTGTGCGTTCTGTATCATACACTGTAATGATAAGTATGTTTCATATTTATATTCGTCCCCCCCCCTTTCTCTCTCTCTTTCTTGACGTTTCCTATCCCGTCTTTGTATCTTTCATTTCTTCCCACTCTCTCTCTCACACACGCACTTCATGTGCATGTGCGTTTTCCAAAGATAAAACGGAGCAAGAAAATCTAATTAACTGAGAACTTAGGCGTCGTGTTTTTTGTGCTCTGGGGATAACATCTCCAGTCCTAGTCATTTCTGACAGAAATACTGTTTAAACGCAAGAGAATAAGTATAATCTCTTTTTTATCCTCTGGGTTACCGAGTTTCAGTAGAATTACCGGGTCACTATGGGTTTTAATCCTCGACCCAGTGGAGGTCTATAACCTAACCAACATTATCCGACCGATACGATGATCCGTTTGTGCTCTAGCCTGCTATTCATTCTATCTGAGCAAATTACGTTATCTTTGCAAGAGAGAAAATCGATGCTGGATGTTCGGAACAAATAAATCTTCGGAAAAGATTAGAAAATAGTAATCTCTCTGGTTATTTGAAAACAATATTTTATATATACTAGCTCGACACAAACTTTGTTTCCATCCTGTAATTTAATGTGTTTTATTCACGTTGAAATTTGAAACATGCTACATGTATGAGGAACATAATATTTTCCTTTCGAACATTTGTAACTTTTCATTACAATACAGTTTGACTTTTAATATATTGTATTTCTGATAGAAATTTAGCAGTAAAATAGAACTCTCTTTTATTTTCTCTTTCTTTCTTTCTTTCTTTTTTCTTTCCTTTTTTTTTTTTTTTTTTTTTTTTGCTTTTTTTTGTTCAGTTTGCATTAGTAGTCTGAAATGGACGATATGACCAACGCTACCTACTGGGTTTATTAAGCTGTATTTTGGATCAGTACGTCGAATGAATACTACCAAATTTGCAATCCAACCACGCGGAAACAAAGTATTTGTGTTAAACTTTTGACATTATCCTAGATGTCTCTCCGAGATCTACAGTTCTACTGGAAATTGGGTATGCTATCCTTTATGAAAGTGACTTAATGAATGTTTAAAGCATCCTCTATATATTCGAATAGTTCTAAAAAAAAGTATGTAAAACAAACATTATTTCTATATTACTGTTGGATTTCTGGAAACGGAACTTTATGATGTTAGGTGCTTTTCTTACTAAGTTTGAATTCCACATTTTTATCTGTTCTCCCTTTTCGTTTCCTTCTTCTTTCCTTTTTTCTCAATCTCTTTCTCTACCTCATTTCTGCATCTGGTGTAATAAACACCTATTGGTTTCAATTTTTCATTTTGTGTGTGTGTGTGTGTTTCAGTTTCTTCCTACATCAGCTTATGAATTTTGTTTTGTCTAGGTTTTGTTATTTCATTTTATCGAAACTAATATATGTATATCTTGAAATAAGAATTGGGCTCATGTTGTTAGCTAATTTTAGTATGGGAGAGGAGAAAGGAGGAGAGAGAGTGGGTGTCTTTACCTAACACGATTATGGGATAAGAAGGTGTATATTGGGTGGCCTAACTGCACTGCGTTAGCTGTCGCAATTTTTTGATGCGGAGTGTACATGAAAATTCGTGTCCCTTAGTACTTGGATTGTCCTATTTATAAATAAAATAAATTTAACAGAAGAGCATAATAAATAAAAGTCGTCAGAAAGTAGAAACCATACGTAGATATCTTAAGTATGCAGAGCATTTACTTGTTACTTCCACTTATGCGCACCAAGAAAAACTCTCCAAATGTCAGGGGGGGGGAATGATATACGAGAAATGTTTATTGCCTTCCAGTTCACTTGTTTCTCTCTATGTACAATTACTTCATGTTGCCGAAATGAAGTATAGAAAACTGAATTCAGTGAGAGGAAGGCAACATTGGTACGATATTCAGGAGGACAGTAGGTACCATGTACCCTGGTCCATTATGTCCTTGGAACGCATGAATTCCCCTACTTTACCTATATCCCCATCAAAACATTCAAGGACTACGTGATTGTCTTTATAAGAGAGGAAAGAATACAGATAGTGTAAGATCAAATCTTTAAGCCACATTAATAATTTCTCTGTTAAAGTAAGTATACTTTTATTAAGAAAGTGCACAGACGTCTGTCAAGTTACTAACAAGCAAGGTACAGAACAAGGCAGGATCAGATCCGACTCAAACTTCGCCCAGAGGACACATAATAGAAAAGAAGAAAAAATGTCAAATTTTAGCTGCTCCCATCCAGAAACACCGGAGATATGCTCCGCAACATAACGCACCACGCGACAATATAAGGTAAACGTCGCAAGATCCCATTTATGTCGAAAACGGAAAGGATAGGCAGCATCAAAATGATATCAAGATATTTGATATGCTGTAACACTGACTTGACAGCCATCTTGAAAACCATGATCTTGGATATAGCGTAAGGTATTGAAATGAGAAGCGGGATGTGTGATATATCAATATAAGGTAAAATGCAAAAGGAAAACCAATGATGTAACCGCGAAAAACATATGTCTAATGGTGTGGACGGGACAAAGTGTTTAAGACTTGGGCAAAACAAACGTGTATTCGAAGGACAGAATAATAGGGCAAGACCCCACGACAATGATACGCGACAAGTAACTGCAACAGTGTCTGTGCATGGAAGTGCATCCGCCTCGACAGACTATGCCTTTCGAGGATATTCGGATTCGGTTTGGAACAGTGGAAACCACAGTTGCAACCTGCGATGCTAGCGCTGGTTTGGAGACTACATAAACTACAAAGGACTATCTTTTATGGAACAGCAATTCGGCAGCTCGCTCCGGAGTGTAGGAGATATCATCTTGGATTGGTGATCAAAAGCACAACCTACCTGGGATTGAAGCCCACTCCTGGACAACGTTTTGTATGTTTCTTGTTCAATTTTCTTGCTGTTTCGTGTAAACAAAGGACATTTCGGCTCATGTCTGTTTAAACAACACTATCTGAAACAAAGTGTGTACGGATGAGAAAGCCCAGCCATGTTCTAGCTTACATTTCTTTACGAATATTTCTTTTCCTTTGCGCAGTTTGCTACACTATTTCGCGACGGTCCCAAACTGTCACAATATCAGGGAAAGGCAGCGTTCTGCATTGACTCGATGAGTTCCATGAGCTGTTGCAGTCTCCCACTAGAAGGCTAGTTTACCACAAAATGAAACTACTCGAATTGTGTCTACTGGTTTCGAGAGTCTCATCTACATTCACTTTTGTTACATAGTGGTTGTTCAAAATCTCTAGCATGTGTTCAGTTGCTTCTCATTCGTCCACTGTCGGTTCTGTCATTTGGACGTACACTTGTTTTGGAAGTACACTTTGCATCAGTAACACCAGATTGAGAGGGTTTGCCATTGCAGCTCTACATTGGTGTTTGTAGATGAACGATACTGCGGGCACATTCAGTACATAGAATATTGTGCGTTTTGGCTTGCGTATGCCACTAACACACTATCACTTCTCACTGGCCGGCCCCTGCTATCACGTTCACTTCGTTCCTTATGTGCAAGTTAAACCAGTAGACACAATTCGAGTCGTCTCACTTTGTGGTAAACTAGCCTTCTAATGGGAGATTGCAACAACTCATGGAATTCATCGAGTCAATGCAGAACGCTGCCTTTCACTGATATTGTGACTGTTTGGGACCGTCGCGAAATATTGTAGTAAACTGCACAAAGGAAAAGAAATATTCGTAAAGAAATGTAATCTAAAACGTGGCTGGGCTTATTCATCCGTACACATTTTGCTTCAGGTAGTGCTGTTTAAATGTATGTGGGCCGAAATGTCCTTTGTTTACACGAAACAGCAAGAAAATTGAACAAGAAACGTACAAAACGTTGTCTAGGAGTGGGCTTCAATCCCAGGTAGGTCGTGCTTTCGATCACCAATCCAAGATGATATCTTCTACATTCCGGAGCGAGCTGCCAAATTACTGTTCCATAAGAGATAGTCCTTTGTAGTTTATGTTGTCTCGAAACGAGAGCTCGTATCGGGTTGTAACTATGGTTTTCACTGTCCCAAACGGAATCCCAAAATCCTCGAAAGGCATAATCTGTTAAGGCGAATGTACTTTCATGCACAGACACTGTTGCAGTTACTTGTCGCGTATCATTGTCGTGGGGGTCTTGCCCTATTATTCTGTCCTTCGAATACACGTTTGTTTTGCCCAAGTTTTAAACACTTCGTCCCGTCCACACCATTAGACATATGTTTTTCGCGGTTACATCATTGGTTTTCCTTTTGCATTTTACCTTATATTGATATATCACACATCCCGCTTCTCATTTCAATACCTTACGCTATATCCAAGATCATGGTTTTCAAGATGGCTGTCAAGTCAGTGTTACAGCATATCAAATATCTTGATATCATTTTGATGCTGCCTATCCTTTCCGTTTTCGACATAAATGGGATCTTGCGACGTTTACCTTATATTGTCGCGTGGTGCGTTATGTTGCGGAGCATATCTCCGGTGTTTCTGGATGGGAGCAGCTAAAATTTGACATTTTTTCTTCTTTTCTATTATGTGTCCTCTGGGCGAAGTTTGAGTCGGATCTGATCCTGCCTTGTTCTGTACGATGCTTGTAAGATTGCATGTGGTCCAGATCGGAAGGACTTTCCATGAGTTCATCCTAGTATAGTCAAAACATAATCATTAAATTATATATATCTATATATCTATATCTATCTATATCTATATATATATATCTATATCTATATATATATATATATCTATATCTATATCTATATATATATATCTATATATATATATATATATATATATATATATATATCTATATCTATATATATATATATATATATATATATATATATATATATATATATATATATATACGAAGATTTTTTGACGGCCGGATCCGGTAGACCCCTCCCTGGGGATCCTCTGGCTTTAACCATATTTCCCGACGGTTGATACTAACGATGCGACTACAACAGTACGTTAAGAAGCTCATATGTAATTCAGGAATATTGCAAGAGTTGAATTACATATACACTACAAACCGTTGAATATACACTGAAAACGTTGCTTATAAAATCTTATTTATTGATTTAAAATAAAAATACCTTTATATCATTTAATTCGCTTTCTTTCTCTCTCTCTCTCTCTCTTAAAATATTGCGATCAACATTATTATCAATCAAATCTGCTGGTTAAATGTTTATTATTTCAAATTTTACCATACAATCACTTCGGCTTGTTCATTAGTGCCACTCATGATAGGTCCTCTTGAAAATTTTAAATTGTAAGGTGTATAATTTAATATTTCGTTGAAAAGATAATGAAAAACAAACACTTTTTATATATAGAAAAACGAGTCCCTCAAGTCTGTCTACAAGTTTTCTCCTCCCGTATTGTTGACCTGCTTCTCTTCTAATTACATTTTATATATATATATATATATATATATATATATATATATATATATATATATATATATATATATATTATATATATATATATATATATATATATAATATTTAAGTTGTATGGGAAGTTAGCCAACTATATTTCTCCGATTCGATTGATTGTATTTCGTTTTTCGCAAAGGTTTGTATAATATAAGCTGTACACTAGTAAACGACAACGATTGATTGTAAAACTTCAAATGTAAAGATTTTACACTTTACTTTAAATACAGAAATGAATAAATAATAGCCCGTGTTTCTATTAGATGTAAGAGTAAACTGAGAACATGATGGTTACCGTTTACGAATAATGTACTTTAGCTTAGAGTTGCAGGAGAAAACAGTAACAGAAATTGATTTTTCACAATTTAGTAGATTTTATGTAGTTATTTAGCTTCAACAAAATGTAGGAAGTATACAATTTTAAGTAAATTTCTGATGTAGATTTTCACTGAAATGTTACGTGTCAGTGTCGTGTTAGGAGAACTAAATAACTTGAAGAGATGATGAGTGCGGGTAAGGGGGACTCAAGGAACTATATATATATTATAACAAGGTCTTCTAAAAGATTCTTCCAATTTTCAAATGTAAGGCGAAGTGGCCCCCTCCAGGAAAATATCCTAGTTACGCCAATGAGGAGAGTAACTGAATATTATGAAGACACTTCTTGATACTACTTCTAATACGTACAGCGAAATATCTATAATTTCGCGATATAAAATGTATCGCCGCTCAGAGCTGTAATTTCTTGATATTTTACTATTATTTCGCCAGCTTCTCGCTTCATGTCTTCTTCTTAATGAATCCACTCTTACCAGCCCCGATTTCCCGTCGTATTCCAAACAGAACGAGAAAGGGCAGCGCTAGAGTTCTATCAGTATACAAGTATAAGGTACTATAAACTGTGAAGTCTCATTAATACAGCCCGGATTTATATGCAAAATGCATGTTTATAGTTACATGCAAAAACGTATGGAAAACATTTTTTTTTCTTTCGGACGGACTCGTAAGAATTCGTTTGAGACGCATATGATAGCGCATATAAGTGCATATATTGAGCGAATTTCAATGTGCATGCATAGTTCGTATTATATGGCAGGATACTGCATATTTCCGAATTTTATTGCTGCATAGTAGAATATTTCAAAGTACAGCGTGAGCACAGAAACAGTACCTGATTTTAAAGTGAGATATAATTAACATTTAATTGAATATTTACATAAAATTTTGTACATAGCTCAATAAACTCAAAGTATTTTCCCATCTATCTTTTCAGAATTCTAGTTCTGACCAGGGCAGCTAGAGGGAAATAACATCGAAAATGGCGTTCACCCCACAGCAACGAAGCTGGTGCGTTTTACAATTTGCAAAAACAAGCAGTTTTGTGAAAGTGCAGCGTGATTTCAAACGACTATTTAATGCTGACCCACCCACACACAAATCCATTGTGAAGTGGCATAGAACGTTTATTGAGACGGGGTGCATTTGTGATCAAAGAAAAGGACATTCAGGGCGACGTCCAGTATCCGAGGAAACTGTGGAGCGCGTAAGAGCAGCTTCGCACACAGCCCACAGAAGTCTACACGTAAAGCTAGCAGAGAGGTGCAGATGCCACAAACAACAGTAAGCAAGATCTTACGCAAGCGTTTGCGGTGTTACCCATACCGACTGCAGTTGGTTCAGGAGTTATACCTACAAGACAAGGTAAAGCGCCGTGAGTTCTGTGAGACTATGCAAAATTTCATGGAGGACGACGAAAACTTTCTGAAGATTATTTTCAGCGATGAGGCGACATTTCACTTAAGTGAAAAAGTGAATAGACACAATGTAAGGATATGAGGAACCCAGAATCCTCATGTAACTGTAAATGTGGCACGTGACTCACCGAAAATCAATGTTTTTGTGCAGTATCAGAGCGTCGGGTGCACAGTCCGTTCTTCATTCAGGAACAAACAATTACAGGTGAAAGTTACTTAGCATTGCTACGTAACTGGTTGATTCCGCAACTTAGTAATGCAGAGATAGACGACTTCGTTCTACAACAAGATGGAGCGCCGCCACACTGGCATCGTACTGTACGCAGGTTTCTAAACGAGAACCTCCCAAACCGATGGATAGGGCGCTCTGGAGTCAATGATCAAGTTCTTTGCAAGTAGCCTCCAAGATCACCTGACCCCACTGTTTGTGACTTCCTTCTGTGGGGATTTCTGAAGGACAAAGTGTATGCACCTCCGCTACCCGCAACTCTGAACGATCTCCAAGAACACATCAGTGACGCTGTCAACTCCATCACACCGGATATGCTTCACACGTGTGGTTGGAGCTAGATTACCGCCTCGATATTTCCCGCGTTACAGGTGGCGCGCACATCGAGTGTTTGTGATTTCAATTATTGCTACAAAAATTTTTGAGTTTATGTATCACTGTTCGAAATTTCAGCAAAATATTAAATTTACACTAATTTGAAACCTGGGACTGTTTCTGTGCTCACTCTGTATATCACATGAAAGTAGGTTAGTTAAGGTGAACTGAATCACTTTGTAAACGCAGATGTAGAATAATACGTTGTATAGAATAACATAATAAAGTGTTGCATCTAAAATTAGTCCACCTGACTTGTCTTGCACACAGTCTTCATCGTGTAGCAGAAACAATCAGATGCCAATATCTGGAAGTAGGTGTTCTTGTATCAAATATAAAGAAAGTATTTGTGAAAGCTCTATCGCGCGTACGTATCTTTCGCGAAATTGCGAAAAATGTTCCACTACCTCCGCAACCAGTTTAAACTCAGTGGGGCTCGTGGGTAGAAGCTGTATTGTATTATGCAGGAAACTTAAATCATCAAGTGAAGACAATTGTAAACTCACTAAATCCTAATGATGGAGCCGCTATTTATATGTTACAAAAATATTTCTCTACAAGTGGAATTTAGGACAATGTTAAGTACATATCTAGGTACACAACCACTTCTCGAGAACATCTGAAATTATCAGACAGTTGGAATGCCATAACAATGCTTTGCTGCATTGGTTAAATTAGCGAAGACTTTGTCCAGTGAAATTCACGGTGTTGCGAAAATACCGCTAGATAAACTTTGCCAAGTATTATTTAAAAATCCCGAGTTCAAAACAATCTGTGACATTGCAAATATACTTAATGGTGAAAACGGAATTGAAAGAGGACCTATCACAGGACGACATTCGGTGTTTCTCGGTGTTCTACACATGCATCAGTGACTTCTTCTGATGTAGAAAGGAACTTTTCGATCTACAAAACATTTCTTACTGATAAACGCTGTCGGTTTAGAGAAGAAAATCTAAGGAAGGCGTTAATAGTTCAAACAACAGAGGCCATTAAGATGAGATATTTTTTTTTACAATAAATTGAAATTTTATTTTCTTAGTGTATGTATATTTCAGTGCATATGTTAAAATTTTTAATGTACTCGTATATTTTAGTGCATATTTTTGATATTTTTCGTGCATATTTGCATGCATATCTTGGAGTTGGTTTGTGCATGGAAATCCGGGCTCTGCTTATTAAAGTAGCTAAATATAATGGCTGGGAAACAAGATCCTCATTACAAGCAGAACTCTGAAACAAGGGCCCCATTACATGCAGCGCTGGAAAATGGGGCCCAATTATGAGCGAGACTGGGAAATGGGGCCCCATTATAAGCGGAATTGGAAAACAGAACCACATTGCAGGCGGAGCTCGGATGCAGAGGCTCCATTACAAGCGGGACCAGGAAACAAGGACCCCATTTGAAGCAGGACTGAGAAACTACGGTTGCATTATAAGCGAGGCTTGGTAAGAGGGGCCATATTACAAGCAGTGTTGAGAAACAGGGCCCCATTACAAGCGAGGCCCTAATTACTTTCTTCATAAGAGTCTAGTGCATAACAATACAAAATATCGTTTTTGTATGTGCGTTTTATCGTATTTGCTTTATCTTATTTGGAAATTATGACACAGCCTGTTTTTTATTTCAATTTTTTGGGGGGTCCCCAAGAGAGTGGGACCCTAAGCTATAGCGTATTTAGCTTATATGTAAATCCGGCACTGTACTGTACATCGCTCCTGATGAACAACCTCATTGAAGACTCTCTGCCATTCTTTGCGCGGATAAACGAACATGGGGGGTACATCATGTCCTGCTGCACTAAAACAACAGTATACAGTTACATTTTCCCTCGCTCCCCGCTTGTGAGTGTGTTCACTGATTTGAGTCCTTGCAGCTGATGACTTTTCCCGGAGTGTGTACTGTTGTCAGTGGCGTATTTACGATTTTGTTTCGGGAGGGGCTTTGCTAACTTTCGGGAAGAGGGTCTTTGCCTGAAAATTGAAAATTCTGCAAGATATTTCATATACTTTACTATAGTAAGTAAGATGTCGGGGGGGGGCTTAAGCCCGGAAGTCCCCTCCCTAAATACGCCACTGACTGTTGTAATACCGGTCTCATCAACAATGTAAATCTTGGTTGGACCAAATGTAAATCTAGACATGAGTGCTTGCAAATTGTAATAGAAAAGCTGGACATCATCTCTGTTAAAGCCCAAAGCTCGATTGATACTTATTGCTTTCGGTAGTCTTCAGCTAAGACTGGAGTGTTTTTTCAGGAATTTATGAAATCAATCTTTCCTTGCCATTCCTTTCTAGCTCCACTCCGTTGATAGCATAAAATAACTTTGCCAGCAGAGTTATATGATCTTCGATTTCTTTTCTCAGTCTTTGTTGAAAACATTATTTTCCAAAGACTGCGCAGAACATTTTCCGGAGTTTACTCTATCCTTTAATGGGGCCGCGGGGGCTCAGTGGTAGAGCGTTCACCTCTGGTGCATGCGGACCCGGGTTCAAACCCTGCTCCCGCCAAGTGAACTTTCTGATGGATAAACACCGTGTGCGTGGGTTTTCTGGGGGTTCTCCCACTTTCTTCATTCTACCATTTCATTCATCGCTCATCATCACCGTCTCCCTTAGCCTAGCCGGCATATTCGTGGGACATAAAACTCAAAAATTTCATTTCATTTTTCTATCCTTTAATGTGCTGAAAGGTATTCCGTGTTTTTCTGAAGCTTTTTGCATGATTCATTTTTTGTGAACAATAAATAACGCTTCTTGCATCACTTCAATCGTCCAACTTGCTTTTTGGGTGGTCCTTTGCCTCTTATTTGACATTCTGCAAGAAACAAAAATGTGATCCATGCTTTAGTAAAAATCACTATATGAGTATTACCATAATGATTTAACAGATAAATAAAGTATTTAATGGTAGCGTAATACCGCTCAACGTGAGCGCCATTATCCGCCTTCGACATTTTGGACAAAATGCTGAATTCCTTTCCGATTGTAACAGAATCTCATTGTTGCTACATGAAATAAACAGGAAGAATTCTACAAATTTGTGCATTAAAATGAAGAATGTTTACAGAAAATACTGCTGCAACTTACCTCGAGCAAGAAGTAATAATTCTTATAAGAAAATCGCACCCCCAGAATATTAGTGTCGTAACTCAAAAAAGTTGATTTTACAGGAGAGGCAAAAAACAGTTTTTACATTGAAATAATACTTAATATTTTTGTTTCTATTTAAAACCATAACTTTATTTAAACACATGTATTAGTACTTTGTTGAAAATAGCTTGAGAAAATAAATGCGTATTTGTATATTACAAATTACATATTCACGATGATTTTTACTTGCCTTGTGAGTTGCGACAGTTTTATTCGTACAGAGAAACATATTTTTCTTTGTAATTAAATGACACAATCTTCAAAGTAATTCTCTAATCGTTGTAGAATTTCACTGATTTAGTTTTCATTCTGTAGATTTCAACCTCTCATAGAAGCTGTGGTATTGTTTAGGTATTACTTTGTTTTTACACAATGTTAACAAGTCTGTCTTCTTGCTGTGAGATATACCAAGATCTCCATCTTTGTAAGCAAGTCGTAGTTGAGGTTGAGACTTTGTTGTGTCGCGCCGATCACGTCTAACTCGAATAAGTTTGTATTTTTGATCATCATATTCAGTTTTGTACGTGATACAATTTTTTGCTACCTTCTCGACTCTCAGAATTTTAACGTCTTGCCAATGTACCAAATTTCTCAAAAGTAAATCCCCACATTAAGCGGGTTTGCATATCCAGGCTCCTAACTATGAAAATATTTACGATCACTCTAACCCCAATCATTTCACA
This sequence comes from Thermobia domestica, assembly GCF_964235325.1. Lineage (NCBI taxonomy): Eukaryota > Metazoa > Arthropoda > Insecta > Zygentoma > Lepismatidae > Thermobia > Thermobia domestica. Next base: position 63,794,854 of record NC_137465.1, on the reverse strand, counting down.
GATTCAACCTGTTGTATATAAGTTATTAGGACGTAAAATTGAATATAATTTATACGAAAAAGACTTTTATGCATTGCAAGACCTGTAACTGCCAAATATTCACCACAAACTTATAGTCGTATCGACATAAACAAAAAGAAGTGTGGAGCAGGAAACTACTTTACCCAAAAGTCAAAAGAGATCGACTGAAGACATACGAACTGGTCGAGCGGTTTGGGTCACTAGTCTATCAATTAGAAGTTTATGTGTTCAAACCCTGAAGGGAGTATTCGTCTTTTTTTTTGTTTTTTTAAAGTGTGTTCCTATTTTTGTCAGAGGACTGAGAACATTTCTTTAAATAAATCTTTGGCAACTACTTTTCTCTCAAATTCTATTAGAAGAGAACATTATATGAATTGCAAATCTAAAATCCACAGCTGAGAACAAACTATTATGTTCAATATTTCATTATTATCCTTTGATTTGTAATGAAAAACTAATTATAAGCATTGACGATTTCAGAAGATTCTTCCCCGGTAATGGTCAATATATGAATGAGAGAAAACTGATAAAACATTATTAGTTCACTTTGAGCATGATCGAAGATAACTTATGGCCACGAAGGGGGAAATTTATGTTGACAGAGTCTCAAATTCTCCCACAGGTCATGCCCTGAAATCATCAGTTTGAAAGGTTTCCTTAAATAGAATATTACATTTATTTCTCGTTCTACGGAATTATAATACGATAAGCATAAAGATTTATAGAACTAATGAAGTAAATATTCTTGTGTAAGTTATCGATTTCTAATCAGATTAAAACTCGAATATTCGTTTGCATCGCACTTTAAAGTAAATCCTCTCTCTATATAATTCTTACTGGAAAGTATGTTTAACTCCAATTACTTAATCAATATTTTTAATAATATATTTTTATTGTAATACTTTTACTATTCAATGTTGTATACACTTCATTTCCCAAAGCAAAACCTCGTAAATGTATAGTGGACTAGTGAATATTATCAAGGCTAAATCAATAAATGAATTCAATGTGGTCTCTATTCGAAGTTCCATTTAATCGAATCCGATAGAAATACAAAGAGAAACTTCGAAAACAGGTAAAAGAAAAATGTTACCTTGGTGGGACTGGAGCTAACCTTTAAGAGTTCCTTTCAATTTACAGACAAATGCCTTAGGCACTTTGTTTCTTTTCTTTAAGTTAACTGATTCACCGAACGTATCTGAGTAACTTGTCTATTTTCTACTCGGTTATATACGTTTTACAATCATTTCCGTTAATCTTGAACGACAGGAACACGAATACGACACCATCTAAGAGAATTAAAATTCCAAACCCCCCTACCGGGAATCGAACCCGGGACCCCATACACCTTAGGCACACGTGGTAGCCACTAGACCTGCGGGGAAAGCAAGTGAAAGGCATTTTGTAGTATCTGAAATTTGCACCTATTTCATCCTGCTGTAATAATTTTTACCGTATTCGTTACTTTGAGGAATGATATATGTTAGTCATATAGGTTTTATTACATATTCGTTCATAAATATTATATAAATTATCAGAATTATTCATGATCTTCCATGGAAATTCACTGGTGCATGCGCAGTACAAACAGAAGAATGCAGTGTATTGATATTAGTCAGAATGCAAATTTCTAACAGGCTATAAGAATTCCTTAATGGAAAGTAGTGGTTCCCAAACCTGGGGACGCGCAGCTTCCTCCTCAGTAAGCATGAAGTGGGAGTCAGGGGGCGAAAGCTACTGACAGAAATGAATTGTGAAATAAATTATTATTATTATTATTATTATTATTATTATTATTATTATTATTATTATTAGTCATACCGCTAAATAAATTTCTTCACTGCTTTCTCATCACAGCCCAAAACTCAAGCGATCTGAATGAGGGTTTGTTCCACTTTTACTCGACTATAATTTCTCCTCGCAGACTAACAGATAGTTCTCTACAGCCTTTAGAGCTAGGCATTTTCACAACTTGTAGAAACTTGCATTGTGATTCGTAATAGCAATGACAGTAAAGTGGATCTTTCTGTTTCTACTGTGCATCATCAGCATCATTATATCAGAAGTATTCCGCCATTACCAGCGGGTTACTTACCGCAGCTGAGAAGCTGCCATGCTCCACAATCTTTTGTTAACCTCTCCATCTTCACATGCGATTTTTCTGTTTTGATATCGCCAATAGCCTAATTATGTTTCTATATAGTCTAATTCGTCCCTCCCTCTCTTTCCTGCCACCATACCCTCTAGCACATCCCTCATGATACAGTTCCTTCTTAACCAATATTCCAAACAGTTTCTCTTCCACTTCTTAATAATATTTTTCTCCTTCCAATTCCGAACCTCTCATTAGTCTTCCTCTCGACCCAGCTATTTCTCTCCATTCTTCCCCACGCACATATTTCGAAAGCCTCCAATTGTTTCTCATCATTTCTGCGTAATGTCCATGTTTCTGTCCTAAAATACAGTAAAATACAGTACACGAAGCATTTTATGAGTCTTGTTTTTTCAACTCTAAGGCCCTACAAAATAGTATTTTCTTCATCCTAAAGGCTTCATTCGCCATTTCTATCCTTGTTTTTATTTCACGTTCGCATGTCATATCACTAATAATACTACTCAGACATCAAAAATTAGTCACATGTTTTTTTTCTCTCCTACTTCTATATTTGACACCGATCGCTTCGTTTCAATCACCGTGGATGTTGTTTTTTTTAACATTTATTTTCATTCCATATTCTTCAGAAGCCTTTCTCAAGTTTTCTACATCTTATTAATTTTCTTTTTAGATTCTGCAACAACAATCATATCAACCCCAAACCGTATACACCTCATCATTCTATCTCCTACCGAAATTCAATCTTCATTATGAAAACTCATTTTTGCTATCTCTTCTACATAGCTATTAAATAATGTCGGCGAAATATATAATATCTGTTGAAGTCACCTTTCAATTACACTGTCTGTCTACTGTGCATGCGCCAGTGAATTTCCATGGAAGGTCATGAATAATTCTGATAATTTATATAATATTTATGAACGAATATGTAATAGAACCTATATGAATAACATATATCATTCCTCAAAGTAACGAATACGATAAACATTATTACAGCAGAATGAAATAGGTGTAAATTTCAGATACTACAAAATGCCTTTCACTTGCTTTCCCCGCTGGTCTAGTGGCTACGACGTGTGCCTAAGGTGTATGGGGCCCCGAGTTCGATTCCCGGTGGGGGAGTTTGGAATTTTAATTCTCTTAGATGGTGTATTCGTGTTCCTGTCGTTCAAGATTAACGGAAATGATTGTAAAACGTATATAACCGAGTAGAAAATAGAGACAAGTTACTCAGATACGTTCGGTGAATCAGTTAACTTAAAGAAAAGAAACAAAGTGCCTAAGGCATTTGTCTGTAAATTGTAAGGAACTCTTAAAGGTTAGCTCCAGCCCCACCAAGGTAATATTTTTCTTTTACCTGTTTTCGAAGTTTCTCTTTGTATTTCTATCGGATTCGATTAAATGGAACTTCGAGTAGAGACCACATTGAATTCATTTATTGACTAAGCCTGAAATTTTGATAAAGGTATGGCTATGATTTCTTCTTCTTCTTCTTCTTCTTCTTATTATTATTATTATTATTATTATTTTTGTTATTGTTATTATTTAAAGTACGAAGTTTCAAATGAGGGGATGCAGTATTTACATAAACAAAATGATAATTTATTTGATAATATTCACTAGTCCACTATACATTTGCGAGGTTTTGCTTTGGGAAATGAAGTGTATACAACATTGAATAGTAAAAGTATTACAATAAAAATATATTATTAAAAATATTGATTAAGTAATTGGAGTTAAACATACTTTCCAGTAAGAATTATATAGAGAGAGGATTTACTTTAAAGTGCGATGCAAACGAATATTCGAGTTTTAATCTGATTAGAAATCGATAACTTACACAAGAATATTTACTTCATTAGCTCTATAAATCTTTATGCTTATCGTATTATAATTCCGTAGAACGAGAAATAAATGTAAATTTCTATTTGTTAAGGAAACCTTTCAAACTGATGATTCCAGGGCATGACCTGTGGGAGAATTTGAGACTCTGTCAACATAAATTTCCCCCTTCGTGGCCATAAGTTATCTTCGATCATGCTCAAAGTGGACTAATAATGTTTTATCAGTTTTCTCTCATTCATATATTGACCATTACCGGGGAAGAATCTTCTGAAATCGTCAATGCTTATAATTAGTTTTTCATTACAAATCAAAGGATAATAATGAAATATTGAACATAATATTTTGTTCTCAGCTGTGGATTTTAGATTTGCAATTCATATAATGTTCCCTTCTAATAGAATTTGAGAGAAAAGTAGTTGCCAAAGATTTATTTAAAGAAATGTTCTCAGTCCTCTGATGAAAATAGGAACACACACTGAAAAAGACAAAAAAAAAAAAACAAAAAAAAAACAACGAATACTCCCTTTTTGGTTGGAACACATAAACTTCTAATTGATAGACTAGTGACCCAAACCGCTCGACCAGTTCGTATGTCTTCAGTCGATCTCTTTTGACTTTTGGGTAAAGTAGTTTCCTGCTCCACACTTCTTTTTGTTTATGTCGATACGACTATAAGTTTGTGGTGAATATTTGGCAGTTACAGGTCTTGCAATGCATAAAAGTCTTTTTCGTATAAATTATATTCAATTTTACGTCCTAATAACTTATATACGACAGGTTGAATCTGTGAAATGATTGGGGTTAGAGTGATCGTAAATGTTTTCATAGTTAGGAGCCTGAATACGAACCCGCTCAACGTGGGGATTTACTTTTGAGAAGTTTGGTACTTTCTCACCATCTTCATTCACAGAGAAATTGTTACGAATTTGAGACGATAGGTCTTTAAGGTCATTAAAGTCTTCTATATCCATTTCTTTGACCAAGTATGGGGTTCCACTCTTCTACTTAACTTGATTACAGAAACCCCTTGACTAGGAACGTATATTGGACCACTTCTAAGAACTCTCTTCTTCTGCTTTTCTATACAAGAATGCATGCTATCCCCTTCATTCTGTGTGCGGCCTGTAGTGAGGGATTTGTGAGTGATTGAAGGAATATCAAGTGTATCAACAGCGAACAGAAACATGGATGCCAAATGCCTATTTTTATTTTGTCCAATACAATTATCACTGTAAAATATTATGTCCTGTCCACTATTTAGCTTTAAGAAGCTGTACAAACAACTACCAATCTCATTTGCCCCTCTTTTTCCAAGAGTTTCATTTCACACGTAACAAAATCAATTTTTGTGTTTAGTACAGTAAATAGTGATGTTATAAACTGATAATTTCCTTGCATAAGAGAAATGTGACACGTCCCTTCATGGCGTTGGTAGTACTGATTGAAGATCAAAAGAATACACTGCAGCTCTGTAATTAGAAGAAGTATCCTTAACTTTCATCTCCCGTGATAGTTCTTTGTTTCTTTGGTGTTGAGCATGCTTCTTCCAGGTCTGCTGTTCTTTCTTCTTCGGGAATATTTTTCCAAGATTCACAAATATTACATTGATCTCTCTTCGGTTTGTAAAAGCTAAGATTAAATTCTGTGTTGAAAATTGTTTCGTAAACGTGCTTTTTGGCGAAAGGTTTACCTTCTCTTATACATTTCTCTTTATACAGTCTATACATTTCTGAAATAGATAAGTTACCTTCCAGATATTCCCTTTGTGTCTGATTTCTCAAGTAATGAGATTCTATTTTCGGAAAGGAATTGATATGTTCTCAAATATCATACTTTACACTGTCGTCTACTCTGTAATGTTTCCCATGTTTTCCTCTTAGGTCCCCTTTCAGAATATCAAATTTCACTTTCTTCTTCTGAGCGGTATACACATATCTTTCACTAATACCCAAAGTATTAATAAACATTGTTTTGCACACTCGTATCTTGGTATTATTGTCTGTCTTTAAATAGTAAGCAAAATTTGATTATCTGTAACTGCCTTCTTTCTTTTTTTGATAAGGAGGGCGAACCTCAGTCATGCTGTTAATTAGAAATTCACACTATCTGTTTATATCACCGATTTTCCAGAAAGCACTATGAATTGAGATCCGAACATTTTCGTTAACCTTGTTATTACACCTGAGACGACATCTGTCACTACAAGGCAATTTTACTTTACGTTCTTTAACGTTTTTTCCAGTTTGTGTGACGTACCTTAGTCCCATGTTTCTCTTTCTTTTTCTTACGTTCACTTTCCACTCGCTAACATTTTCTGCCTCTTTCTCGTACGCTGTTTCTCAATTTGAGTAACACTAGCTTCAGAGTTGATATTCCCATCTTCTTTGCTTGTTCCTGGTTCTGCAACAACTTCTATATTGTTCTCCTTTCTGTTCACACTTTAATCAGTCATCTTTTTGATTTCGAAATTACTTGATTGCTTGCTGGATACATTACCTGGAGATACATTGATTGTATCATAATTGTCTGGAACTGGCTCTAAGCGTGCGTATGTTCTTGTCTTCTCATTTTCTTCTTGTAAGCTACACTCTAAAGAGTCCTCAGGGTTAGGTTTCCAGGTCTTATCAACATCACTATCATCACAATCACTGCCTAGAGGTGTTAATGCTGATGAAAGCTGAAAGAAAGGAAGAACGACTGCTAAGTGTCACTATAGATGCTACGTTGTAAGACTGGAAAGTGTTTCTTCCAGGCGCACATTTCGATTTCTATCTAAAAGGACTGTCCCCACGAAGATTAAATGTTCTTTTAACACAATCTACCCAACAGTTGAGAAATATGGTGATTGATGCATATTATAAGACATTCCGTAAGAACAACAAAAAAAGCAATTGAAAGAAACACTATACCAGGATAATTCACTAACGAAAGTGAAAATGAGAACAGGAACTAGATATAAATTTTGGCTCTAGATCATATCCCATACATGGCAAATCCTCATTTTATCTAAAATGACCAAATACCCCAAAAATTAACAAATTTTAAGATGAGGTAAAATTATGCTCTCAGAAGATTGCTAGCTTTAGAAATAAAGCCTTCATCTATAATATACATTAACAGCTGTACAAGCTCACAAGCGAACTGTGTAACAATTGGAACAGGAATAGTACTTGCAGAGTCTCTGACTCGATTAGGATGTACGGCGCTCAGTGGTAGAGCGCTTACCTCTGGTTCAAAGTGTTGCAGTTCGATCCCTACGTAAGTTCGTGGTGGACGACATCGTGTTCGTGAGTTTTCTCGGGGTTCTCTTGTTTCCTCCCACTTTCTCATTCCATCATTTCTTTAATCATCATTCACTTGTAATTTCATCCGTCTCCATTAGCACTTTGCTTTCATAACCATGCGATGTTAAACTAAAGATTTCATTTCATTTCTGTCTCAATTGTTCCAGTTTCTTTGTAAATTTGCACAAATGTTAGTGCAGATTATAGGTGGAGTCGCCATTCGTAAAGCTAGCAATCGTCTGAGGAGAGTACTCTTACTTCACCCTAAAATGGACAAAACTCATCACACGTCAAAACAGTCAGAATGCCCTAACAACATCAGAGTTGTTAGTTACATGGAAACTATAATCATTTCTCCACGTATGACACCTATATCAAGTTGCGTTGAATATTCAGTGTTTTAGCAGAAGAATTCTTACCTCTTCTTCCATTGATACATTTTCGTCATCATCTGCAGTACGTTTTGCCTTTAATGCTCATGATAATATTCTCGTTGCTCTTGTATCATAAGGAACACGACTCGTCTTGCAGCCTCCTTTACCAAAGGACTACAGAAAGTTTATGAGACAAGATTACTCCTGCAGTTTGTTATAGAGAATGTTTTGCTTCTAGTGAGTAAAGTAAGAAGGTGTTTCACCCCTAAAGCGTTGTTATAACAATTATCGGCCTATTTGATGTAATAATAATAAAATAACACAAAACGAAAGCCGATCTCTTTTCGGAAGGAAAATGTTTTACGACAGTATTATTCTGGAATTGTAATCTGAAACTTGTAGTTAGAGATAAAGAATTGTATTTTTTTGCCAACTGTCGCCGATCATTTGAAAGTGAATATGAAAGAAACATGAAATAAAATAAAAAGACGCGCGTCATTTTGTTATAAAACTACATGGCGAGCGGATTTTTATCTGATCCCTGATCTTCGAATATACAGGGTTACAAGAGCACTCTGATTAGCCAAATTAAAAAGACACCAAGGATTTATCCCTCTACAAGTGACGTTTTTTTCATCGCTTCCGTGGTCAAGTCAGAAGAGCACGTGCCTAATAATCAAAAAGTTGCTGGTTCGCGCTCACCCCCGGGCGCAGACTTTTTTAAAAAACTTTTTTTTAAGCGTTTCTGAGACTCACCTTTAAATTACGCATAAAGATGATTTAACATATTTTGGGGGAGTAATTTTCGCTTACGGTATGGGGAAGAACATACCTAAAATATGCTAGATAAGTTCCCCAGGTACATGTTAGGCATGTGCCTAGAGGTGGACATAGATTGTGACTATCACTTGCCATCGATGTGATTTTTCTCTCATAGGTATATAAGGTACATACTGGGCATATTCCCATGTACCTGAAGGGAACATAATAGGCATATGCCTGCTATGTAATTGTGCTGTTAGGCAGGCACGTAGCCAGGATTTCGTGAAGGGGGGGGGGGGTCCGTGACATGAAATACTGTGGTCAACACACCAGGGGCTCGATCATTCTAAACTATTTTAGTGGAACATTTAGCCAGGATTTCTTAACGGGGGGGAGGGGAAGGGGGACGTGACATGACACACTGAAGGCCCAATCAATCTAAACTACTTTACTATTAACATATATTTGTTTGTTAGGACAATAAAATGAGGATATGTTGGTAAGTATTTTAATAACAAACTACGAAGAAATCTCGAGTAAAATAATAATAAAAAAAGTATTGAAAATTATTTTACAATATTTACGTTCTTTCTCTGTTTATTCAAATAAAACAATTTTTCTTTCATTACGACCTCAACACATATTCACTATTATAAAAAGTACACTCATGTCCAAAATGGTTGTCGCATATCTATGACTGTCTTCCTGTAAGAATACACCCTCCATTCCAAAAGAAACCGAACGTTTTAAAAAAACAAAAAAGCAATGTACATTTTGGAACAAGTCATTTTTATTAATCGATGTATTCCCCTTCTGCATCGATACACATATTTGCACGCTCCAACAAGTTGTCAAATTACTTCTCCATGTCCTTTATTGGAATGGTCTTTAGGACGGCGGTCGTCGCCTTCTCAATGGCATCAATCGATGCGTGCCACTTTCCTTTCATCGCCAAATGCAATTTCGGGAACAGATAGAAATCGCACGGAGCGAGATCTGGTGAATAGGGCGGATGATGCAACCGAATAATGTGATTTTTGACCAAAAATTCAGTTACAAGTCGCGAACGATGTGATGGTGCATTATCGTCCAAAAGAGTCCAACTGCCGATTTCGCGATATTCGGGCCGAATACGACGAATTCTTGCCAGCAAACGCTTCATGACGCCCAAGTAAAACTCTCCAGTGACTGTCTGGCCGGGCTGAACAAATTCTTTGTGAATAATTCCTTTTGAATCGTAAAAACAAATCAGCATCACCTTAACTTTTGACTTCACCAAGCGACTTTTTTTTTTTTGGGTGTTCCTTCATCCGGCGCCCTCCATTCAGCACTTTGCCGCTTTGTTTCGGGCTCATATTCAAAATACCACGTCTCGTCACCAGTTACAATCGATTTCAAGAAGTTTCGATCCTGCCGAGCACTTTTAACGATGTCTTTGCAATGCGCAATTCGATCAATTTTTGGTCTTCGGTGAGTTTGTGTGGTACAAACCGCGAATTAACCTTCTTAAGGCCCAAAACTTCGGTCAAAATGCGGTATGCGGTTGTTTGAGGAATGCCTAATTCCATTTCAATAACTTTCACCGACGATTTTTTTGTTATGTTTGATGAATTCACGCACTTTTTCGATGTTTTCTTTCGATAATCCGGTTCTGGGACGGCCTGATCTTTCGTCATCATCCAGTGTCTCTCTACCCGATTTGAATCGCCTGAACCACTCGTAAACTTGCGTACGGGATAGACACTCATCACCATATGCAGTTTGTAGCATTTGGTGCGTTTCACTAAAAGTTTTACCCAGTTTAACACAAAACTCAATTGCAGCTCGTTGTTTGAAACTCATTTTCCGACCGATGTACACAACACACTGACAGTTGAAACGCAATAACTTTGTTGCCGTGCATCCAAATGTCATGACATTTATACCAGTTGTCAACGAGGGACTACGCCATCTACCGGTAAAATATTACAACAGATGGCACTAGTGGTACTATTTGTTTTTAAAAGTTCGGTTTCTTTTGGAATGGAGGGTGTATAATTTGATAATGATTTTGCAGGGTACTTTTAATACTGATACTATGTGTATAATTGGGAAATGTATAGACCCTATTTGTGGAATATCTCATAGGAAAAGAATTATAAAAACGAAAATTAGAGTGAGTAAAACGAAATGTTGCTAAATGGACAAGAAAGTTTTATTTTTGTTTTATTGTTCTTATTTACTGCTCTTTTGACAAAATTTGCCACTTGCATGTCTTTGCCGATTATACACATACTAACATTGTAAGAAATACCGGGCGAATTCGTTATCAAATTATACTCCTACAACAACATATTTATAGACAGGCGACAATAATTTTGGACATGAATGTACAAACTCAATACTATCTTGTAAAATATTTTACAATATCTGCGTTCCTTTCTCTGTTGAATCAAATGTTGACAGAACTTTCTTTTCACATAAATTTTTGTTTTTATTATTCCTTCAACTACTGTCTCTTCCAAATGACAGGTTAAAAGAGTAGTAGAAAATTGTTTTTGAAATAATATGCAGTGTGCGAATTAGATAATATATATTGGTGGGGATAAAATTAGGCCAACAGGACGTAAAGTCTGAAGGTGCAATACTTCAATATGAGACAATAATGTCTTACTGCCCCCCCCCCCACACACACACAGATACACATAAATATGACATCTTTAATAAGTAAGAGATTTATTTATCCAATAGATCTACTGACAATAACTATGTAAGTATATATTGTCAGACATGCACACACCACACCTAATCTTTCTGAACGTGTTTAAATGTACTCACTCTTGTGCCCGTAGTTCTCTAAGGTTCATTTACTTAATAATTTGGCCCGAGCGATAGCCATGATCACAAGCATATGTTAATTTTTCTACTCATATTGCAATCTTCCATTTTGCTTTATTACACACAGCTTGAAAAAAAAAAAAAAAAAAAAAAAAAAAACTACTTCAGTATTATGAAAACCACTAAAATTATCAGTTAAACCGGACTTACTTTAAACAAAAATCTAGGTATTAACCTATCATAAAAGAAAAGGATTGTTGTTGGTCCCGATTTCTGGCATCAAAGTCAAATCGAAGGCCAAATATTTGAAAAATCTCAATTCAAATTTCGAGCTTGCGTTTCTACTCCTCGCTAAAGCTGCGCTTTTCATTTTTTTTTTTTTTTTTTTTTTTTTAATATCCATTCCGTGATAGCTCAAGAAGTCAACACTTACAATTACTTTACTGTTAGGTTACAGATGAGTTGATTCACTATGTGTTACGATATTCAAATAAAGTAAAACATTACATTGAAGTTTTCCAGACAACATTATTGGCGTGGACAGCAAACTGTACAGAGAAAAGAAAGATGGAAAAATGAAGGGTTAACTTTAAAAAGTCCGCTCCAGTTGAAGTACTTATACAGACACAGACAATGACGTGGAGAACCAGTCGTATTAGCAAATGCTGAAACAAATCTTCAATTATGCGCTTACTCACCCTCACATGTCTGCTCATTAGGGGCGCATCCCCAGCGTGTATGTTAACATATAGCTACGAGAGAATATATCTCAGATTTTGAGTACAGTTTCAAAAGTGCATTTCCGTAAACTATAAAAAGGCAGTGATTATTATGCTAATTACCACAAATTAAACGCAACTTTTGAGTTGCATACACACAAACTACTAGAGAATGAGGACCATATGCTAACAAAGAATATACTGGAAAATGAAAAAAAAAAAAAAAATGAAATAAAAATAAGATGACAATCGATACAAATGTAGAGAATGAATATGACATGTCCGAACTTCGCTAAGTATGGTGGAAGAAGCTATTTGTTTACTTCTTCTTGGCCAAGCGCTAAGAGTAGGGTCTACTTATAAATCCATATGTGACTTTGTTATGCGCAATTAGTACATTCAAATTCACGAACGACGATGAATTGAAGGGTACGAGGATACGGTTGCAAGTAACAACTGTAGTCATAATAATATAGTTCAACTAAGCAACGGTGAAAATAGTGGGGAAATTAGAAATGACGACCAAAAGTGAATAGTTTACATCGCTTATTTCGAAATACAGCTACAAGATTAAACTTGCAAGATATGACAAAACAGTGAAATTTGGCGTTATACTAGACCTAAGCATAGTTTGGGGGGGAGAGCGAGCATCCCCGGTGGGGATACTTCAGCTGACTTCTTTGGGGGGGACAAAATGTGATTGAGGGGGGAAATCCCCCTCATCCCTCCCGGTAATTCGCATCCTGAAAACACGTTTGATACTGCAAGGATGAGATACGAAAAATTATGATCAAAAATGTTCACGCTGTTACACAACCGGCATTATGCTTTCAGAAGCTTGAAATCTCCCTGACTAGTAGCAGAAATTCTAAGAATTGCGTAACTTCCGGAAATTTCAAATTCCCTGACTGTTCCATGATATCAAACTCACCTCGCCACCATGTATTGCAAGTAATACAAATTTCCTCATAAGAGAGAGTAACCAAAAGTTTTCTGTAGGTTTTTTTTTAAATTTATTTTTAATGCCGATTCTTCTTTTTCTCATTTCATTTCGTTTTATCCTTCCTTAATTTTTTCATTTCTGATCTCGAAGGGGGGTCCGGATCCCCTGGGTCCCTCCTTGGCTACGTACCTGCTGTTGGTTGGCCCACTCACTATTCCAACTTCTACAAATTCCTTAAATTCTACCTTATAGTAATAAATATGTTCAACAGATGGCAGCATAAACGTCTCTGGATAGCTTGTTTGAAATTTAATCAATTAAGGAACAAAAAAGCAATATTTTGCAAAACTTCTTTTGCATTTCTTTATGGTACTTTAGAGTGAGGAAAGATTGTAATATTAATTTTGTCGAATGAAATGCAGCAAAGTTGATTCTAAATATTCACTGTCAAATTCTTTACAATTTTATTGTTGGTTGGTGCTGATCACATACTTTTTTACGTTGGTGATATAACTTTGTTGCAAATACATTTGACAATTTTTGTATGGGGCATAAATTGGTGCTCTTGACATGAAAATTCTATTTAGATAGCATGAATAGGAGACAAGTTATTTCTTGAGAGCTGCTGTATGCTTTAACTTTCTAGATCTCTCGTATTGTTCTGTACTTTCTGCAGTGCAGTCAATGGAAGTTGGCCTCTGAAAGCTATACGTGTTTTAAGTGAAACGAAAATGGGGTAATTCGCCAATCACTGACTGAGCTGTTGCCGGTATTTGAGCGTTGAATCTTATGCCAGTTGTTTCTATTATGACATACTAGTGTCTGTTTAATATTTGTATTAGTACATGTTGTCATAAGTGTTCTTTCCGAATTACTAATAATTGTTTATTGTGAATAGTTAGTGCGTGCTGAGTTTACAAAAGAAAGGTAAGTATGACGACTTAAAATGCTGGAACAAGAACAATGTATTGAGTTGATTTTGAGTTTAACGTCCCTTTCAGCAGCGAGGCTATATGAGACGGGACCTACTGATTAACGTAGAATCCGAACTACATGAGCTCCTGCCGGGAGTCGAACCCGACTCTCCCACGCCAATGGAACAAGAACAAATAAGGCAAGTCAACATACACAAGTCAACCACGGGAAATGACATATAACACATGGTGCCATTTTGAGGATGAGAAAGGAAATAAGGACCCCCTTTTTCTCGTGAAACAGGTGCTCAAGCGCACTTTGAGTTTTTTTTTTTTTAATCAGTGAATGAGTTATTATTCGCGTCATTGCAAAAAAATTCGAAGGCACTGACGATACTTTCTAGGTATCATTTATCTAGTTAAAAAAAAGCCATGAGCAAGTCTAAAATCAATCGTAGATGATTTTACGAAGAATATAGTTCGACCTGGCATTTATAAATATTACCAACTTTAAATTATTTCCTTGATTCATTAAAAGAAGATAGTTTATTCACGGATTTGAACACAACTCTGTACAAAATACTTTAAAAGATAGCGTTCGATATAGGTAATTTTTAGGAAGGATGGGAGACTATACGCAGTTTTTTGAGGAAGATGGCAAATACTGAACATGAGAGAACAGTATGGTTTGATTGACCAGACACGTAAAAGTACAAATTGGTAAATAACAGAGATTGGTTTTGTGATATGCAGGCAGGTGTAAGAATTTCATATCGAATTGTCTTTCTGTTTTATATCACGTAAGATACGTTCCAAATTTTGTGTAAACTCAATGTAGAATAAATTTATTATCCTATTCCTTATTTTTCTTGTAGTTTCATTAAGGGAAGGGGGGGTTGAAGCACTCAATCTCATATCCTTTCAGATCCCGCTATATATATGGAGACTATGTCGAAAAATAACCTAATGTATGTACTTTCTGTTTGCTGTATTAGTTGTATGAAACAATATATAGACGTTTCACTGCAGACTTTGTAAGCTTACTTTTCGATCACCCCTCGTGTATATATATCGAACCCTGGACCACGTATGCTAAGCACTTTGCTAGGGAGAAGAGCTGTTTCGAAAATTTAGTTAGCAGATCATTTAAATATACTATTGTTGCAAATCACTGAATAGATTTTAATAGCTTATGATAAAAATAATTTTCAGCAAACTTTGATGGTTGTGAACGAGATTGTTTTCCTCTTGATCAGTGTGCGCAGCAGCGCATGCATCCAAGATCCTTCTTTGAATTGGGATTGTTTTTACATCAAAGCAATCTAAACTAGTACTGGAAAATGAAGTTATTTTTTTAGTTTTATGTTGCTATACCTTTGTAGAAAGATGTCGCTTGTAACGATTTGAATTTTTCAACCGTAAAGGATAAATTGAAGCAGAATGGGATCCACTAATACAATAAATGTATACGTAGATGGAGAGCAGTGGCGGATTTAGGTATTTTGCGGCTCCAGGTAATTTATGGCCGTAGACTCCTCGAAGTTGCGCATTAATGAAATTGATCTAAATGTTGGATGATTTTTCTTTATTTTCCGGAACTGGGAATTTACATTCTTTGCCTAATCGGAAATCAGATGCTGCTGGAGGGAATAATGGGAATACTTTTATTCATGCTGTATGTTATGGTGTCCTGCAAATGGAATACTTTTCTAAAGAATCCATTAGAACTGTAGTTAGATTGATAAGGACTTCGTAAACTTCGTAACTTTATTAAATGGCACACTTGACCATAAATGTTTTAAAAAATAAAGAATAGTATTATGAAATGCTGGACCACAGGAAGGATCCCTGATAATTCGTATATATAGCATATTTTGAATTTTCAATATTATTTGCTACATACACGGTGTATGTTTACTCGTTTTCTTTGATTATAAGTAATGTGTTGTTCCTCCAAAGTAGAAATGAGGGACGAGGAGCATCATTACTTCCCCCGCGCCCTTTGTAGGAATGGTTATATAGGACATATAATGGGAATCTATATCAATATATATCTATATATATGTCTATATCTATGTCTATATCTCTATATCCATCCATCTATCTATCTATCTATCTATCTCTATATCTATATCTATATATATAGGGTGGTAGGAAACTCTACCGACAAAATTCGGGAAGTGATTCCTGACACCGAAACAAGAGAAAAAGTCCTTTTGCACTTTTCTCTAGGACACAGTTTCGGAGCTACATGATGCCGAAAACGTCGCAAAATACACTTTAGAGCGCTATATCTTCTCTATTTCGAATCATAGAGGCAAGGCGGTATGGGCACCTTATAGGAACGAAACCTGCTCTATTCAAAGACGGGTATGTCGCAATCGTGAAATCAGTGCACAAGGGATTCCCCAAAGGAGCGTAGGGACTCCCGGAGAAACTGTCAGGTAAAGATACGTCAAAATAGGTGAGAATGGATATGTTTCCCACCTGGTAACCATAATTAGTTGTAACCATGTCGAGATCTCAAACAGAGACGAATTGATGGACGCGTCATATTAGGTATGTGTGGTTGCATAACCACCAGGTACTGATGGTGACCAACAATGAAGTTGTGGATATGAAGTGTGCTGAATACACTTCGGGAGGTGACTTCACAACTGGAAACAAGGAAACAAGTCATGAACAGAAGACGAAACCGAGCAGGAACCGAGCAAAAGATCGCCCACACACCGTAGGTAAAGTAGAATATCTCCCGAACGAATTGAGATAGTGACGTCGGTCCACAAAATGAGAAAGAAAATCATACTCAAGGGAACTGATGGTGCAAATAGAATGGAGCAGATGGAACTGCGCAATGGGAGTCCATACAGGAAAAAGGGGATTCCGCAAAGCAGACATGGTAGGGGCAGTGAAAAGTGAAACAGACGTATGTACTATGACGTGTTACGTATGGCTTACATACGAACTATGGGGTGAGAGCTGGAAAAGTGGGGATTCCCCATTGCATCGTCGGGACCAATTCAAGGGAACACCGCCGGACATGGATGTTGGTGCAGCGGTTCCACAACAAGCAGAGTACGCAGACATTGCAGGGCCGACAATTGCTGTAGGCCCTACCGAGTAGGCAACTGAGGCATGGAAGACATGGACAAAAAAAAAGCATGTGTACAGGCAAACATGGACTGTATTTTCGAGGATGATACACTACACCTCGTACTTGTGTCCGTGATGAATAAGTATCACAAAGAATGACACTAAAGGTTTCAGAAGTCTTACAACAGTCTTACCTGTGGCAACACTAAAGAAGATGCTCAAAATGACGTCCACCATTCTGAACACAGGCATTCAGACGTCGTCGCACAGACCGACGCACACGTCGAAACGTGTCTTTTTCTTCCCGCAAAGCGTCACAAGCGGCTTGGACGCGTTGTTCCAACGTTTGGGTATCAGGTACCGGAGTAACATAAACAACAGTTTTGAGATGCCCCCATAAATAGAAATAAAGAGGGTTTAAATCCGGCGACCGGGCAGGCTATGACATAGGACCGCCACGGCCGATCATCTTGCCCGGGAAAACAGTGTTCAAATTATCACGCACGGGGCGGCAGAAATGCGCCGGGGCACCATCGTGCATATACCACATACGTTGTCGTAAGACCAACGGCACACCCTTCAGAAATGTAGAAAGTATCTCGCGCAAGAAGTTCAAATATATAGGCTCAGTGAGTCGTTGTGGAAGAACAACTGGTCCGATGAGATGGTCACCCAGAATCCCTGCCCAAACGTTGATACGAAACTGGTGCTGGTGGCGGGCCTGTACCGTTCCATGTGGATTATCCACAGACCACAGATAACTATTATGATATCATCCCTTCCAAATCGGGCTTCATCTGTGAACAAAATAGGGGAGAGAAAACCGACAGTTGTTGCCACCAAATGGAGAACCTGATTACAAAAGTCCAGCCTGGGAGGAAAATCCCCTGGCGATAGACTCTGTACCCGTTGCAAATGATAGGGGTAAAAATTGTTGGCATGAAGGATCAACAACACCCTCTCATGACTAACATTATGGTGACGAGCAAGCTCCCTGGAACTTACACTCGGGTCATCGAGCACATGTCGTAAAATACGTTCTTCGGCATGCACAGTGCGTTCCTCACGTAGTCTTCCCGTGTCATACATAGCAGGATGAAACGTTCCGGTCTCACACAAACGACGAAACAGCGTTGCAAATGTTGTATGATGCGGTTGGCGTCTATTGGGATATCGATCGTTGTATAATCGGGATGCCTGCCTACCATTTCCAAGTGCTTCTCCATACACAAAAATCATCTCGGCCTGTTCCTGATTGGTGTAATGGGCTATTGTTACAACACATTACACTATGAACGTGATTCACAACACACAACATAGTAGTTGCCCACTTCAACTTCAAGGATGACTTTGACAGACAAGGTAGGTCTGCTCAACACTCAGTGTTTCTTCAGTGCTAACTCCGTGTGCATCGGAATGACTTGGGGGTCCTCTCGAGTCAAATCAACGAAGTACGTATGTAGTGTGGTTTAGCTGTATCGTAGCTATGGCCCTCTGTTTGTGACCGTGCAATGTTCCCGAAAATAGTCAATGTTTTGCTGTCGGCAGTGTTCGAATAAACGAGGGGGTGCAGGGGAAACGCCCTTACGTAAAGGCTTATCCCAGGCATATATCGTGAAAATAACATAGTATCCCTGGCAGGAATAATTAATACCACTGCATTGTTGGTTACCATCAGTACCTGGTGGTTATGGATTTTCACCACAGCGAAATGAAACTCCCGCTAATTTAAAATTTTTATAATATCTTGAAAAGAAATAACATTATTGTAAAAACAAAAACATTGTGCACTAGATAATATTCTGCTTGTGATACCGTTATCAAACTCACCTATTTTCTTTGGGTGTGCCGCTATTTACAAAACCCGCAAAAAATGCTAAATCTTTCGGCAGTTGCAAATGGAAAGCAGATAAGTGAGTTGTGATGACGGTATCACATGCAGAATCATAATATCTAGCGCACTATGTTTTTGCTTTCCCAATATTTGTATTTATTTTAAACATATTACAGCAAACTATAAAATTAGCGGTAGTTTAATTTTCGCTGTGGGGAAGAACCTTATGCAACCACATATAGTGAATATGACGTGTCCACCATTTCGCCTCTGAGATCTCGACATGGCTACAACTAATTATGGTTATCAGGTGGGAAACCTATCCATTCACGCCTATTTTGACGTATCTTTACCTGACAGTTTCTCCGGAAGTCCCTACGCTCCTTTGGGGAATCCCTTGTGCACTGATTTCACGATTGCGACATACCCATCTTTGAATAGAGCAGGTTTCGTTCCTTTGCGGTGACCATGCCGCCTTGCCTCTATGATTCGAAATAGAGAAGATATAGCGCTCTAAAGTGTATTTTGCGAATTTTTCGCCATCATGTAGCTCCGAAACTATGTGTCCTAGAGAAAAGTGCAAAAGGACTGTTTCTTGTTTCGGTGTCGGGAATCACCTCCCGAATTTTGTCGGTGGAGTTTCCTACCACCCTGTATATATATATATGAGTGTGTGTGACCATTATATATATATAAAAGAAACCAAGAAAGTTATTTCGCTTTTTCACCCACCAACTTCGAATATCAATATGTCACCTAAGTACCTTAAATATCAAAAATAGTCCCCATCAGCATCGACGATCTTCTGCCAATGTACCGGAAGGCCATGGATTCCATCGCGGTAGAATTTGGTGGGCTGTGAAGCGAAGAAGGTACCGTAAAGTGGCTATACTTTGCCCCTTTAAATGCAACTTTGGCCCAAAGGAAGAGAAAGATTTGATTTCTTTCTACGTGGTTATTATCAGTAAGAAAAGTTGTGAATCGAAGTATTACAACATTGAGATTGGTTGTGATTGGTTTCCAGAACGTTGGAAGCAAAACGCTAGCAATTGTTAGCAAGTAAACATTCATCATATTTCAAGTTTCACAACTTTTGTTCAGTTCAATAAAGTGACATATCCTGAATGCACAAGTAAGTAGAATATAAAAACATGTTCATTAGCGAATGTTCATAAGCTAACGCCTTAAATGTTCATTCAATTACGCACAAATTATTAAGCGTTTAACTGCGTGGGGTACAATCATAGTCATAGTCTTGCAAATAAAATCAGAAAAATAAACACACTGCTGAACAAGACTGCACTTATTTAATATAAAAACACATTTACACGTGACGTTTCGATCTTCTAGCGAAGATCCTCATCAGACGTACACTGAGTGATACAAAAAATTACTCAAGTATATATACACCATTAATCTCCCTATCTGCTCTCTCATTGGCCCGTTCAAACAGCCAATCAGAAGCGTGGAAATCTATCTGAACTGACCAATGGGAAAACAACATTCTACCAGAAAGAAACAACAAGGAGCAAACAACGTTTGAATACATTAATTCACATACATTTTTCTGTATTTATCAATAATATTTCTCCATTCTTTATTAATGCTTAATTCAGCATCACTATATTCAACACTTTTCTTTCATTCAGCCGTAATTCCAAATATACGCCCCCGTTCGACATCACTGTTGAACACACACACAGGCATCGACACAAAGCAACTCGAGGAAGACGTTCCGTTCCATTTCCAACGCTACACAAACAACTCGAAGGAGACGATTCGTTCAGTCAAACAAACTAAACAACTCGAAGAAGACGATCTGTTCCGTAAAAAAACTAGGAGAAAGTATGCGGGCACAAAGCAGCCGCATAACACGAAGCCTATCAACCACATGACGCGCAAGCAGACATTAATTATTTCCATTTTTATTCCTGTACTCGCTCACTCCCTACTCTTTCTTTTCTACTTTTTTTTCTTTTAAAAATTATTAACTGAAAAATACAAAGATTAAACATGAGTTCATAAGAGAGCTAACATGTTTTCTACAACATTGTTACATTATGTTAATTTCCATTCCCTTTTTTATTATTTTTTAACAATGTCTTGCTTCTCTTACGTCGACATCATGGGACGAGTCCATCCAGTTGCAGAGTCGGGGTGTGTCCTCAAGGGCGACTCGTTACATCCACCCCGCCGTAAAAAAAAAAAATGCCACATGCAAAAATTTTCCACCATTTGGCAAGGAATATAGCAATAGCTACAAAATAGGAAAAACATATTAAAATATATACAAATCAAATATATATATATATGTAATTTCAATAAATACTATTTACAAATTTTAAGATAAATATTAATATACACTATAATCAGTCTTACCATAACAGCATTTTTTTTTTTTTTTTTTGCGTTTGGAAGCTACCTGTATTCTAAACAGTCTTTGGTCCAATCCCTTTTTTCGAAACAGCAAATTTTTCTTGAATCCATGCCCACGGTTCCAAATTGTATTAACAAGAATAAAGGTAATTACAGATATCAATAAATATATACATATAAGCATACCAACGAAATCTTTAATATATCCTACGCGTTTAGTTATAACCTCTGTATATTCAACCTTAACTAAGTCAATAAATGATTCAACGTCCGGATCCCGATAACTCCAGGCATCGTCACTTTTTGGTTTTTCAACCTGTATGCTTTCATGGTTTTTCACCTTTTTCGGAATGATCAAGCCTTAGTTTCCGACGAGGTAAGTTCTCAATCACGTACTTCTTATTCCGATTTAAAAGAGTACGAAAACTTTCAGCTAATTCAACATCAGCATCTGAAGCTTCTGACGAACTGCTTTTCACTTCCTATTCTTCAATTGGCTTTGAACATTGATGGACCGAAGCGCCTTTGTCTTCTTCGTTCTTTGGTTTAACCTCTTCACTTCGATTCAATATCTCTTTGGAATGTTTCTTCTTCTTTTTCTTCTTCTTCGTCTTTCTTTTCTTCACAGTTGATCGACCCGAAGATTCTTTACAGACAGTGGAATTCTGTTTGTAATCCAACACAGACGAAGTATTTCCATCCAAATGACCGTTGGCACTCGCACTATCAGCCGATCTTGGATAATCATCAGTCTTTCCAACTGGCTCACGATTGGTTGAAATCATCGCTAAATCAACTGAAGTATCATTTCGATGGTTGATGGCATCACACTTCACTAAATCTTCAACATCAATTAGTTCCTGATTATCAACTGTCACGAGTTTATCTTTTTCCATCTCTTTTTCCATCTTGGGATACGCTACCACTACATCACTATGTCCCTTAGACAAGCTGCATTCAATAAAATCTCGCAGTTCTAAAAGTTGCGAAGAACTCGGAGCGTTGATGGTTAACATTTGAGATTCCAGCTGCTGTATATCCAAATCACACTGGACACCTTTTTCTTTGATCCCCATGGAAGATATATCAGTCCTGAAGAATAATGAAGTTTGGCCCGAAGAGTTATTATTGACCACATTTTTAGAAGATGACTTATTCTGAGAAAACTTTCGCTGGCCACCACGATCACTGGATCTAAATCCATCACTATTACGTTTAAACACATCCCGTCGATACAGAAATCGTAACCTCTTTTTCCCATTGTTCAATATTAAAAGGTTTTTATTATAGTCTAATATAGCAGACGTAGTGCGAAGAAATGACATTCCAAGCAAACAATCACAAGGTAATTGTTCGACCACCTTTAAGATTACAGTTTGGAAATATCCTGATAGATTAATTGTAAGAACAATCTCTTCTTTGGTTACGAAGTTTAAACCCGAAGGAGCATTAACAGTTCTCTCTTCCACTTCGTAAATGTATTTCTTGGAACCACAACGCCTGACCATATCAATGGTAATGAGGTTGAAACTTGACCCCCCATCGACGCAAACACTAGTTAGTATATTGTTCACTCTCGCAACAACTCCGTCCATTTCAGATGGAATTCTGTTCAAGTTCTTATTCACTGCTTGATCGGACCGATTATTATTAGATAAACGAAACCCTGAAGCGATCGAAGTCCTAGACATTTCATTTATTGAATTCAGTTTTACATTTTGAAACGATTTAACACTATTATCTTTCGTCTTAATATCTCGAGTTGATGAACTATTATTAGATAATACCATATTTGGTTTGCCTTTGTTAATCCCACAAAATCTGTTATATTCTAATTGTTCTCTATATCTTAAAACAAACTTCTCAGAGATATCTAATAATTCCCACCTATTCGAAGCTACATAATAATTTAACATTTTAAACCTAATACTTGGGTTCATCCCGCATAAAATCGTTTTGACCAAGTCTTCTTCCTCAATACTCATGTTCAAAACAGCCATGGAAACTATAATTGATTTCACGCAATCATTAACAAATTCAGTTATTCGCTGTTTTCTATAAACACGCTCTCCTATTAATGAATGAATAGTAATGGGAGTTAAAAATTTCATTAAAATATTCTGCTTGAAATTAACCCAACTCATGTTATCATTTAATGCTGAAATAACTAGTTTCAATACTTCCGATTCACATTTAGGAATTAAAACAGAAAGTAGCATACCTAAAGAATAACTGCTATCCATTAATATTTCTTCCATCTTGAATAGCATTTCGAAACCCTGAATACTATTTTTACCATTAACATTCTTAATGTCTCGTAACCTATTTTCTAAATAACTCAAACATCGCATATGAGTATATTTAACCATTAGCTTATACTCAATATCTGTGTCAGAGCGATTTGACTCCACATGAGAACCTAACCTGGGTTTGAAAAAACAACATTAGGTCTACAGGATTCGGTATTCCTAATCTCTGATCGAAAGTTGGGTCTCTGAGTAAAAACATTATCACTACCCAGTCGAGGAGTTGAATTTCTAAAACAAGAAACTCTTCTGTAATAGTTTCCTAAATTTAAATATCGATGACGCAACCGCTCATCACCTACAGGATTATTATCGGAAGGTCTTGAACAACTTTCATTTAACATTGGTTCAGCAAAGGACACCTGTCTCTGATCCATTCTAGAACCATCTACACTAGTAGCATTAACCATACGGCTGAAACCTAAAGTACCATTCGAAGATTGGGTGGATCGATTTGATAAATTAACGAAAGGCGATGGTATTTGTCGTATATATAAACTACCCTGCGTAGGAGGAGTTAATTCCATATTAACAGATCCAAATTCTAAACTTCTATCTAAATCGACATGCTCTGTGGCATCCAACGTTAAATATTCGGAATTCAGGAATATCAATAACTGTATGATCTCTAATATCCTCCATTGTACTGAAATTCAATAAGCATAAACACAAGTAATATATAATAAATGTTACTTAATATTAACATAAATACAAACTAAGTCTAAGACTACTACTACTTCTACACAAATGAAAATCGACTCGACCAAATGCTACCTGCGTAATTTCAATTTTCGGAAGAGACAAGAAATCACAATTATTTCCAATTATTATCATTAACTCGCAAAAAACTTTTGCATAAGAGAAGCATAAACAAATTAAGGGAATAGACATACAAATTTATTATCAAATAAAATTTGAAAACTGACTTTCTTTCAACTATTATAATAAGGACTAGATATATTTTTATACTGGACTTTTTTAAAATTACGATACTTTCTCCTAGTCTACTGTAACGACCCTCTCCTCCTAACACCACCACACGAATCCAAATCGAGAGCCACAATAAAAAAAAGAAAAAGATTTTTAAGTTAACAATCGATTTAAACTCGCGCAGCAGATCCGAAAGAAGGGTCTTGGTAGAACAGACACATCAACTCAAGTCGCTGCGTTAGCTTATCCGGATTTATATTCCTTGTGAATACGTTTATCGTAATGCACAAATTAAATCTGGTAACAATTAATAATAATAATTAATGAGAAACCAAAATTCAAATTTTGAATAACAAACTTTATTACAACAAAAAGGTGGTTGTGTCTTTCTCGGGACGGACTGTTTAAGATGGCGCCTAATAGAGAAGTCACGTCCTTAAGAGCTCCTAAGAAGAATCGAGTGATTTGTGATTACAAGTGTACAAAGTGTGGTAAAACAGTGAGAAATGGAATTCTGTGTGATTTATGTGATAAGTGGAATCATTTTAAATGTGTTAAAATAAATGAAAATAACCTTCCAGATGAAAATACGGAATGGTGGTGTCCCAGTTGTGTCAGTAATGATGTCAATAGGGGGAAGGATAAAGACTATGAAGATGAAACAAATGACTGTAAACATTGCGATAGGAAATCCCTGCTGGAGATCATAACACTTTTACAACAGGACCTGCAAAAATTACAGGTTGAAAACGACAAACTTAAAGAACATAGTAGTGCAAGGCCTATTGATAATTATACACAGAATGGATATACGGACGCAAATAATGGGCATAGAAGGTGGGAGACTGCCTCTAAAAAGAACACGTGCAAAACCCAGCAATATAATTACATTTCTCCTTTCCCGACTCAAAATAGGTTTAAGTTACTACAAGAAGGAGTAGGCGTGGATAATATAGTTACAGTTCCGAAACAAAACGAGATTAGCATGGAGCAGGACGGACTTAGTAGAGACAGAATTTATAATTATGAAATATGTGGAGGTGTAGTAAGTAATAATTGTCAAAAGAAACCTAAAATACAACTGTTCGCTGATAGCCAAGGCAGAAATATCGCTACGGAATTGACAAGAAGAGGATTCAATGCTACCGGTGTAGTAAAACCGGGGGCAAAATTTATGGCGGTAACTGCAAATTGCAAGAGAATGTGTTCGAACATGGGTGCAAATGATGTCGTGGTCTTAATGGCGGGAACAAATGATGTGGCGAAAAACGAAACGAATGGATTGAGGTTGTCTCTTAAGCGCAGATTGATAGAACTTCGGAATACAAATGTGGTGGTTCTTTCTGTTCCCCATCGTTATGATTTACCAAGTTGGTCATGTGTTAATAATGAGGTTGACAGTGCGAATCAAGAACTCTCCATCCTTTGCAAACACTATACTAATGTGAAGTTTGTAGATATAAGTAAAATTGGTAGTCATTTTCATACAACTCATGGTCTGCATTTAAATAGCCTGGGTAAATCCTATGTATGTGATAAAATAGTAGAAGTAATCCTAAACCAAGATTTTTGTAAAAGTACATTAGGTAGGGTTATACCGGTACTTCCAAAAAACGGATAGTAGTAACAGAGGTCGATCGAGTAAGAATGGTACACCCTAATGTGAATAGTAAATCTAATGTGCCCAAGAGTATACTAGGTTTAAGAGATAACTACAATTATAGTATAGGATATATTAATATACAAGGTCTTGATATGAAAACTTTGGTCCTAAATGAAGTGGCCAATGAGAATAATATCGATGTTATCTGTTTGTCTGAACATTGGTGTCAAGAAGATAATATTAAATTTAACAAACTGGATAATTATTACTTAGTAAATAGTTACTGTAGAAAGAGTTACATACGAGGAGGGGTAGCTATATATCTAAGTACCGAGATTAGAACAAATTGTAATTCATTAAATCTTGAGCACCTTTCTGACGAACTAAACTTTGAATTTTCAGGAATCGTCATTGGTGATATAAAACTAATTATAGTATCTCTGTATAGATCCCCTAATGGATACCCCTTTAAATTCTTAGACAAACTTGAAAATTTATTGAATTATCTTAGCAAGCCTAATTTTAACAATTATAAGATTATTATTGGGGGAGTCCTTAATGCAGAGTTTGATGTAACAACTAACAAACAGACAGTCACTGAATTCAAAAATCTTTTAAGACAATTTAACTTTTACTACGTAAATAGTAAGCCCACAAGAGGTACTGCATGCTTAGATAACATAATAACAAATATTAATAGAGCTTATGCTACTAGTACAGTTATAGACTTTGCCTTTTTCGATCATAATATGGTTTTATTTAAGATAGATAAGAAGAATTTCGAAACTCTCAATATTACAGATGTAAAATATGTTACCACTAGGCCATTGACTGAAGATAAACTGTTAAATTTTAAAACTGCCTTATCTTATGTAAATTGGGTCGATTACCTGGGCGGCTCCAGCAAGGTTTATGGAAACACACTATCAGCCAGTGAGGTTTTCAAACGTTTTCTTGATGTGTTCCTTCATATTTTCAACTCACAAATTCCAAAAAGGAAATGTAAAGCTATTACTAAAAACAATAGAAAGGGAAACAGAAACAACAAAATGAAATGGTATACTCCAAAATTAGCTAATATGAAATGTAAACTAATGATACTGTATAATCGATATAATAATGTAAAGTCTAAAACAAATAAAGATGCATATATAAGTGCTAAGAAGGAATACAAGCTTGCTATAATTACAGCTAAGAAAACACACATCATGAACAACATTGAAGCATCAAGTAATAAATGTAAAGCTGCATGGAAGGTAATAAATTCTGTTGCAAACGAGAATAAGAAAGAAACAATTCCTATAACATCCGATGAATTAAATAATTTTTTTATTGAATCTGTTGATAGAATACGTAGCAATGTAGCATGCTCCACTACACTAGGGACAAACACCACAATACCAAACCGTGTACAGCATACCAACTAGAGATTTAGTTTTGTAAGTGTTACTCCTAATGAAATATATGATATAGTCAACAAAATGAAGTATTCTGAAAGTACTGACATATATGATTTGTCAAGTAATATAATTAAAAACGTAATAGATCATATATTATTTCCACTCACTTTTTGTATCAATAAATGCTTAATCGAGGGATATTTTCCAAGTGTGCTCAAAGTAAGTAAAGTAGTTCCAATCTATAAGAAAGGTGATAAGAGTGATCCAAGTAGTTACCGACCAATTTCTCTAGTCCCTATTTTCTCAAAAATAATAGAGGCAGCTATGTATTCTCAGCTAAGTAATTTTTTTAATAAGTATAACTTAATAAGTAAATCTCAATTTGGTTTTAGGGCAGGCCTATCAACAATTAACGCCATTGACGTGCTGGTGAGAGAGGTTACACAAGCTTTTGAAAATAGGTTCTTTGCTCATGCTACAGTTTGTGACCTGAGCAAAGCTTTTGACTGCGTAGACCACAGTCTACTCTTGAATAAATTAAGTAGATATGGTATAAATGGCACTGGGCTGACCTTAATTAAAACATATTTGGAAGACCGAAAGCAAGTTGTCTTAACAAACGGTATACAGTCTCAAATGAAAAGTCTCAAGTGTGGCGTTCCTCAAGGGTCGGTGCTTGGTCCACTGTTGTTTACCATAATGATCAATGATCTACCAAGTTGTGTACATGCTCAATCGATATTGTATGCTGATGACTCCACTTTTGTAAACATAAACCACGATGTAGATAACATTGTACACTTGGCAAATAGCGTTTTAACGGAAGCAAGTAAGTGGTTTGAAGCTAATTGTTTTCATCTCAATAGAAGTAAAACACATGTTATTCGGCTTGAGAGAAGTTCCAAATATTAACATCACAAATAGTGTAAAATTTCTGGGTATTTATGTAGATAGTAGGTTATCATGGGAACCACATATTCAGTATATAGCTAGTAAGTTATCTAGAGTAGTCTACCTTCTGAAAAGACTGAAACATTATGTATCAGATGGTTACGTAAGAACTGCATATTTTGCAATCTTTCAAAGTATTGTCTCATACGGTATACTCTTTTGGGGAAATGTTTCACGTGTCAATGATATCCTGTTAATACAGAAAAAAGTAATTAGAATTATGACAAATTCACGTCAAACAGTGCATTGTAAACCTTTATTTAGAAATCTGAGAATATTAACTGTGATAAATTTATATATATATATATATATACAGCTATTTTGTATGTGAAAAACAGACTACCTGAATTACAGTGTAGATACAACTTGCATTCGTACAATACAAGGTACAATAAACTCATAGATGTACCATATAAGAGACTCAATAAGTCGAAGAACAACTATGATGTACTAGGCATAAAATTGTATAATGAGTTACCAAGTGAATTATCTTCAAGTCCCATGAGTGTGTTTAAACATAAATTATACAATTGGCTATTAGAAAGACCGTTTTATTCATTAGATGAATACTTTACGCAAATTAAATGTGAAAGTTAACATATTGTAATTTTTATGTATATTGTAATTTTTATGTATATTTTGACGTTGTCTATTGCCATAATTGGTTGAAGGACAATAAAATTATTATTATTATTATTACTAATGCGTTAGATTAATATATATACACAAGGCAACGATAACAACAAAAGTATTTTTTTAAAAAAAAAATAATATCATCGACTGCAAAATATTCGAAACTGATTTCCAAATCTAACAATAATGCAATTAATCTCAATTCAAAAGCTCGATAGTTAATTCAATTGCAATGTCAAACAGCAATTTCGGTACTTCAAAATGCTTTGATTCTAAATTCATTCAAATATAACATTCAAAGCCAAAAGTAAATTCTCGAAGTAATTAAAAAAATTAAGAATATAATAAATCTGAAGCTAATGAGTATTAACAAGATTTACTCAATTCAAAAATTTTATTCAGAGAAAAATTCTTCCATTCAATAGCATATAAAATTCTCAATGTTGACTCAAAAGCCTATGTTACCAATACTTTTGGCACCGACTGTACTTTAACCTTTAATTGGTGACATCGACAAACTCAAAGTCAATCATATGTAGTAAATTTCATTCAATTTTCAATAAATATAATAAGCAACACTTGTTACTAAAAAACACCTAGTCCAATTATTTTTTTGAGGCGACTGTACAATATTCAAGAAATATACTAAATTTCCAAATGATGAAAATTACTATTTCCACTATTACTAATCGTTTGAAGAAAAATAAATGTCTGCGTAATTAACCTTCAATTCAAATGCATTGCGAAATATTTACTCTTTAGTGCACGATCAAGAATTTCAATGAAAACCATTCAGAAAAAAAAATTAATGCACGGTTCAACGAGTCTTACTAAAGCTACAAAATATAGAAACATATCCACAAGGAATAATCGCGAAACTTAATTCTATTCTTCAAACTAGTTCGTAGCTGTTCTTCCGAATCACCATTCCACCAATTTTAAATAATATTCTGGGGAGGATTTGTCTAGAACATTGAACATTACCCTACTATGGCAATTTAATTCGAATACAAATAATGTCCTAGTCGAAGCGGAAAAATTCTACTGACAACCAGACAGGATTAGTTTACAATGTGACACATCTACTACTAAAATTGAAATTTCACTCACCCAAAGTTTTCTTTTCTCTGTTACCTTGTCTCTCGATCTTTCAATATTGGCCTGGGCTTCTTTAACTGACCATAGAAACGTCACAAGAAGCAAACGAACATATTGGTCAAAATCGGCACTAATAACATAGAACCTTTTAGAAGATTCTCGCCAAAAAATTCAAACAGGAATAATTTTTGGCACACAAACGAGTACTTGTCATAGCAGTATAGCTCACTAAAAAGAACAGCTTCCTGCATTAAAACCAAAGCAAGTAACTCTTTCGTTTCTCAGTTTCTTTCTTTCTTTCACAAATTTAGCGTCCCATCGAAAGCAGAATTTATCCTTGGGGCTAAAAGGCACCATAAACTAACCAGATATAACTCTAAAGCTATCGTAATCAATCGATTACACTGGTTATTTGGATAAATTTGGAAAATATAAGCGGGCACAAAGTTGACCTCCTTTGGTCCCCCACACAACACCTGCCTCGGCTCCTAATCTCCTGAAATCTTTCAGTTAAAAAAAAAGAAAAGAAGCTTAACAGAATAGCTTGCCACTGAGAAACTAGAATTAACTTCATAGCACAAATCACTATATTCAACACTTTTCTTTCATTCAGCCGTAATTCCCAATATATTCATTGCCCCCGTTCGACATCACTGTTGAACACACACACAGGCATCGACACAAAGCAACTCGAGGAAGACGTTCCGTTCCATTTCCAACGCTACACAAGCAACTCGAAGGAGACGATCCGTTCAGTCAAACAAACTAAACAACTCGAAGAAGACGATCTGTTCCATAAAAGAAACTAGGAGAAAGTATGCGGGCACAAAGCAGCCGCATAACACGAAGCCTATCAACCACATGACGCGCAAGCAGACATGAATTATTTCCATTTTTATTCCTGTATTCGCGCACTCCCTACTCTTTCTTTTAAAAATTATTAACTGAAAAATACAAAGATTAAACATGAGTTCATAAGAGAGCTAACATGTTTTCTACAGCATTGTTACATTATGTTAATTTCCATTCCCTTTTTTTATTATTTTTTAACAATGTCTTGCTTCTCTTACGTCGACATCATGGGACGAGTCCATCCAGTCGCAGAGCCGAAGGGTGTCCTCAAGGGCGACTCGTTACACATAGAAAGTGTAGGGGGTCAATTTTGAGTTCGCAAGATGAAATTTCCGCCTCTATAGCTTTCAGAAAAAGAGGAAAGGTAATGAGTACTCTTATTTCTTTTTTATTTTTATTTTGTAGTTCGTTTGAAAACAGCAGAAAAAAGAACTTCTTAGTTTCTGTCACTATCCCCCTCCCAAGGATTTTATAGCTCAGTTATACCCCTGTTGAAAAACAAATAGAAAAAAGAAAACTACCAGCAGCGGCTGGAGAGAAAAGAACCTTGATTCTGCTTTTTTTTTTTTACTCCCCGGTTGCCTCAACAATGTACTTGAATTTTACATTATGTGAGCCACCGAGCTACCGAAACAGTCACAAAGGAAAGTTTAAGTACGGATTTTATCAACATTATTTCAGATGCGGAGAAAGTTAAAAAAAAAAAAAGCAATGAGAAAAGATCCGGGGCTCAGCCCCGGCACCCAAAAAAGTACCGGGGCCGAGCCCCGGTGGACCCCAGCTGAATTTAACCGCTGAGAAAAGGTAAAAGTGTTTAAGTCACTTGTCTGTAAATTGTAAAGAACTTTTAAACGTTACTTCCAATCCCACAAAACTAACATTTTTCTTTTACCTGTTCTCAAAGTTTCTCTTTGTATTTCTATCGGATTCGATTAAATAGAACTTTGAATAAAGACTACGTTGAATTTTATTGACTAAGCCTGAAATTCTGATGAAGATATGGCTATGATATTATTATTATTATTATTATTTTAAGTACGAAGAGCGTTCACCTCTGGTGCTTGGGGTCCCGGGTTCGATCCTTCCCCACCAAGTGAACTTTGTGGTGGACAAACACCGTGTGCGTAGGTTTTCTCGGGGTTCTCCCGTTTCCTCCCACTTTCTTCATTCCACCATTTCATTCATCACTCATCATCACCATCTCATCACCGTCACCTAACCGGCATAACCGTGGGACGTAAAACTCAAAGATTTCATTTCATTTCATTTAAGTACGAAGTTTCAAATCAAGCGATGTAGTATTTACGTAAACTAAATGCTAATTTATTTGATAATATTCACTAGTTCACTACAAATTTGCGAGGTTTTGCTTTGGGAAATGAAGCGTATAAAGCATTGAATATAATAGTGTTACAATAAGAATATATTATTAAAAATATTGATTAAGTAATTGGAGTTAAACATGCTTTCCAGTAAGAATTATATAGAGAGATGATTTACTTTAAAGTGCGATGCAAACGAATATTCGAGTTTTAATCCGATTAGAAATCGATAACTTACACAAGAATATTTACTTTATTAGTTCTATAAATCTTTATGCTTATCGTATTATAATTATCTTTAAAATTATGATTTTTCCATTTCAAAACGTAGAACGAGAAATAAATGTAATATTCTATTTGTTAAGGAAACCTTTCAAACAGTGATGATTTCAGGGCATGACCTGGGGCAAGATTTGAGACCCTGTCGACATAAATTTCGTGGCCATAAGTTATCTTCGACCATGCTCAAAGTTGACTAATAATGTTTTATTAGTTTTCTCTCATTCATATATTGACTATCCCCCGGGGAGAATCTTCTGAAATCGTCAATGGTTATAATTCGTTTTTCATTACAAATCAAAGGATAATAATGAAATATTGAACGTACTTAATATTTTGTTCTCAGCTATGGATTTTAGATTTGCCATTCATATAATGTTCGCTTCTATGCACTATCTTATATATATATATATATATATATATATATATATATATATATATATATATATATATATATATATATATATATATATATAACATTTTAGTGGCGTTTAGGACTATCATTTCTCGCATTTATTAAAAAAACGTAATAAATTGTTTTACTAAAGTAAAACGAATAACGTAGGATGTCCAAGAAAAACGTAAAATGTGCCAAGCCTACTATAACTTATGTAAACTCAGTTAGTTTAGGTGAGACTATACTTTTAGAGGGCCCGAATTGTTTTTTAGGGAGGCAGGTTCGCACACCTATCGTTACGCTACTGCCCGTAGCCTCTACTCTCTGGACTACTGCCGCAGCAATTATTTTCCTTTTATATTGGACACTACCTGTATATCTCATTGTTCAATCGAGATCTATAAACAATAGTCTCAAAGCTATGACTATTAAGGATTCAATAAGTTTTACACAACAATGGATTGAAGTATCTAGGTAACATATTAAAAAAACTAATTTAAGTATCAAATCATCGTTATCGGCATGCATCTCTGAAGTCAAGATATCGTAAGTAAGTTTAAATAGAATAGATATGTAATAGTATACGGTACAAAATTTCAAATGTTGAAATTGTTCATTTCCAACTGAATGCAACTGTATACCGCAGCATTTTTCCATTAATGACTTAAACTACTTTATCAGGACTTGTAACAATATATGAAACGTTACTGTTATATTATTTTGACAATGGCGAGTAATATACCGGTATTTGTATTAGTCTGTTATTTGTATCTTCCGCCGTGACTCAATAATACAGAACTCGTCTTTCTGAGAAGTGTTTTATGTTCGATTCTAAGCAGGTCCGTGCCCAGAACAGTAAGGTCAGGCAACTGAGATAATTTTCTTGGTGGCTCGGAATTAAATTCAGTTTAGCTAACATTCACTGTTGCATTCAGAAAAATGTTATGAAGTAATATTTTGTTTGATGATCTACGTAGAAGCAAAAGTATTTGAAGCAATTCTCGGTGGTCTAATGTAGGGTGACCAAATCGTCAACTAGAAAAAACGGGACACCTTTTATTTCTGGATAGATTGCTCCCCTAGCCTCTCCGTTCTCTCTCTCTATGTCTCTCTTTGTATCTCTCACAGAAAGGGCAAATTTACACTTTTTCGTTTTAAAACGTATGGAAAAGGTCGTGGAATTAATTAGATAAGTAACTAGCAGTAACTAACAAAAAAAATGAAATATTTGAAAACATTACTAAAAATATATGAGCGCTCAAATCTGTCACCGACAGGATTTATAATTACTCCCAGCATCAGATTCCAAATCCTTTTATTTGTATTTTCTTACTTTTAAACATTATTTCACTTACAACTGATTTTCTTTTTACTTTTACTTTTATAGTTCTATATCTTTGTTCTCCTTTCGTAGTGTTACGTCTTACAGGGGTGTTAGTCACATCGCGGAAAGACAGTACTGTATTGATGATAGCGCCTCAATGCGCCCAAACAAGAGAGTAAAAACATGTTACATTGTTCTCTATAAGACTTCCAGCCCCTTGCACTGTTGTCTGCGGAGTGGGGAGGCCTAGGAGGGAAAACAATGCAGCTACTACATCCAATATCGCAAAGTCGTAGTGACGTTGCTCAATAATTAGACATATTCCAATATAATCACATAGCTTAGAAAAAATAATATAAATTAGGAAATTTTAGCGATTCGAAAGGTTTTTTGTACCGAATGTACGTAAATACGGGACATTTTGGCGTCCCGGAAGAATTTTTCGGGACACCGGGAATAGTAGTGAAAATACGGGACAATCCCGTTTTTACGGGACGGTTGGTCACCCTAGTCTAATGGCTAATGAGCGTCTTTAGTGCACGTGATTACTGGTCTAATTCCCGGTAGAAGAACTTTAAGATTTGAATGTTTTATGGTGGTTTGGATTCCGCCTTAAATGGTAGGTAGTTTAATGTGATTTCAACAGTTTCTCAAAATTCTTCCGACAAAATACTTCAATTTCTGGGGAAAAAAGAAGAAGAAGAAGGGGGGCTAAATCCATCCTTTCTTCAGCGATACAGGAAATCTCTGTCAAGTCAAAGGGTTGAATGCAAGAACCAGGTAAGTCCACTTTTAGATTTTTTTCCGCAGCTGCCCGCTTCTTGCTGTAACTTCCCGATGAACACGGTTTGTAGAAGGTATACCTCCTTTTACATTGTAAAACTGAATATAATAATCATCGAATCCACATGATTCTTGTACACAATGAAGAGTTTTTTTTTTTTTTTTTTTTTTTTTTTTTTTTTTTTAACTGGAACATGTCAAAATCTCAAATTTGCACCTATCTGGTTCTTGCATCCAACCCTTCTATTTCCGTTCGCATACATTTTTTCGAAATTCTCTGATCTGTCTGCATTTTCTAACGTTGCTAATGCGGTCTATCGTATTGATAACAGCACTCAATGAGAAACGGAGGAGTTGGCTATCTTACCATACAATCGCTAAGATAGTTTTTCTTTTTTTTTCTGTTCCTTCCGTATCTATGCTTCCGATTCATTCTGTAAGCTTTGATATGTGAACATATTGACGTATTTAAATTGTTATATCTAAGTGCACTGTGATTTTATAAAGGTAACCAAGAAAATTCTGCCGGTTTTTACCCACCATCTTCGAACATCAATATGTATCCTAAGACAACCTGGAAGATCAAAAATAGTCCCCATCAGTATCGACGATCTTCTGTCAACGTTCTGGAAGGCCATGGATTCCATCGCGGTAGAATTTGGTGCGCCGTGAAGCGAAGAAGGTATCAAGTGCATTTTGCACCTCTAGTAGCGATTTGAACTGGCGTCCTCTAAGGTGATTGTCCAAGGAATGGAACAGGTGATAATCGGACGGTGCAATGTCTGGGGAGTATGGTTAATGCAATAGTGCTTTCCATCCAAGGCGTAGAATGGTGTCACGGGTCATCCTAGCCACGTGGAGCTTAGCATTATCCTGTAACAGGAGAACCCCTTTGCTATTCAGAAGTGCTTTCTCCAGACTTTTGAGTTTTTCTTGAACACAGGTCAACTGCTAAAAGTACACACTTGCATTGATGCCCAGCGGTAGCAGTCCCGATGCGCGATACCACGAGCAGTCCACCAAACACACAGGATGACCTTCTTCTGGTGCAATGCTGGTTTCGGCTGTTTTTGGAACCAATTCATGGGATGTTAACCAATGATGATGCGCCGTGGAGCTTCGTACAAGACCTACTTCTCATCACATGTCAACAGTCTGTCCAAAAATGGCTCCTTGCTCAGACGAGACAGCAAAGAAACAGGTGTCTGCTCGCGTTGCCTTCTAACCCGGAGTCAAATCATGTTTGACCCATCGACCCAACTTGTAGTGCTTCCCAAGTTGATGGAGGTGCTGCCGAATGGTTTCTGCACTTACACTGAATTGTAGTCCCAGTTCTTCATATGTCTGGCCACTATTCGCCTCAATTGCTGCCTGAAGATCTTCATTTTGTACATGTGTTGGTCTTCCGGCACGCGGTGCTTCTTCGAGTGTTTCGTCACCGTCCTTAAACTTGTTAAACCACTGCTGCACTGTCCGCATAGTCACGACACCCTCACAAAAGGCCTGGCATATCATCCGCCGCGCTGCAGCGGCGTTTGACCCCAGTATAAACTCGTACAGCATACACGCCCTTGCGATGATCTGTGGAGGTCCCATGTTCCCTCTGTCCTTACACAAGTTCACGGTGTAACTGATCTGCCACAACCAGATAGTATGTTAGATACTCATACCAACAATTGACCTTCGCCTTATCTCCATTCGCATTCAATTCACGGTGTGAGTGTCAGTTGAACACAAACCTCCACAAAAAGCGACAGAACTTTCTTGGTTACTTTTATAGTACCCATCGAAGTTCAACGCACGTGCTCCAACGTGTCCCCAGCTTCGCGGTTCCTACATGGAAATGAGTTTCTTCGAGGCTTTCAAAGTAAATGTTACTTCCTATATGATCTCTTCATTTGACTCAAATTTTTGTCGTGTTGAGAAAGTCTTAAAGGAGGTGGGCGGATAAGGGCCATTTTTCGCCCATCAGACAACTGAAAAATGAAGTGTCCGATTCCGACAAGTTTGCAATGTATTTGTATACTAGAAGATATGATGCATATGTAAACATAATAGATACGTGATAAAGAAAATAGTAAGTCATAGAAATGAGTGCCCAAAAAGAGTTCGTTTCAGCGTTTTGCGACATTTTGGTAATGTTTGCTGTCTTTGATGGAGGCTTTTAGGAAGAAGGAGTCGATGAACCAAAATAAATCTGACTCGTCATAATATAACGCTGTGTAACCTTTGATATGAGTACTAATTGATTTTGGTTCAGTGTGTCCTTCTACCTATTAGAGAACAAAATGTATTGCGTGAGAGTATATAGCGATGACTACCGTTCATACGCTGTAATGTACGAGTTCAACTGGAGACTCCAGCTCTGATGTTATTTACCGATTGTGACTGAAAATACATGCTCACCATGTCAATAAAATATATAAAGAAAATGTATTGTTTGCGCGGATGTGTGTAGGGCAGCAAAAATAGAGACAGCACGTTATGGAGTATTGAGAAAGCGTGTCATTTCTGAAAGTGGTATGAGTAAAGGTGCGAGCAGGAAAACCAGTCGCAGAATGGCATGAATTTCTCATATATATATCAAAGAATCATACATACCACACGTCAATGAAGTACCTATGGGAATTCATTGATACGCTATATTGCAATACTAAGGGAAAGATGAAAAACAACGACCAACAATAACTACCTGATGTGTCTGATCCAAGTTAATACATACCCATACCCACAAACACCCCCACCCCCATATATATATATAGCCAATCTTACACTCACGAGCACTTAAGTGACGAAGGAATGTACTCTCTGTACATACGAGGTACATCATGACGATGCTTCTGTTCTCCGAGTTCAGTTACGATCACGACACATAAGATTTAAAACCTATAATATTTGGATTAAAACAGAGCAAAACAACATCGCACACATACAGTGGTACTGTCAATGTAAAGTAGGCGCACGGCTCGTCAGATGTTGTGCGCATGTTGCTTCCGTACTATGGTTTCTGGCTTACTGGCGCCACAATACCACCGCAGTTAAGAAACCAAGTCTAGAATATACTCATACACTACAAGATGGCGCCTGCAGGATGGTCCAGTGGCGATTCGGATGACGACAGCAAGCACGATGCCTAATCTGCAAACTAGCTACAAGTGTCTCCAGCTGTCTGATTATTATCTATGCTTGATTATTTCCGATGTAATATATTGATCCCATAGTCGCAGTAGACTTCATTCTTCTTATTCTTGCCGTTAGTGTTCTATTTACTATTGCTTTCTCGGATTACAACTCATGACATTAGTGTTTACGTTCCTTCATTAACACACGACTTACCTCTTTGTTTATTTTTTTTTTTTACCTCTCACTTATAGCGCTTTCCGTTAAAATATATTTGTTTTCTTATTTTTATGAGGTATACTATTGAAAACCATGCATTTCACATCTCGGGCCTGATGGGCGAAAAATGGCCCTTATCAGCCCACCTCCTTTCGGAAAGATGGTGGAGCTATATCTGGTGAATTGGCAGGACATGGAAGCAGTTCATATCGCAGCTCGGCCAATTTTTGTTCAGCGACACGTCTTTTTCTCTGCTCTGGTGTAAGTAAACACAGCACCCATCTTTATGATTATGAGGAAGCAAACTTTATTATTGCATAGACGGATGACGTTAGCGCCATTATCAGCATGTGGACCAAGTTACTTATTAAACTGATGTAGATAGAATGGATGAACCATTTGAAAATTTTTGAAAATAGGACTTGAGTTGGGGTGAGTTTTTGGTATTAGGATGACGCTAGTGGGCTTCATAGCAATATAGCATTATGAAGTTAGTATCTAACTCCGTTACTCCCAATAACTTAAACTAAAGCGAATTTCTAAATCTGTTTTCTTCGGAATAGATAGACTAAATTGATAGCTGCTTGGTAATTGAAATTTCGTTTGATCTTTTTTACTGCCTTAGCGGAGTTTCTCCAAGCACTATCCACTATCCACCAGTTGAAATAATTGATCATCAAAATATTTTTTTTTTGTTTAACGTCCCACGATCATGCCCTTTAGGTTAAAGGAAACGCTTGATACCAAACTGTCCACTGCATTACAATGGAGCCAGTTTCTCATTGTTGAGCCTGGTCACTTCGCTTGTGCATTGATTTTAATTTTCATAGAACTTTAATCAACGTTGAGTTGAGTTGATTTTGAAAATGAAAAAAATAAAATCTTTGAGTTTTACGTCCCACGGCTATGCCGGTTAGGCTAAAGGAGACGGTGATGATGAGAAATGAATGAAATGCTGGAATGGAGAAAGTGGGAGGAAACGGGAGAACCCCGATTAAACCCACGCATGAGTTGATTTTGAGTTTAACGTCCGTTTCAGTAGCGAGGCTATATGAAACAAGCATTAAGCCACGCAGTCTGCTCAAAGTTTTCTTGTTTTGCTAGTCTCACTTCCAAGATATAACCTAAGACACTCGGGCTATTCTTCCCCAGCAGACGAAAACTCACGTAGTTGTGCAGAGACAGTGTTTCCATCAATTTCTTTTCTGACGAGTGTTTCTGGTATTAATGTGAACTAGTTTTTCAACGATAAACGATTTTTTTAAACAAATGAAGCTTTTATAAAACTAATGGAAAATAAAATATAGAATGTTTATACAAAAGTTGTGGCCCTACTAGGGATACAATATGAAAGTAACGTTCAAAACAAGTAGTGATAATTTTCTAAATTATTTTCAATTATCAATTATAGATGAGGCAAAAATTTGGCACGAAAGAATCATTTATTTTTATTTAAAAAGTAGCGTCTTCAAAACTCTTTAAGTTCTCGTAATTAGTTTTGCAACGAATGTACGACCTTAAAGCAGTGCTTCTCAAACTTTCCGACAACGCGGACCCTCTGTTCATTCGGAAAGTGATCTGCGGACCTCCTTGCAATGCTATCTGAAATTTTACATGGTATTTAACATATACTAATTAGAATTACCAGTGACAAGAAAAAGATGAAGAAACATAATGCAATAAGTAATTTATTCCAAAGATGCATCACTTGTACTGTTTCCTAGTGAACGAAATTTCAATTGAAAATACAATAACTTTCAAGACTAAAAATCAATGTTTTCTTTTAAAAAAATCCATTTGATAAACAATGTTCTCAAATGTAGGGTCACTAATGTGAGGAATGAAATTCTTTCTGTTTTTCCATAATTATATTGAAATCTGGAACCTTGTTATCTGTTACCATCAATCTTAGGTCCGATTCCATATTAAGACGATTTGACTTTAATGTTTTAATACTGCAAAGAGCAGAAAAGATCTCCTCACATAAGTAGTAGGGAAAGGCATCAAATGTCGCAATGTCTTTTTAGACAACTCTTCATACTTACAGGGCAGACACTTAGTAAAGTAGGGAAATATTTAAATTTACAAGCGTAGGTATAATTTCTAATTACTTCCTTTTTAGTAACTGAAAAAAAAAATACTTCTTGTATAACAGCTGTAAGTTCCATTTTATTACAACACATTTCAATTTTTAGGCGTCGCGGACCTCAAGGAGTCCGTGGACGCCACTTTGAGAACTGCTTAAAGAAAAGGAGTAAGGAAAGTTGTTTGGATTTGACTAACTTCTTCTGCTTGTATACATGGCGTTTCAAAATGTCATTTAAGCTTGCTTTAGTACAATGTTTGTTCTTTGTTCGAAAGAACACAGAAATTCCACTCTGACATAAGCTGTAATGAAAAATGAAATGAATTATTTCAATTTAACGTCCCATGATCATGCCATTTTGGCTGAGAGAAATCTGGTTAAGGCAAGTGGGTGATTATGGAAGAATTGGTGGAATGAGAAATTGGAGGAAATGGGAGTACCCCGAGAAAACCCATGGACACGATTAATGTAAAATAACAATTTTGTTATTATTTAATTGTAGAGTGCTCACCGTTGGTGCATGTTATTCTTGGTCCCATCTCGTTCACACAAGTTAGTGGTGGTGTGGTGTCTGTGGATTTTTTAGAAGTTGTCCCGTTTCCCCCCACATTCTCATTCCTCCAATTATTTTTACAATAAATCACTTTCATTAATCATCCTTTTACTTTAGCCTAAAAAGCAGACCCATACGATGTAAAACTAGAAAATTGATTTAATATAATAATAATAATAATAATAATAATAATAATAATAATAATAATAATAATAATAATAATAATAATAATAATATTCTGGAAACTAATGAAATTAATGTTTTGTATTAATATTGATCTGGGTAATCGCGTTTTGCTTTGTTTGGTTTGCTTTCAGTTTATTGTCTTTTATCAGAACTAAAGCTACATGAAACATGGATCTACAACTTAATGTCGAAATCAGAATCCGCATGTTAAACGTGAAGGCGAGTGTGCTAACTATATCCACGAAATACCTCTTTAAAGTGTGTTTCTAAATTAGATCTAAAATCAAACTGTTCTCAGTAAAGTGGAAATGATGTATTAAAACATGAAGATATCTTTGGTCTACTCGAAGTAAAACCAGAAAATGTATAAAAGTTTCGTACTACAGTAATTTGATATTCTTTTAATGCAAAACTTAGGAATATTTCTACGAACTATAGTTGATCCCAATGTTGCAACATCTTACAAAAATGAGATCCCGTGGTTGGTTGTAGACCAGTCCCACTTTCTCTAATCATCATTGCATGCGCACACCAATGTCAATCAAATTATTCGTAAGAAATGTGTTCGTTTGTGCGAGTGAATGTGAGGTTAGACAATACTTTTAGAGGAGAGGGAACAATGACGAGGCTAAAAGATTCTGCGGTTTCGAAGGTTGGTCTGAGATATAGTCCCTTATCATTTATAATTCTTTTACTTCGCCTTATTATTTTCTTACCATTTAAAGCTTTCCCATTAATTTTCATTCAACAAACTGTAAGAGATACAGATTTCATAACGTTTTCATTTTTTAACGTACTTCTCTTGTAAATGCTGCGATGCTGAAGAGCCCTTATCACAGCAGTATAGGAATATTTAGGTCGTGATCGCTGTAATGATGTCAACATCAGTTGCGAATCCTCGTGCAGCTTGAGCTTTTTAAATATTCGTGAACAAATAGAAGGATGAGAGGCGAAACCAGGTGAAAAAGGTGAATGAGGGAAGAGTTCAAATTCATATTCATGAATACTTGCCACAAAAACTTCTGAGATGTGGCCTGAAGCATTGCCGAATGTTAGAGAACTGCTCTGGTCGGCATTTGTGGTCTTTTTTTCTTGGATTTGATATTTTGATTTTCTTCACAAGCATAATGTTGTCCCCTAACACTACAAGCATAATATTGTGATGATGTGACTCCTTTGAATGTAATCAATCAATAGCATACCTTGATAATCTCAATCTCATAAAATTAATGCTATTACCTTGACAGCAGAAGGGTGGTCTTCGTCGTCTTTGGGGTAGGGGATGAATGGTGCTTCCACTGTTTGGAATGATGTTTGTTTTCGGGTTGATAGTGATAAACCCAACATTCGTCCATAGTGACGAATTGCGACCGAAAATTGTTCTACTCACATTCAAACAGTTTAAAATAACCAATGATGTGATTTACCGAGTGCGCTTTTGTTCAAGAGTCAGAAGACGATTTCTGCGACAGCTAAAGGCACCATTATCTATTCAACTTCTTCTGAACAAAGATGGATACAATTAGTTTTCTTCTTACAGATTGTAACCTCATTTGGGTCAAAAGTTTAAGATAAAACTGCTGATAGAAAAATAACAATTAAACGCATCTAACTACGATATGAAATGTGAATTTCTTAAGAGAAAGACAGTTGGTTTATCCTAACACGTACTGATTAAAAAATAGGGTGTATTTGTTTAAGTGTTACTGATTGAGTTAGCCTTCATAGTGTCACTTCAACTGTAGAAATTATATCTTTGGATGATTGATGACAAGTGAGACTGTTGTGACTGTTGTGACAAGTGAGACAAAAAAAAATGCACTTGTTTTTAAGAAAGACCACCTTAACCTTGAATGGTAATACCAAATTTGCATGCATAGTGTAAATTTTTAAATTTTTGTCTCCATAAGGTAAATGTCTCCAAGTAACAGATTTTTCCCACACCAAAACTTTTACCATGAAGAAATAGGTTGAAGGTACGGTAACACAATTATATTTAATTAATCCATTGAACACAGAAAACTACGTTTAAATACAATTAAATTTGTTTCTATATAATCTCAAGTCGAGAGTTGATGATTGCCATTTTACCTATACCAAACTTACGACCAAAGGGTATGGTTAGGGGGAGGAAGGTCTATTCCAACATTTTTCGGTTTTGACCAAAATCATTTAACTAGTTGTATCATTATAAAAAAATTCAACTCAAATTCCATTTTTTGACATATTTCGTATAACTTTACTACCAGATTTATAAACTTTCATCTACTTTCCTCACCATATACTATACTTTGCACAGAAATGCAATAAAAATATGTTTGTCGAGATATATCTGATGTAGTGCAAACCTTAGTATGGTAGCGAAAAAACTCCATAAAATAAACTTCGTGGTCCAATGTACTGTATTTCCTTTTGGTGTCAGTTACTACCCTTTTCACTTTAATGATAGCAGAAGGAACTATCGAAACATGGTCGCTTACCCTGAGAGAAGAACTTAGTTGGAGAGTATTTGAGAATAAGATTCTGAGACGAATATTCGGACTCGAGAAGAACGGAAATGGGGAGTGGAGGAAACTTCATAACGAGGAACTGCATAATTTGTACCGTTTACCAAACATTGTTAGGATCATTAAGTCTAGGAGAGTCAGATGAGCAGGTCAAGTAGCAAGAATGGGACAAAGTAGGAACGCTTTCAAAGTTTTAACTGGAAATTCAATCGGAAAACGACCATCAGGAAGAGCTAGGTGCAGATGGGAGGACAATATTAAGATGGATCTTGTAGAAATAGGAATACAAAGTAGGATCCAGTTGACTAAGGACAAAAGTCAATTGAGAACTTTTCTGAACGCGGCATTGAACCTCCGGATTCCATAGGCCATAGAGTTAGTTAGTTAGTTAGAAGATACTATTACAAATGACCATCTAGTTATCATTATTGTCATGCCATAAGATCTGTACCTAAGTTCACTAGCGCCACACGGCCAATTCAACTGACGTTCACGATCAACTTTGTTTAAACAACATCGTGCCAAACCTGTAGTGCAAACCAGTCCCCAGTTTGTGTCGTTCACTCGTCCAGTTAACATGGATTGAGGTATCAAAGAGAATCTTACCGCTGTGACCGCGTTCCATAAGGGCAACAAGTCGCCGGTAGAGGTTTTCAATCTTCTAAAGAATTTGCAAATTACGCGAAAATTTGTGTATCGGTGCATCAAACGGTTCAACAACACTTCTTGACCGATGACAGAACAATAAGTGGCTGCCTACGCACTTCAAGAACGCCAGCAGCTGTGAAAGCCGTAGCTGCGGGAATTCGTCGAAATCCTCTTCGAAAACAAAATCATGGCACGAGAGATGAATATACCGAAGAGAATGATGTCCCGCATCATCAAATAGGCTTATAGAAGAATCACAGAACAACTGTTGACAGCAACTTTAAAGAAGATAAGAGCCACAAGAGCCAAGAGGATACTCCAGCGGCACGCGAACGTAAAACACAGGCGAATCCTGTTCACCCATGAAAAAATATTCAGCGTACAATAAAAATTCTACCGATAAAATTACGGAATTTATGCCCACAGTTCTCCGGAAGCTGCCGAACAAATTCTTAGGATCCAAAGAGTCCACCACCCAGCTTCCGTGATGGCTTGGTGGGGCGTGTCTTGCTACGGGGTGGCCCAGCTGCACTTTTGCGAACAAGGAGTCAAGATCAAGGCAGCAAATTAGCAG
The DNA here is from genome assembly GCF_964235325.1 of Thermobia domestica. NCBI lineage: Eukaryota > Metazoa > Arthropoda > Insecta > Zygentoma > Lepismatidae > Thermobia > Thermobia domestica. The sequence continues at coordinate 63,749,985 of NC_137465.1, read as the reverse complement.
AACGATGTTTTGGAGAAGGTAGTGAAACCATTGAATCACACTGTGTTTTCTGGCGCAGAATGGATATTTCATCAAGATTGCGCGCCGGCACATAAGACGAAGATGAACCAGCAGTAGTTAGCCAACAATGTTCCCCACTTCATAGCCGTTGAGGATTAGCTTTTAGACGCACGAAACTCAACCCGCTGAAATACTTAGAGGAGAACGCCTGCAAGAAATTTCACAACTATATTGAGTCGATTAAGGCCGATTTAGTAAAAGCAGCCGCTTCCATACCCTAAGATGTGGTGCGTGCAGCCATTGACGAGTGGGCTCAACAATTGAAGATGTGTGGAGGCCATTTTGAATAGGCTAGTGTTTTTTTTATTTTCCGCTCCTTTGGTACTAAAGTACACGTCGCAATAAAGATTTCAATGAACTACAAAATTTGGTTTTGTTTCGCCCATTTGAATAAAAGACAGAACATATGGCATGACTATATACGATGCATGCAGAATAATAAACTTCGATATGGAAACCATCAGCATTTGCGAAAGCGTTTGGGCTATCCATATACAACTGCAACAAAGCAGAAACAAAGATACTTTCTAAGTCTCCTATATGGGAGATGACTCTTTCCTACAATATAATTAAAAAGAATATCTTATACTTCTAGCGCGGGAGACCCGAATTCGACTTCATGTAATTTGGATTCCACGTTAAGTTGTAAATCCACGTCTCATATAGCCTTGGTGATGAACATGAACGCGGTGTTGAAAACTAATATAAAATAAATGTTTCCAGAATTTTCCTACATTGGATAGAAATTAATCCACTTTGAAACAGATTTCCCTTCTATTTTTGTTTTATGTAGATTGAGTCGATTAACTCTCAAAACACCACACTATGATGGAAAAAGTGGCGTAAGAGAAGCCTGAAGAGAAATTGTCTACCGTAGACCTGGTGAATTACTATAATACTTGGAATTTACAATTGATAACAATCGTTAAATACATCGTCAAATGAAAGATGTATTGGATGGTCTTCAAACAATACTTTCTGCTATGCTACTGGGAGGAAACATAATCTACTTTCGTGTAATTGAGGAGCCACAATTACTGAATTGTATTATAATTAATTTTAAATCAAGAAATATCAATCAATACGAGTATCAATATCAATCAATAACTGGACGAAGATTGTTAGAAGATTTAATATAATTAGTCAGAAGTATTGGACGTAAGTACTAAATAAACTATCATGTATAAAGAATAATTTGTCTTTGATAGTATAACCATTACAAAGTTCAGAGGATGATAAAGCCTTTTGTTGCGTATCACGTTCTCCCTTGTTTGTGATCTAATGTAAGCCTTCAAGTTCAAGACAAATTACATAAGAACGATAGTGTAAATCACTTTATCGATTATATTTGATAATTATTGTTTAATATTTTTACGATTACTCTTTTAATTTACTACGATTTACCTCTTGTGTATCAGAAACATACATTTAGACATCATATCACATTTATAAAATGCATTTTCCTTGGTGTAATAATGGCTAATAAAGGAAATAAGTAACGTTGTTTATAACACATAACAAAATCATGTATTGATAGATATTAATACCTATATTCCTAGGAAAATCACATTTTAAAAAATGAACAGATTTTTGGTTGCCATAGAAGGAACATTTTAAATTTTGGATTATAACGGTTATTTTAATAAAAAAAGATATAAAAATTCTTATTGCTCAAACTTCTCCACACAGAGCTAGAAAGTGGTCTTCCACAAACAAAATTATTTTATACATTTCAGAAATAGTTTTCAATAGAGTATTTTTCAATAAAATCTACTTAATAAAACAGCTCTTAAGTATAAAAATACTATGTACATCGACCATGTAAAAATATTGCAAGCAAACCAAAATGCTAAAATATAACAAGCCATTTGAGCATCTCCTCTAAATAGTAATAGGTCATATATATTTTAATATAAGAATAAACACAATGTAAAATATAAATTATCAACTGTACTTTGTTCTTTTTATTCAAACAGCTTTGTAAAATAGAAGATCGCCGAAGGAAAAAAAATAACGACACATAATTAAACAACTGATATTATAAACATCAAGAAGATAAACAAATATGGATCATTCACGGGAAGTGAAGATATTAACTCCATCAGCAACAAAAAATGTAACAACAAAGTGAAACAATCTCTACAGTTCGAAGATTATATATATGGATCTAATCACAAAACAGGAAGATTCTACGTTTAAGTAACTGCAGAGGACGAGGACTGAAGTCCAGAGAATCCTAGCTTCTTCGGAAGCGAATTAGGAGGAGGACCAAGGTCTGTTGACGCCTCATTATAGAAGCAATAAGGACGAGGGCAGGCGTTCTGAGACTCTTAGCTTCTGTAGAAGCACATTAGGATGAGGACAAATGCCCGAAGACTCCTTGCTTCCAGTTACGCCATTTCAAGAAAGAAGAGGACAAATTATATATTGAAGAGGAAGAAGAAGATTAGAAGATTCGACGTTAAATAACCGCAGATAACGAGGTATTTTTGATTCCTTGATAAGCCAATGAGAAGGTTGACAGGAAGATTTTTATGTTTAACTAATTCCAGAGGATGTAGATCCGGAATGAGGAGAGAATTGGTTGTTAGTAAGTATAAAATAGTATTGTATATACATTTATGATTTTGTATTTTATATTTCGGTTTCAGTTATGCATGTATGAGCCTAGGGATTATTATTAAGGAGAGAAGTATGTTAGAATATTTTGTACTTGAATTGACCTTTATCCCCTTTTTACATCCCTTCATATCTCAGAGGTGTTTAACAGAAACGATAAGCCCGGGAAAAGCTCTTACAACCTCTGGGATACAACAGTCTGAAGTGCATTGTGGGTAACCTAGGGAAGGAGCTGGCCGCCTTATTATAACCCTAGGCAAGAACATTTTCTGTACTCAAACCTCAACTTTGCTAAGAGGTTCTGTTCTTCCCACTTTGCATGGAGGCTGGGGCGGTCAGGGCTTCAATACAGCTTTGGATATATGTATTTTATCTTGAATATCTTTCATTCATTAAGTTCTGGAATACTTCACTAGAGCTGTAACTTACGATATTGTGTATGTAAGTAGAGTATTAACTAGTTTCCCTTTGAGACGAGACAAAACAGAATTTTCCCGACGGGATAGAGACGAGACAGAGTTCTTCTAACATGAAACATTTCGACGGGACACTAGTTTCAGGGCGCCTCAACTGCTTTCTTGTAGAGAACCCTGCATAGGGTTGCAAATTTAACAGTGATTTCTTTTCCAGTGTTTGGGATAAAAAGATCTCACTTGCTTGCTTCAAGATGTAATCAAGGCCGGCTCTACCATATGTGAAACACGTGCATTTGCACTTAGCGGCAAATTTTGAGGGACCGTAAAATTTGCAATAACTATATTGTCTGAAATAAATATTTTTTGACGGAAACAGACTTCATGATGATGGTAGTTTAAGTTACCTCTACTTGAATACTACATTTATAAATCATGTTTAGGTCGCATTAGTTTAAGGTCACATGGACAGTGCTAAAACAAATGGTCAAATAAATCCCAGTATGAATAGCTTAATTGATGTAAAATATAAGAACTCAATTCTCGAACAGTAACGAACACTTGTTCCATTTAGTTAGTTATCACAATTTTCATATGAAAACTAGTCTTGTCTTTATCACAAACAAATTCTTTATCATTGAAGGTGGAAACAAGTTTTAAAACATTAAAAGATGTATTAGGAAGATCAAGAAATAAAGATAAAAGAGCTAGTTGCACTGGAATTGCAATCTGATATATTGAGATTCAAGCTCGATATTGAATTCTATAAAAGGGATTACCATCTTTCCTCTGCAGGCGTGTTTATCTTTCACTAATATTATAGATTAACTAACTAACTAACTAGCTCTATGGCCTATGGAACCCGGAGGTTGAATGCCGCGTTCACTAAAGCTCTCCACTGACTTCTATCCTTAGCTAATTGCATCCAGTTTCTACTTTGAATTCCAATCTCTGCGAGATCCATCTTAATATTGTCCTCCCATCTGCGCCTAGGTCTTCCTAATGGTCGTTTTCCGATTGGTCTTCCAGTCAAGACTTTGAAAGCGTTTCTACTTTCTTCCATTCTAGCTACATGACCCGCCCACCTAAGCCTCCTAGACTTCACGACCCTAACAATGTTGGGTAAACCATATAAATTATGTAGTTCCTCGTTATGAAGTTTCCGCCATTCCCCATTCCCGTTCCTCTTGGGTCCGAATATTCGTCTCAGGATCTTATTCTCAAATACTTTCAGTCTATGTTCTTCCCTCAGAGTAAGCGACCATGTTTCGCAGCCATACAAAACAACAGGCATGATTCCCGTTTTGTATATTTTAAGCTTCAAATTCCTCGACAGAATTCGCGACGACAAGAGATTTTGAACCGAATAGTAACACGAATTCCCTGCTTTTAGTCGACATTTAATTTCTTCGTGAATATGATTTTCCTATGTTAATATTGATCCTAGATATTTGAAACTATCCACTTTATCAAAAGTATTATTTAATATTTTAACGCATCCATAATTTGCTGTATTCCGGTCCCGACGCACTTCCATGTATTTAGTTTTCTCTGCATTTACTTCTAAACCCATGTCCCTGCAAGCGCTTAATAAGATCTCTGCATTTCTTTCTATTGTTCTCCTATAATCAACTATTAAATTCACATCATCAGCATATGCCATAACTTGGTGAATACCGTTCAACTCTAGGCCCTGGTTGCTATCTTTGATTTTCCTTATAACGTATTCCAGAACGAAGTTAAATAATAATGGCGACAACGCATCTCCTTGTTTCAGGCCATTTTCGACGTGAAAGCTCGTGGACAAAAATTTTCCTACCCGGACTTTACTTTGGGATTCATTTAAACATATCTTAATTAATCTAATTAGCTTTCTCGGTATTCCAAGTTCTGTAAGAACGTCGTATAATGTTTCTATCCTAACCGAGTCGTACGCCTTTCTAAAATCAATAAATAGTTGATGTACCGGGGTATTGTATTCCCACTTTTTTTCGAGTATTTGGCGAATGGTAAATATTTGGTTGATAGTTGATCGATTCCGTCTAAATCCGCATTGATAATCTCCAATAATTTCATCTGCGTATGGGGTCAGTCTTGCTAATAGAATATTTGAAAGGATTTTATAGGATGTTGACAGAAGAGAAATGCCTCGATAATTATTACAGTCAGTTTTGTCACCTTTCTTGTGGATTGGAACAATGATTGATTCTTTCCACTCTTGTGGCAATTCTTCCTTGTTCCAGATAAGGAGAATGAGTTTGTGTGTCTTGTTCCACAAGTTTTCGCCTCCAGCTAAAATTAACTCAGCCGGAATTTCATCTACACCCGGAGATTTGTGTTTCTTTAATTTCTTTATAGCAGTTTCTACTTCTATTCGGTTGGGTTCTGGAATATATGGTTCTGCGGTGTGTATCTTCTTTTCTCCACGCACACTAGTTTTCGGTTGCGTGTTAAGCAAATCGTCAAAGAAATCTTTCCATCTATTTAAGATCCTATCCGTGTCAGTGAGAACTGTACCGTCAGATTTCTTTAATATATAAGCCCGAGGTTGATAGCCTTTCTTAATTTCGTTGATTCCCTTATACATGTCCCGGATGTTTTTATTTTTACTATTATCTTCAAGTTCCTTAATTTTAGCTTTCAGAAAATCGCGTTTCTTTGTTCTAAAAGTTTTGGAAGTTTCCCGCCTGATATCTGCGAAATTTTGTGTAGTTATTTCATTCGGATTTTGTAGCCAGCGTAATTTTGCCTGTTTTCTCTTCTCTGCTACTTTTATGCATTCCTGGTCGAACCATGGTTTGTTCCTACGTATTTCCGCATGTCCCATTTTTTTCTTTTGCTGAAATTTTAATGCTATCTCTAATTTCACTCCAGGTATCCTCAACGCTAGTGCACTCCGAATCTTCTAAAGCTGAGAATCTATTCGAAACTTCAATCTGGTATTTCTCTCTTACCTGGCTCTCTTCTAATTTTTTTAAATTGAATCTCTCCGTTTTCGGGCAATGAATATTACCTTTATTCAACGATAACCTCTCTCGTGTTATCGCTGCTACTAGGTAGTGGTCAGTGTCACAATCAGCCCCTCTAAACGACCGGACATCAATTATGCTAGATTGCCTTCTTCTATCTACTAAAACGTGATCAATTTGATTATGTGTTTTCCCGTCTGGTGATGTCCAAGTGTATTTATGAATGTCGCGATGTGGGAATTTTGTACTCTTCACGATTAGATTTTTGGATGTTGCAAAATTCACGAGTCTAACACCGTTGTCATTACTTTCCTTATGCAGACTTTCGTTCCCTATAATCGGTTTGAAAATATCCTCTCGTCCTACCTTCGCATTAAAATCCCCTAATAGAATTTTCATATGGTATCGCGGGAGTTGGTCAAATATCCGTTCCACTTCTTCGTAAAAATTGTCTTTTATATCGTCATCCTTATCTTCAGTTGGGGCATGTACATTTAAAACAATAATATCACACCACCCTCCCTTAAGAGTAATAAAAGAAAGTCTGTCAGTAACAAATTCAACCCGTTTAATTGCTGGTAATATTCGTTTATAAACGAAAAACTGTTCCTAACTGGTGATTTTTATTTCCTTCCCCGTAAAAGAACGTAAAATTTCCGGAATTCTCAGATCCATTTCCTTCCCATCTAACTTCCTGAACTCCTACTACGTCCATCCTGTATTTCTCTAACTCACTCGTTACGGATTTTAACGCGCCTGCCCTATAAAGACTCCTAATATTCCATGTTCCAAATCTCATGTCCATTTTCTTTTGCTGAGGTCGTGCCAAGTTATCAGTCCTTGTCCGAGGCTTTTGTGAATATTTCTGAACAAGTGCTTTTTTTTTACAGGATGAGGTTGTTAGCCCTACCCAAACCCCCAAGCTGGAGGACCACTCCTAGTCGGCTGTCCGCGACTGCTTATTCAGCATATTCGCAGCTAACCTCTATATCTAGAGGCCTTCTCCTCGATCCGCAACCTGAGGACGCGCCATGCCGTGGTGACAGGAACCCTTAAGAAAAAACATGCAACGAGGTTGTATTTGTAATGTTTAGGTCTTTCTGAGTGCGAGTGTGTTTTTCCTCCCATTCGTTGTTCATGTGGGGGGTAGCATACTTAAAATTGCGGCTTTTAAGATTTTTTCTTTCTAGAGAATGGGGGAGGCTGCAAATGATGCCATTGCACGGAGCAGCAAATTGCCTAGGGCCGACCCTGGGTGTAATTAGTTATAATTCGAGATAGTATCATGAATTCTTACTAGCATTCACTCTACAAATGTCCATTGCGTAAGAATATAATATTATTACATAATTAAATTATTATCAAATTATGCAAAGATTACACTTGTATCGTTTCATTTTCGGAAAGAAGTTAATTCCATTGGAATACCAATCCAGAGTGAATAATTGCGATGTCTGTATGCTTTATATAACACACTTTATAAGACATATTTGTTCTTTTTGCTCAGTTTCAATTGATCATATTAAAATCAAGACATGACTTCCAGTTGTGTGCCTACTGAAATGAAATATCGTATTTACTGAAATCTAATTCATCTTTTAATTTTATTTATTTATTTATTTTGTTCATATTAGTATCCAAAAGAAAGGGCTGCATTAAAATCGATTGTGTAGTTAAAATTAACTCTCTAATTTTATTCAAATTAATCTTTCCTTACATCACAATGCAATGGCGCAATTCTCGATATCGTTACGTTTATTGTTGGCCTATTTTTGCATACAGCCAGTGGCGGTTCTAGAAGAAAAAACTGGGGGGAGCTCTCAATATAATATATATATATATATATATATATATATATATATATATATATATATATATATATATATATATATATATATATATATATATATATATATTAGGGATGGCCAAAATTTCCGGATTCCGGAAAGTAAAAATTCTGGAATTGGCCATCCCTAGCTAGTAGCTGTTAAAAGAGAAACAGAATAATAAATATATATATACTGTATTACTTTCTTGTAGTTGGACATGTCTTTATCACTTACGTAGACAATTGCTACTGCAGTTATTTACTGCTTTATGAGGAAGGTCTTATTTTCACACAAAAAAGTCGCCGGTATGTCTCAAACATTATCGCGTTCCCACCTGCAGCTGCTCCAAACTACTTTTTAACCAGGTGAAAGGCAGTGAAGGAAAAGAAATCTCAACAAATATTCTAATAACATTCGCTTATTGTCAACATACCTACAGTGAGCGCAGAAAGTATTCGTACACCGTGCATACTTTATATTGAAAACAGCTAGCATGAGAACGGGAGGTGGAATATATATATAACCAGAATTAAGACGACACATTCATACCTTTTATTTCTATATACAAGAGAAAGGCCAAACAAACACAATCACTGTTTAGTTCAGAAGAAAAGAGAGGATTCCTTTTTTGTAAACGCAAAAAGTCACCGTACACTTATGCTTGAATTAATGCTTATAAAGTATATTACGTTATTTAATATTTTGTGGGATTACCCTGTGCGTTAATGATTGTCTGTAGTCTTCGTGCCATTGATTTCACCTGTAGTAGTTCGTAGTTCTGTAGCTTCGGGACTGATTATGTCCCATTCTTCTTGAATAGCTTTCCTCAGGCTTTCTTTAGTAGAGAAGCTGTGCCTTCTGATTCTTGTCTCCAGAACAGACCATAGATGTTCTATGGGGTTCATGTCTGGTGATTGCGGAGGTGTGCGAAGCTGTTTCAAGGTATTATAGAGCAGCCACAATCGAGTATTTTCCGCTGTATGTTTGGAGTCGTTGTCTTGCTGAACAATAAATTGTTTTAAAGAACCATCTTCTGCGCACTAGTATGGAGATTTTCCTTTAATATGTTAATATACACTTTGTGTATCATCACTCCATCGATAAAGTGGAGACGACCCACTCCTGAGGCACTCATACAACCCCAGACGAGCATGGAACCTCCTCCGTGTCTTACTTTAGGGACGAGATTTTAAGGATTCATCTCTGTATTCACCTTGCGCCATACCATACGCCTCCCATTGGACTCGATAAGATTAAATTTACTTTCGTCCGAAAATATGACTCTATTCCAGAAAGAAGCCTGATCCTTTATCTTTATATTCATTTTCAACCTTTAGTCTCTTTATACGATTTGTCTTGTTCACCCAGAACATTTTCCTGGCTATCCGACCACGATACCCTGCAAATATTCCGCACTGTACTGGCTGATACTTTAACACCGCGTTTTTCCAGATCCGTTGCCGATTGCACAGCACTACTTTTCGGAACCTTTTTTCTTTCCCTAATAATGTAACGTTTATCTTGTTCACTCAACACTCTTGGTCTTCCAGTTTTTTTTGTTTTTTTTTTGTTTGTTTGTTTCGCACAGTGATAGAAACATTATACATCGCAATTATTGTTTGTACTGTTGAACGAGGCCTGTCTGCAAGGTTTGCTATCTTTCTCAAAGACTTACCCTTCTTATGCAATTTAATAATTACTTTTCTTGTCTCCTCATTTGTTTCTGTTCGGTTGCTTCTCATTTTGACAGCCCACCGTGCAGTTTTTTCACTACTATTCACAACTAAACTCATTCTGTTACTCGTCATGCTATACAGAGGTGTATACTCAGGTGAATACTAGTGAACCCCAGTTGTGGTATCTTTGTTTCGTATTCGTACGTCAGGTGTACGATCACTTTTTGCGTCTACTCTATACACTTTCTACGGAATTTATTTACTTTCTGACCATTAAACTTGTCTTTGTGGTTCTTTATTAATATAATCATAAAGCTTAGTTTTCATTATTCATATTGTGTGTGTTATTACACTTCTTAAATTTTCTGTTTCTTTTTCGCAGGCATTCTCGTTTCAATAGCATAGGTGTACGAACACTTTCTGCGCTCACTGTATGTACAGTAAATACAAATTTATAATTTTTGACTTTACGAAGTATACAACGTAATTGTTCAATAATTAACATAAGCAGGCATTCATTAATTTATATTAATATAATAATTAATAAAACCAATAAGCGGGTGATTGATGACTCAGTGGTAGTTTTCATCTATGGTATTCTAACCCAGGACATGTGGGTTTTCGATGGCTAATTTTGTGTTCGAAAATTTTCCCGGTGGTAGGCCTACTCTTGGTTCCCTTTCTTATATTTGTTCCATCATCACCACTAACGAATTTAGTTTGTCAAAACTCTATAGCCATATATTCATTCTGTTCGTCAGTGCAACAAACAGTCTCAAGAACTATGATGGATTACCATCAAATTTGGCCATGATGTACAGAGTCAATAGTTAAAAATCGAGTTCCCTGATGAATGTAATATTCAAACCGGAAGCGGTACAAATCAACCATTTCCGGTTTTAACGTTAATCATTATATAGTAAATATGGTAATAGATAGCGAGAAGCGGTTTCCAGTAATCGACATATATAACATTCATGTAGATAGAATGTTACCCAATTTGTGCATCTGCTGAAAATAATGACCTTAGGTATTTAGAGAGCATTTTCCGCTTTAGAAAATGTGTGCTTGGTAAAGAATGTAGAGAATTAGCTGAGTCAGGCACGTAGCTAGAATATGGTAATAGGAAGGGGGGTCTGTCACGAAATACTGTGGTTATTTACCAGGGGCTCAATCATTCTAAACTATTTTATTGGCAACATATATTGGTTCGTTTAGCCAAGATTTCTAATGGGGGGATGATATGAAATACTGTGGTTACACACCAGAGGCTCAATCAATCTAAATATTTTACTGACAACATACCCATATTGATTGGTTAGGACAATAAAATGAGGATATATTAGTAAGTATTTTAATAAGAAGCTATGAAGAAATCTCGAGTAAAAGAATATAAAAAAGTATTGAAAAAGATATAGTCTTCCGAAGTCATTCGAACGGTGTCGAGAATTTTGCATCTGTGAAATTTGCACCCTACCTCAAGAACAGGGAAAATTGCGCCTGCGATGTACCTCCACCGGGAAGTTTGAGCCCTGCGAAATAAAAGAACCTATTGGAGCTTACGCATGTGCTCGGAGGGGCTGACATTACAGCATAAACAATCCGACCCCACAACAATGCCATTTGTGATTTATTTTCATTGTGGCTATATAAGGGGAGAATAAACTTCAATATAAGCCAAAAGAACACAACGGATCAACGCAATCACTGCTTCTTCCAGAGATGATTTTGGGGGAACACTGGCCTCCCCAGAGCTCTCAGAGTGACCCCTCGGAGGAGAACAAAATAATACGTCTATAATATAATAATAAATAGAATAGTACCAGCAGTGACCCCCGTCCGGAATACTAAGTGTGCCCCCCGGAACATTTTTTCTGAAAGAACGACTGAACGCAATTGTGTGTTTGAAGTATAATTCCAGCAAGTAAATACACTGTACATAGTTTTCTTGATAATATTACTGAACTGATTTTACATTCACTTTACATTTTTTTTCTATATTTTGTGTCCTGAAAAGCCAAACAACTCACAAGGATTGTGAACAGAGATATCTGGGTAGAGCCAAACAGACTTTTGTAGATTAAATTATACTCTTTGATTATATTAATAAATAATTATATATCAGTCATTTATACTTTTATTTAAATTTTGTAGTATAATGAAAAATTGTATTTGTATGGATTGCCCTTTAGTGAACTAAAATTGTATTTTTTTTTCATTTCTTCGGAATATTATAACGGATGGAGTAATTCACTGAGACGATGAGAGGCAAGCCTAGTTCAAGTGTGAGTGGAAGTTACTTTACACAATACGAAAATAAGTTGAATTGTAGGGCGCTAACATCCCAGTGCAAATATATAGCCGGCGCATTTTCCCCTCTTTTTGGGGTAGGGCGCAAACATCCCAGTGAAAATATATTGCGAGCGCATTTTTTCCTATTTTTGTGGTAGGGCGCAAATTTCCCGGGCACAAAATTCTCGCATTCAAGGAAAATATAATGTCCGTGAAGTTGACAAGCCACTTATGTCAGACTCAAATTTCGAATTTAAACGTCGCTAGTGCTACGTTAGTATTCGATAGTGACGCAAATCGTTAGTACTCCACAGATAGCGTGTGCTTTTTAAATAATGGATATAAGTCTTCTAACTGCATGCCAACACGCCCACTTCTAAGAATCATCTCAAAAATGAGGTTAACCGTTAGAGCAAGTAAGTAACTTGCAACTTGGGCATTTTGTGCTCATTAGTGCCATTAACATTAACGTTAATGCCTCCATCGTACGGTCCTTTGAGTAATAATAACACCACGCTCTTTGCTAGTCTCAATGCGTCCCTATATTCTCGCGAACATTCTGACGTGCCCAAGTTGGTTACTTTTTTTTTTTTTTTGCAACTATTGTTTATCTGTTATTGTTTATTGTTTATTGCTAGTCTGCAGAGTAGTCCTTACATTAATATGTCATTGTCCTTGATAATCATTGCGTATCTACAAGCAGTTTGTTATTACTGTTAGAAGATATCAAAAAACAACAGATAAAATCTACTACTTAACGGTTCATATTTTTCTTTTACAGTACATAAACGATTAATAATAATAATAATAATAATAATAATAATAATAATAATAATAATAATAATAATAATAATAATAATAATAATAATAATAATAATAATAATATTCCAGCATAAAAGTTATCAATTGCATCACACTGGCAACAAGCGACGCATATTTTAACTTCATAAAAATTCGTTTCTCACGATTTTCTGGAAAACTACGTATGATAACATCTTCATTATGTCAAGTTGTTTATCTCAGTGTGATATATGTCTTACCTCTGGACAATATCACAGTAAAACAAATATTAAATATTAAGAGTACATCGTACTTTTGGACTACATCTCATTAACCGTGGGAAGATTGAGTAGTGTATACTTTAGGATGTAAGTTTCAGCTTAACTTGCATCATACATTCTTAGGATTACAAAAAGAACATTTGTTCGTTTGCATTTGAACAAAATTCTTAGGATTACAAAAAGAAAAAATAACTTTTCCGAATTCCGGAATTTTTCTGAATTCCGGATTTTTCCGAATTCCGGATTATTTCCGAAATCCGGAATTTTTCCGAATTCCGGATTTTTTCCGAAATCCGGATTTTTCTGAATTCCGGAATTGGCCATCCCTAATATACATATACACCTCCCCCCCCACACATATATATATATATATATATATATATCTGGGGGGTGGGGGGTGTAATATAAAGTGTTTCTATTTTGATACTGTCCCGCTGTCCATAATCTACATTCTCTTTCTTTCCTCTTTTGCTTTCCTATCATTCGTTCCAATGCGTTTTTCCGTAAGCTCATTTCAGACAATGACTCAACAAACACATTAGTCATTTTTTTTTAAATTGCTTATTAATTCTCCTCAGGTACATCTATGAAGGAAATACAAATATGTACGTTTAAAACCTTTTTCAGTGTAAGAAAACAGTAATTAGTTGGAACAAAAGAGTGAACATTTTAATATTCAAATACAAATTGGATATATGTAATGTTTGCAATACGTTTCAATGAAAATTCATAAAATAAAGTTTACATTCTAGGTAGTGCTATATAATAATTATTGCACAAAATAAATTCAAATAAACCTAACATTATATTTTTACAAATGTAAAACATTTTTCTCAATTTAAAACAGTAAACGCTATGTTATTTTTTTTACCACTGAATGACAATAAATTATTTTTTGATTTCCATTTTTATAAGCAAGTTTTATCCTGATCGAAAGCTTAGAAGAAAGAAGTCCTGTTGAAAATATTAATTTTGTGATTACTCTAAAGTAGAGCCTAACAATGAAATATTACTTTGTTTTTTTAGAAATAAAATGAAAGCAAACCTAATAATATTTATAACCAAAGAAATATTATGTATTTATATTTATATTATATTTATATCGTATTATATTTACATTATATTTATAATGTATTTATATTATGAGCAATCAGTAACTAAAGATTGATTCTGCGGTTTCCAATATTCGCAAACTCATCCACTACCCCAGATGGATCCTGAAGAAGTGTTCCACTTAACTCCGTCTCAATTGATTTGAGAGTAAGATTAGAAAGTCTTTTCGCTGACATTGTAGATCTCAAATATTGCTTTACGCGCTTCATAACAGAGAAACTGCGTTCAGCAGATGCAGATGACAGAGAAAGTGTTAAGATAATCCTTAGAAACGTCAACAATTCAGGAAAAGCCAATTCCATAGTTTGTAGCTGAACTAAAAACTCCATGACACCTACGCTTTACAGTTTACTGTCGTTAGCAAACACACTCTTAGCCAAATCCAGTTCCGATTTTAATTTGTTAATATCCTGAAAAAAGTCCTTGTTCTTCTCCGCGAAGATCTGGATGAAACATGGATTAAGGAAGGAACCACTTCTAGGATTGCATGCGTCTATAGCATCACACACAAAATCATTTTTAGGAAATCTGCGCTTCAGTTCACTGGTCATATTATCAAGCACTTGAAACAAGATCCTTTTATATTCTTTAGCTAAAGGTGTAGATTGGTCTCTTCTTACGTTGGAAATCGATGCTGTGACTACATAATCATCCAATTTCTTTGATATAGTTTGAATTCTTAAGCTAGCATCAACTTGAAGATCAAAAGATCTGAATAGCTCCCATGTTTTCTTCCAAATGATAGAAAAATAATCATCATTACGTTTATCTTGCAACGAACAAATCAGTCCATTAACTAATCGTTTTGCGCTGCCGAAGTCAACGAAGTACCATTTTAAGGGCCAAAATATCGTTAAGTATTTGTAGCACAAACATCACTTTAAAGTCACAGAACTGTTTCAATAGTCCTCGCGCCTCTGCAGCTTCTCTTTTGTTTGTTGAGTTTGAAAAATACTCAAGGGCTGTTTTAACTTATGCAAAGTGTTTTATGAAATACACGATACCCTTGTATTTACATACCCAACGTGTGGCACTTCTAGAATTCGATCTTCAGGATAAAGTTTATTCTGCACTTCAATAAATTTTTCGTGATGTAACGTGTACACCGACTGGAAAGAATAGATGGCTTCTAAGAAACCTAACCTAACCTAACCTAACCTAAAGCAACACCAACCACATCAAGTCTTTTAGAAACGTCTACTAGCACTAAATTTAATCTTTGTGCATAACAATGGACATAAACACATGGATTTTTAACTTTCTGACGAAATACGTTCTGTACACCATTAGCACATCCTGGCATTACCGATGCACCATCATAGGATTGGCCGATGCATTTCTTTGGGTCTAAGCCTACAGTAGCAAGATGTTCCAAAGTTTTACTCACGAGTGATTTTGCACTCAAATCTGATAGTTTTATGAAACCGATAAAGCGTTCTTCTATTTCATCATGTTTGACGTACGGTACCAGTGTATGTACTGTCCCTTAATATTTTCTTATTGCTTCGAAACTTTCAAATTATAATCCACAAAGATAACAGAACATTTACAAGAGTTTATATCAATGAAATATCTGTTGGTAAAATTTTTATTCCCTTTTACCAAACGGTATCCGATATTCGGCACCTTTCATATAACCGTTAATGTGAACATTTAAGAAACTTTTATTATAAGGGGAATATTTTTTTAACCTTTGGAGTATATGAAGGGCACTGTGTACTTTCTTAGAAATATTGACTTTATTTGAGCGGTTAAATAGCAAATTGAAAGAAAGGCTCAGGGTACTAACACAATAAGACGACCTAGCCGACATAGCCCTGATGCGTGAAACTAAAAGAATTCATTTATTTTACTTTACTTTATTTCAAAGTTTTAATTTCTTTCCAATAATAATCAAATAAATTAATTTATGAAATTCGATAACATATTGGTCCTAGCCATCAGATTGAAGTAGCCAGGTCGGTAATATATTTTTTACGGATAAGCAATAAGTAAAACAAGAAAATAGAAATAAGGTCCCACCGAGATTTGATCTCGGATCGCTGGATTCAAAGTCCAGAGTGCTAACCATTACACCATGGGACCAGCGGAACGCTTAGTACCGAACTTATGGTGTTATAGTTGTTAAAGTAGTGGGCAGAATGCAAAAAATATAAGTAAAATAAAATAAATAATAAAAATAAAATAAAAGTAAACAATGAAAAGTACTTAATTTGCATTTTTCACACAGGATTATAAAATATCAAAATGTGGCATTTTGCCACTAATTGTAGGTACAGTAAGACGGGGTTACTTTCCACATCAGGGGTTACTTTGCACAAAATATGAAAAGAGTTTCACAGTCCTCTGTCGGCAAAACCATGAACAGTAAAGAGAAAGTTCCAACTGCCATCGTAAGATAGAACTGGCTATAATGTTGGCAGCAGTGGCGTAGCAGCTGCCCCCGCAACCCCCGCAGTGCGGGGGGGGCCCGAAGTCTTGCGATGAATAAAGATTTAAGGAAGTAAAGCTTCAACCTTACTTCTGTCGGCTTTACAACTAGGGCCCCCTTTTTATACTTTGCGGGGGGGCGCAAAAGTGTGCTACGCCACTGGTTGGCAGTTAACATCAGTTCTAATTACCGGGAGGGCTCATTGTTGTAGAGGTATGGAAAGCAGTCATTATAAAGGCCGCCAAAAATTTGAGAGATGTCACATACAAGATTTTCCGTCAAAATTAAGTCAGTTTCGTGGAATACTACTGTGTATAATGGGACTTTGATGCAATAGTTGAAATTGAAATGTGAAATGTTTTAAAGTCATAAAAAGTAAAACTTGGAGAAAGCGGTTTCAGCCTCTACTGGGGGTTACTTTGCACCGGTCCAAAATACCGCTTAGATAGGAAATTATTACTACTGGAACCTCCTGCATTCCAAATTTAGGTAAATTTCCTATTTAGGAAGATGCCGGAATGAATTTCTTGTTGGAAAATACATTATTAACAGTAGTGGATCCAGAAAAGTAGTTTGAGAGAGGTTTCACTTACAAAGACTTCATTTTTGTCTGCATTGTATTATGGCATTATTGTATATGTGTGGGTACACTTGTTTTTGTTGCTCACGCATAGAAAGGTTTTCTTCTCGCCTACATCGGCTAGCGTACGAGTAGACCTGAATTCCATTGCAAAACCCGACTGATCGGCGTTGAACACTACAGCGTATTCGGCTAAACGTTCATTCCCGACGTTTACATGGTCCTCAGCAGATTTGCGAAGATCAGCTTCCTCGGCAAAACGACGACTTGTAACTATGTGGGTAAGATTTCTTGATGTCACCCGCATCTCTTGTTTCAAATTATAGATAAACAAGTCACTGGCAGCAAAATTGCCAACGTTTAGTTTGCTACCTTTCTACCTAGCCCACCTCTTAAGATCGACATCATGCACTGGGAAGTCTTTGTCTCTTATTAATCCAATGTTCTCGGGATTGCTGCCAGAGTGAGTGTTGCAGTGCTGAGCTTTCGTTACCATATAGCGGCAACATCTTCAGAGCTATGTGTTGGAGTGTGCTGGTCGTACAATTTATATTGTGGACTTTAAGAATCGCTGTGTTTCTATTGGTTGTTTCTGTTGGCCAATGGCGTGCTCTGATTTTGTTGGTGGAAACTGCTCTCTGATTGGCTGATGGTTCTTTTCGTACTGAGAAGCTGGATCCAAATGTCAGGTAGATGATAACCTTCATCTCTGTTGATGGATGGCTTGTATATACGGATGAATAGAGATTCATGTATTTTCCTGTCCCAGAACTGTTTGCTTTAATTTAGTACTTCAATTTGGTCCCACATGGCCGTATGATTGTATTGTATGCAATGTTCGGCTATTGCAGATTTTTCAGGTTGTTTAAGTCTGGTGTGTCACTGGTGTTCTTTCATTCTGTCTTCAATGTTCCTTCCCGTTTCGCCTATGTAAGTGGTGTTACATTCACAGGTGATCCTATAGATGCCTGGTGTATTTAATTCCAATGAGTCTTTTGCGGTTGGTAGTAAACTCCTGATCTTCGGTGGAGGGCAGTGTACAGTCTTGACGTTGATTTTTTTCAATAGTCTTGCTAGTTGATTGGAGGTTTTCCCCATATATGGAATAACTACAATATTTTCCTTGTTTGCCGTGGTGCAATTTCTGTTACTGTATTTTCTCATGGCTGTCTTGATCTGTTTCAACGAATATCCGTTGAATTTGAATACCGTTTCCATGTGAGACAGTTCTGTGCTTATATTATCTGGATCTGCTATTTGGTATGCTCTGTGTATTAGAGTATTTAACACCCTCATCTTCTGTGCAGGATGATGAAAACTGGTCGCATCGAGGTAGAGATCAGTGTGCGTGGGTTTCCTGTAGATTGAATGGCCTAGAATTCCATCTGGTTTCTTGTATACGAGTTCGTCCAGGAACGGGAGTCTTCCTTCTGTTTCTGTTTCCATTGTGAAGTGGATGTTGCGGTGAATAGAATTCAGATGCTGCAGGAATTCGTCGAGTTTCTGTCTGCCATGGGCCATATGACGAATGTGTCGTCTACATATCTGTAGAAAACTGTAGGTTTGTATCTTGCTGTTTCTAGCGCTTTGTGTTCAAAATACTTCATATAGAAGTTCACTATTACTGGAGAGAGAGGAGAGCCCATTGCCACACCATCGCTTTGTTCAAAGAAATTGTCTTGGTAACTGAAGTAAGTAGACGTTAGAGTGTGTCTGAAGAGATGTACTATATCCTTGCTGAAGTGCGATTCCAGGAGTTTAATAGAATCTTCTAGTGGTACCCTCGTAAAGAGAGAAACCACATCAAAGCTGACGAGTATCTCATCTGCGTTTGTCTTGATGCTGTGTAGTAGTTGTACGAATTGGCTGGAGTTTCTGATATGGTGTGTACACGATCCTGTTAGTGGCTGTAGCAGTCCCGTTTATTTCTTGGCCAGGTTTTACGTGGGTCCTCCTATGGTGTTAACTATGGGTCGTAATTGAACTTCTTTCTTGTGTATCTTCGGAAGGTCATAAATCCTTGGTGGTATTGAACCGGAAGGTTTAAGCCTCTACTTTTCTTCTTCATTCAGACTGGAACTTTGTATTAATCTGGAGGTTTTCTTTTCGATGGCCTTGGTTGGATCTCTGTAAATTTTTCTATATGTTGTATCTTCCAGTAGGCATGTCAATTTGGAGTGGTAGTCTTCCCTGTTGTTAATGACGGTCGCATTCCCCTTGTCTACTGGTAATATTATGATGCTGTCATCTGCTCGTAGGTCATTGAGGGCTTTCCTTTCTTCTCTGGATAGGTTGTATTTCGGTTTCTGCTGTTTGGCCCTCAAAAGGACTGTAACGGCTTGTGTGCATATGTGTTCTGCTGCTTCTTGGCCTAAGAGTTTTATTGCTTGTTCAATACCGCTTACAGCTTCCGTGATGGGAATGTGTTTTGGTGTTGGAGCGAATTTCAGGCCTTTGCATAGAAGACTAGTAGCTGCTTCACTTAGTCTTTTGCTGGAGAGATTCACCACTGCTTTTTCTCTGCTCGGATGAGATGGTTCAGGGTTTTGTCTTCGGTTAAGCTTTTCGAATTTCTTCTTAAGATGAACTGTGTGTAATTCATGCTTCCTGCTACCATATGCATACGTGATGGAATCTACCCATTCCCAGTCCCAGGTGCGGAGCACTGTTGGTAGATACAGAAGTAGACGTTTCATTTCCCTGTCGTGCTGGTCTAGTCTTCTGTGAAGTTCCTGTATCTGTTCCCTGACTAGAGACTGGCTGGCCCTGATAAGGACCCGTTGTGCCTTCTGTGACTTGATGTGACTGGTTACCTTGGCGAAATCTGGAATGATACTTTGGTCTCTGCATCATAGTAGCAAGGCCAATCGAGATAACAACTTCTCTTTTGTTCGGCGGAGTGTCTGGAGTAGGTTTATCTTCCTGTAAATATCCTCCCCGTAGAGGTTTGTCAATATGATCTTGAAGCTTTGCTGGCGTCTGCTATTAATCCAATGTTCTCGGGATTGCTGCCAGAGTGAGTGTTGCTGTGCTGAGCTTTCGTTACCATACAGCGGCAACATCCTCAGAGCTATGTGTTGGACTGTGCTGGTCGTACAATTTATATTGTGGTCTTTAAGAATCGCTGTGTTTCTATTGGTTGTTTTTGTTGGCCAATGGCGTGCTCTGATTTTGTTGGTGGAAACTGCTCTCTGATTGGCTGATGGTTCTTTTCGTACTGAGAAGCTGGATCCAGATGTCAGGTAGTTGATAACCTTCGTCTCTGTTGATGGATGGCTTGTATATACGGATGAATAGAGATTCATGTATTTTCCTGTCCCAGAACTGTTTGCTTTAATTTAGTACTTCAATTTGGTCCCACATGGCCGCATGATTGTATTGTATGCAGTGTTTGGCTATTGCAGATTTTTCAGGTTGTTTAAGTCTGGTGTGTCACTGGCGTTCTTTCATTCTGTCTTCAATGTTCCTTCCCGTTTCACCTATGTAAGTGGTGTTACATTCACAGGTGATCCTATAGATGCCTGGTGTATTTAATTCTAATGAGTCTTTTGCGGTTGGTAGTAAACTCCTGATCTTCGGTGGAGGGCAGGGTACAGTCTTGATGTTGAATTTCTTCAATAGTCTTGCTAGTTGATTGGAGGTTTTTCCCATATATGGAATAACTACAATATTTTCCTTGTTTGCCGTGGTGCAATTTCTGTTACTGTATTTTCTCATGGCTGTCTTGATCTGTTTCAACGAATATCCGTTGAATTTGAATACCGTTTCCATGTGAGACAGTTCTGTGCTTATATTATCTGGATCTGCTATTTGGTATGCTCTGTGTATTAGAGTATTTAACACCCTCATCTTCTGTGCAGGATGATGAAAACTGGTCGCATCGAGGTAGAGATCAGTGTGCGTGGGTTTCCTGTAGATTGAATGGCCTAGAATTCCATCTGGTTTCTTGTATACGAGTTCGTCCAGGAA
This sequence comes from Thermobia domestica, assembly GCF_964235325.1. Lineage (NCBI taxonomy): Eukaryota > Metazoa > Arthropoda > Insecta > Zygentoma > Lepismatidae > Thermobia > Thermobia domestica. The sequence goes on along the minus strand of NC_137465.1, from coordinate 63,728,973 downwards.
CGGGAGCCTTCCTTCTGTTTCTGTTTCCATTGTGAACTGGATGTTGCGGTGTATAGAATTCAGATGCTGCAGGAATTCATCGAGTTTCTGTCTGCCATGGGGCCATGTGACAAATGTTTGCCATGGGACCTGTCTGCCATGGGGCATACATGTCTTACCAACTAACCAGGCTCGCACCCAACTCCAGTGTTTTTACATCAAGCCAACTTACGGTTGGATTGAAACGCATTCCGCAAAAAAATACAACAACAACAACAACAACTACTACTACTACTACTACTACTACTACTACTAATAATAATAATAATAATAATAATAATAATATTAATAATAATATTATCCTTCGCAGATTACTTACATCGCTTGCGCAATTGTACTACAAAAACCTCTTCAAGCTGAATTTAACCCAACCTGGAGCGAATGACAAACTTCCTTTATTTCCTTCTTACTCTCATGATACGAATGTGAATCTCGTCAGGCAGAGTGAATTCGTTACCACTAGTTCGTCGACAAAGAAAGGAAGGGCACTCTTAACTGGTTCAAGGTTGTTTGCACGTCACATTCTGTATTGTTTCATCTTCACAATGAATATTCATAGTCCTCATTGCGCATTTGTAATTAGAAAGAAATTCTTGGTTCGTAAAACATTCCAGATCGATAGGTATGTGATAAAACTGCAATTATATATTGGCATGCGAGCTAATAAACCTCTATGTTATAATGTGTTCTTTGGATCAACAACATACACTACAGTTTTCCCCAAATCGCACATTTAAACAGCGTATCCAATGTGCCAGTAGGCCTACTATAATCGGCTATAATTCTTACTTTAATGCTAATAAACGTGAGGAGCTTCTGAGCGGCGACCTACCGTCTTTCCTACAGTGATGTCGGAACAACCTTTCTAAAGGAATATAAGTTGATTTTAATGCCCACACACGCGTACCGTAGGCAAGCGCTTTGACAAGTAAATCACGCCGATGGCAACGTTCTTATATAACTTTTCTTTTTCGTACGTTCACTGTGTTTTACTCGTCTTCTACTCCACTTTGCTTCTGTTTTTCTTTGTCACGTTTACAGTTATCAAACTGGTTTCCAATTGTATACTTTCACGAAATATTATTCTTGACTATTTCCTATATCCCTAGAAAAGCACCCTCCGATATACTTTGTTTTTGCATCAATATTCACGTTTTCTCCACCACCTTATTCTTCATTGTGCTTCAAAGTTTCAAGGTCAATCTTTTTCGTCTTTACCATCATGTTTCTCGTTCAGCACATACCGACAGAAATTTCCTGGTGCACTCTGCGAATTTGGGGTCCCGATTCGCGAAGCATATACCGTTGCCTTTTGAACTTCTCACCCTCCACGACGGTTGCGATTGACAATGTATCCTTTTTCTTCAATACCTGCTGCTTCAAGACAGCAATTTGCTTTACTTCAATACCTTGCACTTTTAAATGTGTTTTTCTGTTTTGTTATTGTCGCAACTTAACGGATTTAAAGAGTGGCTATAGATTTTCTGATGTAGGTTGTATTGACATTTTGACCAGTTGCCCGTTTGCACAGGGTTATCGCAGAGAGTTGATATTTGTTCTATCTTCTTTTATTTAACAATATGCTACTTGACCCCCGATTCCATTTGCAAATTTTGAGTTGGATCCGCCTGAGACCCTGCGAGTGCCTCGGGGACACAAATTTTTCCTTCAAAAGGTGCTGGGCTTCCCACACTAATTTGATATGTATTCGCTGAGTTTCCTTACCCGACCGTTTCCGAAAAATCTGACCCGGAATCTGACTTCGTAATGTATAGTATGGAGCTCAATTTCTAAATCTTCACGCTTATATCTCCGCAACGGTTGAGATCGAGGACGTATCCCTTTTCGTGTTATGTTCTTTTGGGACAAGGTATTCAAGGGCCATAGTTTTGACTCGAAGTCAGAGTTACACTTGGATAGGTTTCCATGTAAGCGAAGAAAAGAACTATAGGACAATACATTCAGACAATGTAACTATCATTTCGGTGGTCTGTACTGTGGTGGGGGATTTTATGTACTGAAATATTGCACGAAAAATGCCCTTTCTGCAAAATTCCGACTTTTTTCTGCCTACAGCTGGCAATCCTGCAATAAATAACTGGAAAGAATGATGGAAGAGTTATTCTAAGACTGGTTACATTATGTGCGATCAAGAAGACAGAACTGAGAATAAATATTATCCTTTGAACTGAAATACCGCAAATTTCCCCTGTCTACTACATTTTTGCCCAAAAAAATAAATTGGTCCTCGGACCTTCGTTATTGCTGCACAAAAGTAAATTGTACACAAATTTATTGCCTGGGATAAATGAATGCACTCACCTTCAATGAATGAGCCGTTTCTTTGCCTTCCTCTTGTAGGTTGTGTCTGGAGCATCCCTCCGTAGCGTCCAGCAGAAGTCAGCCAACATTGCAGCTGTCCACCGACCCGTGTATCGATGTTCCATGAGAGAAATGTCCCTTTGAAATCGCTCGCCGTGTTCATCACTGAAAACACCACAGTTCTCTGGGAAGATATCGAGGTGTGAGCGAAGAAGGTGCATTTTCAGTGTCATTTTGCAGCCAATGTTTTGATAAGCATGAATTAATTCATCCAAAAGGTCCCTGTAATTGTCGGCTCTCTTGTTTTCCAAGAACAATGTGGTCAAATTAAGGAAACAACGCCACGCATGCAGCTGATCAGGGGTTAGAGTGGACTCAAAGTCAGGGTCATTTAGGAGCTGGTGTATCTGTGGACCAATGAATATTCCCTGTTTGATCTTCTCTGTACTTAATCGTGGAAACTTCATGCACAAATATCCGAATATTGCTTCATTCGTGTTCACTGCCTTTACAAACGCTGTCATAAGTCCCAACTTAATATGCAGTGGTAGCAGAACAATTTTCTGAGGGTTCACTAGAGGTTCATTGACAATATTTTTTGAGCCAGGAATCAGAGCTGTTCTTAAAGGCCACTCCTTTTGTGTATAGTGTTTATCTCTTGCGCGACTGTCCCACTCACATATATAACAACAATACTTAGTATAACTTCTTTGCAAACCAACAAAATCGAAATTACTTTGAAATCTCCACATACTAGCCATTCATGCTGATTGTAACTAATGACGCGTAGAACAGATTTCAACGTAGTGTACGTTTCTTTCGCTAAAGCAGCATATGCGACAGGGATGGACGGTCTTTCGTTATTATTATGTAACAGTACACCCTTTAGGCTAGTTTTGGAACCATCTATGAATAGTCTCCACTGGTCCGGTTTGTATGAAATATGTAGGTCATGAAACAAACCTTCAACATCACTGCAGAATGTAATGTCACCTTCAGTACTGAAATGGTTCTCAAGTTCTTTCTGACGATCCCGAAAAACTGACACTCGCACTGTTTCAGCTAAAAGGTTCCACTTCTGCAGTCGTGAGGCTAACACTTCAGCTTTACACTTCAGGAGGTCTAAATCCCTAATCAGATCACTGAGTTCACGTTGTGTGATTTTGTGTGTTTCGCTGGATGAAGATGGTTAAATGACGGATCAACAACACTGGTGGATGAATGCACTTCTTCGGCTGGATGTGTAGCATCAGCATTCTCGCTATCACTGCTTGATGTTGTTGCGTTTGGGGGAACAGGAACTGGCAGTCCTTGTCCATGAGGCATAGGGCGAATTACAGATGGGATGTCAGGGTATTCGATATTTCTCTTCCTTTTGGTATTGATTCCTTTCTTCAAGGACGGTGTCATACAAAAATAGCAATCAGACACATGATTTGTGGGTTCACGCCAAATAACAGGCACGCCAAACTTCATGGAGACGTTTTCCCCATGCATCCAAGCATTTAGTACGGAAGAACACGACGTACAACACACGCGTGGAGCCCAAGATTTTTCTTGGTCTCCCACTCGACAACCGAAATACAATGAATAGGCTTTCCTTACTGCATCAGTAAGTGGTCGCCTTCTATTACCACAAATAGCGTCTGCACAAATGTAACAAAAGTTATCAGGATTGTTCTTGCAGGTGCGGGGCATTTTCATGAAAACCGACACTCGTTCAAATAACACAAACACTCACAGTTTAAGGGGATCTTCTACCTCTTCGCTTATGTTTCTAACTTCCCATTTGAAAACACGTAAATTTTAATATGGTAATTTCTAACAAAGTATTGCAGATAATGACTTGAAATTTTTAATACAAATACAGAAGACCCATATAAATCCAACCACGGTCTCCAATTTACGTTACATGCGTTAGATTAATTGCAATATATTCTTCAGTAAGTTTGGCAATAGAGAATAAAAAGTATGCTGCAGAGGGGAGAGGGCTGACCATCTGTTCTAGCTGCTTTTGATGTGATTCTCACTTCTCGTGGTTAGAATGGCCTGGACTGGAAGAGCCCAAAACCACTTCTTTCTTCCTTTCACGGTTTGTTTGTTTCTTCCACCCCCTGCAGTCACAAGAAGACAACTTGTTTCGGAAAGCATTTTGAATTAGTAGCAAAAAGCAAAACTGAATGACACCACGGACGGATTAAAGGGAGGGGCGGTCACTCCCTCCGAGAACATTTAAATACTTTGAATAACCGGAGTAAGAAACTAGAAATTGCGTAATCTAATAAGAAAAGTTTGTTGAAGTATACAGATCAAGACGCATTTCAAGTGTCACAGCATTGTACTCTCCTCTCCTCCCCTCCCAATTCCCTTCTGAAGAATTTCTCTTTTGTTCCTCTGTTCCATATTAGCCTTTACACTTACACTTTCACTATCCAGTATTGATTTCGACCATACCATCTGCACAGCAAGGCGAGTAAGGTTTACGAATCCTTCCTGCTCCCTTTTTTTAAAAATTGCTAATTATAATAAAACTTATCGAAAACAATTCATCCCAACGATAAAGACTTATACACATTCATTATTGCAATCTTAAAATAAACTCGCCGCCTGTCGCGTATGCTAGCGATCTAATATATACGAATAGATAAAAAGTTAATTTGAAGCCTTATGTATTGTTTTTCAGTAAGTAAGTCCGAATTCATACTTGTTTCTATTGTTGCATCGACAAAAATGAGTGCCAAATCGATTTAGGCTCGTTGGTCTTCGTGAGGTCCCTAAAGATGCAAGGCCGTGGGCAGTCGCCCACCACTTGAAACGCCTCTGCGCTAGAGGTCTGCACGTGCTTGGGCCTACAAAGCATGTATCACTTCGGGCCCGGGAGGGGTTCGGGCAGTAGCGTCGTTTCAGATTTGGCTTGGGGGGCAAGACCCCTTGATATATGTAAAATTTCGCGTTTTTCACTGACTTACTACTATTCTATTGATAAAATCTATATAAATCTCAAACTCAGGGGGGCAGATGCCCCTTTCTGCACCCTAAATGACGCCCCTGGGTTCGGGCTGTGAATTTTTAAATATACAATCATATTTCTCGGACTTTTTCTGGCCTAACTTTGTAAATATAGTGTAAAACGATACAAATTGCACCGTTCTTTCTGGAGGACTTTTAAAACACAACTGCAAAATCAAACCTCGAATTGCTGTAAATAAAAATACAATTTTGCATTAATAATTAAGTTTCTGCAATTCGGGCTTATTTCGGGCTCATTTGATTATCACAGAGCTCAGTCCGGGCTCGGGCCTAAATGCTAAGACATATTTCGTACTCGGGTCGGGCCTGACATTGTAAATTCACGGGCCGGGCCCGGGCTGAAAATTCCGACCCGTGCAGATCTCTGCTCTGCACCCGCACACATTCCTTCCTAGTCCAGAAAATCTCCTCCCCTCCGCATCGTCAATAATGGTAAATTTGTTCCTCGTATATTTGCTTATTATTGTAAGAGAAGTTCAAACCAGAACTCTAAAATTTGTTCGTTCTCTGGGGTAATGTGAGTAATGCAAATTAAGAAAGATATGCGTAGTATACAAATGTCAGAAAAACTTGATATCAATTTGAATAGACCTTTTACGTAATGTTTATTTTAGAAATAATAAACTTATGCAAATATATCGAGGCATATGAAATTTAATGTTAAATAGTGGCGAGTGAGCCAGAAGGAGCGTGCACTATTCAGTTAGTCAAAGAACTCATATATGTAGCTTGAAAACTACTACTATTTAAACAAATATTGAATTAGACAAATTTGTACAAAGTAGGATAACTATAGTTGGAAATAGTGTGTGTATTATTTTTAGGAAGAAACCCAGAAGTACATTCTCGATAACATAATAATAATAATAATAATAATAATAATAATAATAATAATAATAATAATAATAATAATAATAATCTTCCTCACTTCAATCATAGGTTGATGCGCAAGAAAGAAATTTTAAAACTTTTCTCTCCCCTGGGAAAGCTGTTTTATAATTTGATAAGGTCTCTTCTTCGTAACTGCATCTATCCTTGGTCGGGCCGCGGTGGCTCAGTGGTAGAGCGTTCACCTCTAATGCATGGCGTCCTTAGTTCGATCTCAGCTCGCACCAAGTGTACTTTGTGGACGACAAACACCATGTGTGGGGGTTTTCTCGGAGTTCTCCCGTTTCCTTCCACTTTCTGATTCCACCATTTCCTTCATTTCTCAACATCACTAGCTCCTTTAACCTACCAGGCATAACCTTGGGACGTAAAACTTATAGATTTTTCTATCCTTGGTCTTCCACTTCCTGGTTTTTCTTCTGCCTTTCCCTCTATCAACACGGTGGTCCGATCGGAGTGTCGAATAAGATAGGCAAGGGGGGCCGCGGTGGCTCGGTGGTAGAGCGTTCACCTCTGGTGCTTGGGGTCCCGGGTTCAAACCCTGCTCCCGCCAAGTGAACTTTGTGGTGGACAAACACCGTGTGCGTGGGTTTTCTCGGGGTTCTCCCGTTTCCTCCCACTTTCATTCATCTCTCATCATCACCGCCTCCTTTAGCCTAACCGGCATAACCGTGGGACGTAAAACTCAAAGATTTCATTTTTTTTCAAGATAGGCAAGCATGCTGTTTCTTCTCTTTCCTATTATCTTCATGATCTGTCGTCCTTCACTAGCTTCCTTTAGTACGTCTTCATTCCTTCCCTTATTATTATTATTATTATTATTATTATTATTATTATTATTATTATTATTATTATTATTATTATTATTATTATTATCATCATTATTATTATTATTAATCTTTCTACGGGTACATCTCGCTTTTGTGGCAAGATTCGCCCATTCTAAGGTTTTAAACTTTTGCTCTTGATTATAAAAATTCATTATACATTATAAAAGTCTATACAAAGAAATGTATAGGTCTACATCCTATAAATAGTATACACACATTCTGCCATTATAAAAAATAGTATACATCTTACAAAAAGAAATTATCAACGAAATACCTCACTACTGTCAAACAACATTTGTACTGTGTATATATTTATATTAATTATATAGACTGTCATGTCTTTTAATCACATGGCTACCCAGCTTGCCTCACAACGATGGGCAGACGCCAATAATTTGAGTATTCTAGCAGGGAATCGAACCTAGAACCAGGCGATCAGGAGGCGAACGCTCTAACCACTAGACTATGGAACCCCATTGAATGACTATAAGGTTAAAATTCAAATGATTCTACAAAAAAGCAATTATCAACGAAATATTTCACTACGTTTCTAACACTAACGACATTTATACTGTTGATACATTTATATTAATTACCTTATGAAAACAGGTAGAATGACTATATATCTAAAATTAAAACGATCCTACAAAAAGCATTTTTTCAAAGATATACCTTACTATTGTCAAACAACATTCATGCTCTGTGTACACATTTATATTAATTACATTATAGAAAAGAATAGAATGATTATATGCCTGAAGTTAACTCGTCCAAAAAACAATTATCAATAAAATATCTTAATATTGTACACTGATTACATGTACTGTACACTTTGTATGTTACCAACACACTAATTTCTGAAAATTGAATAAAAATATTGTATGTATGAAATATTACATTGACCCCACAAAACCAATTTTTGCCAAGTCTAATACCATCTTTCAAAGACATTACTTTTAGTTTTATTACAAAGAAGAGCATTTATAGTATCTTATACGAGAAGAATATAGAACTTCTTATCATGATAAAGTACATTTAACACAAATACGTTATTTAGATACAATATTTTTGTTCGTTCCAAATTTTTAATACGAACTACTGCTGCTGTTGTCTTTTTACATTTACTGTCTTCGAGTTTATTTTTGTTTTTCGAATCTAACACTGAGGTTCACGACGGAGAGGAAATGAGTGTTCCAACCGAGAATCAACAATTCCAGGGAGTATGACTGCTATTTCTATAGACAGCCGATAGGGCAAAGCTGCCCAAAACAAGTTTTTGAAAAAAGGAAAAAAAGAAAGAAAATTAGAAGGAAAGAAACAGATGCGACATTGGTTTTTAGCCTGGAGCGCTCATAAATCACTACCGCGTGTCGCGAAGACTAGTAGGGCTAGAGGTTCAGAGGGCTCTCAATTCCTTCTAAAAGATCTATCCATATACTATATACAGCATAGTTGCCAAACTTTCTGAAGAATATATTGCAATTAATCTAACGCATGTAACGTAAATTGGAGACCGTGGTTGGATTTATATGGGTCTTGTGTATTTGTATTAAAAATTTCAAGTCATTACCTGTAATACTTTGTTAGAAATTACCATATTAAAATTTACGTGTTACCAAATGGAGAGTTAGAAACCTAAGCGAAGAGGTATAACATCCCCTTAATTCAATACTTTACTGTATATACATTCACCACCAACCACCTCTCAACCAAGACACATTACAGTACAGTAAAAGAGACCGCGGACACACACACGCACGCTGCCAACAAGTTTCAGCCTGTCGAATGATCAGGTGTTTGGATCGTGGGCACATGAGTGAGCTTTACGCATTGTTGCCAGATCCAACAAGTACAACTTGCTTAACGACGGCAGCAAAACGGTTTTCACACTTCTTTGTATATTGCTATTATAACAACAACGCAATTCATTTGTACCCTAAGTACGTGTGACATTTACCCCTTCGAAATTTCTTGACAATACGGTCATCCCATGGGAAAAACATTTTTTGTGTGGATGTGAATAGAATATAAATTGTTGGTGTCAACGTATATTTTATGATTATATTTATCCGAGGATTGCCAGTCCAGTTATTTATTGCAGGATTGCCAGCTATAGGCAGAAAAAACTCGGAATTTTGCAGAAAGGGCATTTTTCGTGCAATATTTCAGTACATAAAATCCCCCACCCCAGTACATACTACCGAAATGATAGTTACATTGTCTGAATGTATTGTCCTATAGTTCTGTTCGGCATACGGAAGTCAATATTAAATTTTTAATGTACATGTTGTAAAGGTAGGGAAAATTTCGCTATTTCGGTAGAAGGGATAATATTTTTTCACAGTTCGGCTCGCTTCTATCATGACGACATTTGCAGAAAACATTCCCAATATTGACAGGTTACTTTTCAAATAAAATTATAATTTTACTATTGCAGGGTTGTCAGTAAAAAATAAAAAAAAACCGATTTTCCTCTAAAAAAAGGGATATTTTCGAATATATGGGTATATAATTTCCCAATGGTACCGTTTACCGGAATGATTGTTAAATTTTCAGAAATTACGGTCATCGACAAATAGAAAGAGGTATAACACATTCCGCAACGATAAATAGGGACGCAATTATACGTTCCTGAGTAAAACCTAACAAAATAAATGTGAAAAACATTATTTTTTAAGGTAAATTCCACATTTACTGGCAACCCTGAGCTACCAGCTAATTTTAAGTGTGATATTCGTGTTCAGCGCCTCGAAATCTATAAAGATTGGCTACTTTCGTTTCTGTAAAAAATAAAAAGTGAAAATTTGTTGACCAGTGTTATGAATAATGCAGGGAATTTCAGTTCAATTCGTGCCTTCTTGTTTGCTAATTATTAATACCTTTAAAAGGAGTTTGTTATTTGCTTCTTTCACTTGCATAAAACGGGACAAATACTGTACATTTTTCCATCTACTGACGGGACGGCCGGGACACGCCCCTAAATGGTACTATCCCGGTCAAAACGGACCGCACTAGGCATTCATAAACTCAAATTTAATTTTTGTAAAATATTTCACCTGACAATCAAACTGTTACTGCTATCAAAATATTGATTAGAGAGCCACATATTCAATATAACGAAGTTCACTCAGAGATGACGCCAGAGGTAAGTGTCCCATGGAGGTTAAACATGCCTCTCCCAGACATGATATATTTTAATGTAAGTCAAATAATACAAATCTATTCTTTTCAATACACAAAGAATAACACCCCAATAAAACACCGCTTGCTGCCTCAAATAATTAAAGCTGAGGTTGTCATTGGTTTGACATTTAATGGAAGATGTATTACCTCTTCTCACATTGTAATTATTCCTCTGTGTCTCCGTTACCCTGTCTAACAAGAGGGTTGTTCTAGAGGACACTTAAGCGGTGGCAACAGAGTAACTGATGTTCCTCCAAATATCTATTCATTTCTTAAATTTGCTCCGAGTCACCGGATTCATTCATAAATAGATTATCAAATTCTCTCCCATCTAGCAACATTAACACGAAATAAGTAGGCCTACACTCTTCCATCGTTAGGTCTTTGTTTCATATTACTACGAACGAAATAAGCTTAATGTCGTATCATAAAGTATACATACTCGTACGCTTGTGCATTCGGAAGGAATGCTTTCGTCGTCGTTTTGAAGAAAGAAAAGAAACTATAATCGTTAATTTGGGAAATATAGCTCACTAGTAGAATTGAGAGGTAACTGACAAGACGACGAGCGTTTTTAGCTTATAGGGCATGTGGGTAGAAATAAATAAAAACAAATATTTAAAAAAAAGAGAGAGTCGAGAGTTTGTTTAGGAAAAAAGAAAAGGAAGGTTGTTTGGGCGTTTAGGACCTTGGATGTGTATTCCGTACCTCAGTTCCTGGACGTCGACTGGTGGTCTCCATGTCTCGGCTTCTGTGTCGAATTGGCGTGGAATTTGGTATAGATCTCTCCTGCCGTTGCTCACACTCGCTCCTCGTGAACTTTTCCGCTCCTCGTGTACTTCACCGCTTCTCGAGTGCTACTGCCATCTTCCGGGTCCTGGGACGTTTTTATATCAACCAAACTAGGAAGATGGCCGTCGAAATTACGGAAAAACATCCAAAGTACGCACGTGTAAGGATTCAGGAAAGTGCAAGGTAAATGGAATTCTCGACTTATTTAATAATTTGTCAACAGTTACAGAACGCTTTGGTTACATTAGATTGCATAAGTTACATAAATTTACCAAGAATGAAGAATGCGGAATCGTCTACTAAAGAGAATTTTGAAATGTTTGCTGACTGTCTTATTATTCCAAGTTGTGACTGTCTCTCATCATCCACAGAAAATAAAGAAAAAAATTAAAAAATAAAATCGTTATTAAATCTTGATCTGTTTATATACTGAATATTAATAATATGCGGGAAATCCAACATCTCTACATTCCCGCCACTAAATCTTACTGAGCGACGAAAAGAGGACGCTGTCGTTTTAGGTCCAATTACTTATTGAACGCACTATATATATATATATATATATATATATATATATATATATATATATATATATATATATATTGTGCTATATCAACTTTATGTATGTTATATATATATATAAAATAATAATTAATCACACATCACTAAAAAAAACACTTGAATCACTAGCGTAAACAGATAATAAAATGTAGCACTATACCAATCAATCAATCAATATTTCACCAATAGACGAAGAATAAACACACAAGAAAGAGTTAATTTGTCCATATGTAAGTGTATATCTTGAAAGCATCATCTTTCAATTTCTTGGATAGTTCCTGTCTTTTCTCCGGTATAAATAATTGACGTAATCGTTAAGATACATAGCAAAAGAAATTGAAGTACATGGTCTTGTTTATAACATTGAACTTGAAACTGTAGAATGCTGAATCGGCAGAGTCTCAGCTGCAAAATAATCTAGGCCAGCTTGGTCGTTGACCAAATGCAAAGGACGTAGTGAAGTTGAAATAGCTGTCACCAGATGGCAGATGTTATCGGCTTGGCTGGATGGATGACGCTGGGCGTTACGGAATATCACTGTGAGCTGCTTGAAAATGTATGCGTATAGTATTTTTATAGTTACAATATTTATGTTCGTGAAGCAAGATACTTATTTAACGTGTAATAAGGTATTTTCCATACATCAAAAAAAATTAGTGTGAACAAAAAGTGAAAAAAAAACGTTCAGCAACGTATCATTCCTTGCGTCGGTTGGTGGGAAAATTGTGAGGTTCAAATCTGAGCGTCAATATCTCTTGATGTCCATAAATCCTCTTCTTCTTCGTGGTGTAATGCTGCATTGAGGTACGGAAAGGGGTTGTGGGGAGATAAGTTTTTTCAAAAAAAAATAATGAAGGAAAAAAAGGAATAATGGTCGAAGTTATCAGAAACATGTGACTCTGTATGTGTGTATCTAGGATGAAGATTAAGAAAGGCTGTATATCAGAAGGGTAGAAAGTGAAAAGTATAGATGTTATAATATAAAGAAATAGGAATTGTAGCGAAAATATAGCAAAGGAGCACAGTTTCTAAGCCGTGGGAAAATGTAAACATGAAAATTTCAAAGATGGCTGCCATGACGCTATGAGGGAGGGATGGGAGTTTTCGCAAAGGCTGTCGGTATAGTAATGGCCGATGTTTGTTTACAAACAGAAGGATAGGAGCAAAACAAATGACAAGTTATAATAGCTGTTTTATTTTGGGGGGGGACACAAGAGTTGAAAAACAAGGATAATGATATTGGGAAAGTAACATTTGATTAAAATAACTATTATTAGGCTTTTGAAAGGCGATTTCAAAGTCAAGGTACCTAAGCGTGAATGCAGTGGCGTCTCGGGGGGTTGGTTTTACAAAATAGTGGAATTGTGGAGAAGATTTAAAAATAAGGAAAATTAGAGTGAAATGCGGTAAAGTTATTATCCGAAGACGTACTTCCGATGAGAAACAGGGTTGGCAACTCAGGTAAGAATATCAAGGTATCGTAAAAAAAATCAGGGAAGATAAATAAAGGAAGTGTCGTTATTTGAGGACTGAGAGGATGGTTTCTATGAAAGTCTCAGAGTGATCATAGTATTTCAATAGAGGTGCGTAGGAGGCATCAGTAAAATCGAGACAATAGGAAAACAAAAAAGAAGAAAAAGAAAAAATTAGTATTAGTATAAGTACTTCATATTCATGATCTGACCAAATGCCCAAAATGTCTAAACAATTTCCTATTAATATCTTAAATACAATTTCCTTAATATCATAATCTAAAGGGGCCGGGGGGGCTCATTATTTCCAACATAAACCTAACCCATTTCCTGATTAGGTTGAGAATTTAAGGTAACTAGAAGTTGGATTGGGTTTTATCGCCCAATATTCGATTGTGTTAGTAAAATTATGTTGGAAATAAAAATTGGGGGGAAGAAGGTCTCTAAATTCATAAAAATAGGTATGTCCTGTAATGATTCTCAATTTTATATGGTCGTGCGTATATACGTTCTAATATTTTCTTCTAGATGCTGTTTCACAAAATGCGTGAATTGCTCGACATCTCAGTTTCCGTATCCGCTTTTAAGAATACACTATATAGTTGGAAATGTACGAAGATTTTACGTTAGAATTCCTTAATTCCAAGACGGTAGAAGGCGGCACTATAATCGCTGTACCAAAACTTCCGTCACTAACTATCAATTCTTCCGGAGGAGGAGGTAAACTCAAATCTGACACTGAATGTGCATCCTCATTTCTGTTCGAAGTGGTGAACTTTTCTGGGGTCACTTCAGGTTCTTGATCTCTTTCTTCAATCCTCTCGTTACATTTATTCTCAAAACCCTTCATCTGCAGTGGCGTATCATCACCAATTTTTTTTCATTAAACTTTTCATTACTCTATAGAGCAAAGTTAGACTTACAATTGCAATAACGGTTTGCACAATGTCTAAAAAGTAGCTCAATTCTTGCAAGGAAAATTCCGTAGACGTACTACATTTTCTACAAAACCATATAAAATTGAAAATCCCGTGTTCTCTTAGCAAATAAATAAGTAGAAGAGTGATGATGATATTCCAAATAATAATAATTCCTGGTATAAAATATTCATGCTTATAGATAGGCATCTTAATGGGCGTCTGGTCAATTATCGTAAATGCTGATATATTCATATGTCGGATCGAAGAACTCCAAACAACGTTAAGTAAAGATGAAACATTAAAAAATTCATTCCCTTTATACGTAGATCGTAATAGCATCAGATCATTAGAGACTAGCTGGCTCGGAAAAAGATGCAAAAATACAGGTTCTGTAAGATCATTGTCGAGACACGGAAAATCCGATCTGACGAAAAGATTTCTCTCCACAATTAATTTGGTATTGCATGGTATTCGAATTTTAAGGGCTCCGTATAATCTGGCTTCTTCTGGAACTCGAATAGTAGACACATTTTCTCTAGTCTTCAAAGTTAGAAAATCTGGCGGGTGTGTTAAAACAAACTCATGCGATCCAATGTCTATAATCTGTGCCTCTTTCGAATCATAGCACGTATGGTCACAATTGTGTAATATTTCCCTGACTGTACTGGCAACGAAAGCTGCGTGAGCACAATTTATTAAACGCGATCGTGTCACAGTATGTGTAGGTATCTTACATAACTTTGATTGGCTATAATGACAAGCAAGTAGGCTTATTCCTGTTATTGGTATAAGATCTTTTTTATCTTGAACTACCATAACTAAAGGCTGGATATCAACGGTACAAGTTTGGTTGTATACAGCAAACGGAAGTGGCTGCACATCATATAACTCAAACGAAGGCTGTATTTCAATGATCGGAATTTTCATCTGTAGGTAAATGTACGTGTCGGTGTTTGAACAAGTCAAAACATTAATTGAATAATACATTTCCAACAACGACTTATCTATGGCTAACTTATATCCATTTTTCAAAATGATATTCTCAAATTCAGATAAATGTGCGTGCAACACTTTATAAGGAATTATATTAGGGTTCAGCCTAGCATCTGTACACATCTGAATTGTCAGATCATATTTAAAAATTTGTAGAAACTGTACAAACTGCGTTGAAATCGAATAAAACTCTTGAATGAACGAAATGACCTCTTTATGGACTCGATTTGCAAGCTTATTAAGATGATCACCCAGATCATGTTCTTGATCCAATATTTTTGCCGAAGAGTTTCTAATTTTATGAAAATTATCCTGTATCTGATCTTGAAAACTTAAAAATTCTGAAGTTGTGTTTTGAATATATAAATTGTTTTTTAACAATTGTTTTTGTAAACCCAGTACAGTTTATTCTAAATGAAATTCCTTCTTATTTATCGAATCAATAGAAGAAGTGTCAGCTACGTCACAACACCAATTCAATGCTTTCCCAATGAACCCTAGCAGTGCACGTAGAGATCTGGTTGATAATCGATGAAATCGTGGATTTGGAGGCTTTAAAAATAATCGTTAATATGGACTTGTAGATTATGTAGGTCTTTCGCAGCTTCGCAGACATCTGGAGCTAGAGTGTCATTTTCGTTGCAAAGCAGAGATTCAAAAAGAGAAGAAACTTTAACATCATGCGGAAAGGAAAATGTCAAATTAAAAGATATCGGTAATGAGTGTTGGTACAAAATAACATTTGGGAGTTTACGGAAAAATAAACCAGATGTTATTTGGAACTCGGTGTTATTAGACGTCACATGTGGGAAAGAGAAAGATAGGATAATGCAGCTTAAAACAAAATAGGTTATCTGAAACACAAATTAAATATAATGAGAAATTTAGAATTTTCACATGTTCTATTGATTATTATCTCTGTTAGCCTAAGTATATATGTTCCTGTTAAATTGCGTTACTAATTTCAATGTTTCCTTTTTTTATAGGTAAGTGGAATGCCTACTAGTTCATCTCAGTACTTCACCTAATTTTATTTTCAACAATGGTGGTAGACAAGTCATAGCTGAAACTGTTTTTGGGAGATGGTTTAATACTTCCTCTGGACCTGCACTTTAACAGAATAATGGACACAGGATTTTTTTGTGGTAAAAGGTTGTACTAACATACTGCAAATTAACATAGAAATAACTCCCTGTTAGGCCAGTAATAAACTAATCTCTAGGTTAAGTACACGGTATATATTTTATGCTCTTGTAAAGGACAAAAAACTCATTTCGGGAAATATTCGTGCATCACTTTTTCGTAAATAGTTTGATTTTGTTTATCGAATTGAACAAAAATTATTTTTTCAAAATAATCGAGGTACTCCTTGAGATACTCCCTTACTACGTTCAAAGCAATTCTTGCAGCCTCCAATTTCGGATAGTTATATACTCCTGTATATAACTAGTTATATACTAGTTCGGATATACTCCTGTAGCTATATTTGGAAAGGCAATGGTCGTTATGTCATTGTCCATAGAAAAATGTAGGGATTTCTCATAACACATCCTTAGGCGCTTAGCATTTTTATCATCGGGTGCAGATACATGGATAACATAATCTACAGGTAGATTATATCCTGAGGTTAATACGGCGTTACCTGGGTTCAAGTGACCAATTTTCTTGCACTCCTGCCTCATTTCACTTCCCGCCAAAGACCGTACCATCAAGTCTACACCTCCTCTTGGTTGCAACTGAGTGTTGGATGAATTTACGATCGCCTGTCCTGCCAGTGACGTAATAGACCCATAATACAACGCCACTTTCCGGTTAATTTCCTCGTTAACGGCAAACTTCGGTTTTTCTACGTCAGCCATCGATTTAGTACCGGGTCCGGCCTGGTCCCACGACGGAATTTCGGACATCAATTTCACATCTCGAATGAACAATGAATCCGCTTCCCCCGTGCTTTCCTCTTCCTGATACTCCATCAAAAAGGAAGTGGACTCCTCCTGCTGCTGAAAATCCTTTTCCTGGACCCAATATTTGTGCATCCTGATTCTCTAACTTTTGCAAGTCCTTAGATATTCCCTTCTCAGGTGGATAATACTTCTTAAGCCGGTCTATAGAAAAGGAGTCTATCTTAATCTGTCCTCTAGGTGTTCGAAACTTAACATAATAGCTGTTATCATGTTTTTTGGACACAATTTGACCAGGTCCAAAATACTTTCCGGAAAAAGCAGCACATTGTCCTCGTTTTCTCGACAGATCAAAAATCCAAACCGCTTCACCCTGCTTGAATTCTTGTTGTATCCGCCTCTTGTCATAAGACTTCTTGGACGTCAGGTGTCGGTTGTACAAATTTTCCTGGGCTTTTTCGCGTATATACTTCATTCGTTCCAATCTGTCTTGGTTTTCTGAAAATTGACATTCCGTACCCAACATGGCGGAATGCAACAACCGAGGAGAAAAGCCGTGGAGGAGTTCGAAAGTAGAATATTTCATGCTCAAATTGCACGTGACGTTATAGGCAAAGGTCACTTCTGGTAAAAGTTCAATCCAACGTGATTGGTCAGTTTTGTCTAAGGCGATCTTCAATTGCTGTTCTATATTTCTCACAGCTATTTCAACGCTCCCAATAGAAAAATGACCTTGAACGTCAGCGAAATGTATTTGAGTCCCCAGTATTTTACATAACTCCTTAAATACTTGAATAGTAAATGCAACACCTCTATCACAACAAATTTGAGTTGGTATCCCATACTTCAATATGACGTTGTCATATATGAAAGCACTAACAGAAGCTGCAGAAGCATCTGGTAGAGAACCAGTAATTCAAAAACGAGTTCCTTCATCTATGACTATGATTAGAAATTTGTAGCGTAAGATATTATTACTAGGGTAGGTCCCACCAAGATCCACATAAATTCTAAAGGATGGACGCTAGGATGTGTCTGAAGACTACCGAACTGTTTTCCACTCCTCTTTTTCAGTAATTGACAAGTCACATAAGATTGGCACTTATCATACACAATTTTTTTCATATTAGGGAAATAGACAGACTTTACTAAAATATATGTTTTCGAAAATCCACCATGGCACGCACCCAGTTTCCCGCAATGCAGTTTCTCAAATACAATGTCTCGCAATTTCGATGGTACTGCTAACAAATACATTTTACCGAATGGTGTCTTATTCACTTTGTATGCTACATTATTCTTCAAAACAAAATACGATGCCTGTCTTTCATAGGCTGGATCCTTTTCTGCTTGATCCTCCAAGTGATCAATAATTTTCTTCAGTACTGCATCTTCTCGCTGTTCTTTTGCGATATCAATGAGGTCCATGTCTTCGATTAGGAAAATTCTCGGGTCAGAGGCACTCTCTTCTTCATCTTCCTTGTCGCGACTATGTTTAACAAAGCGACTCAAACTGTCGGCTTCTATGTTGTCAGTACCTTTCACGTGGGCGATGGTAAAATCGTAACAATCAATCTCAGACATCCAGCGTGCTAATTTACCTGTCAGGTTCTTACTGTGGCGAAGGAACGTAATAGTTTTGGAGTCCGTATGAAGATAGAAATGTCGACCCACCACGAAATATCTGAAAGATCGCAGGGCATACAGCAGAGCCAAGAATTCCAAATGGTACACGGACAAATTTTTTTCTGAAGGTCCAACTGCTCGACTGGCATATGCGATCGGTACTAGTTCAGCTTCAGGATCGTCTGAAATAGGTTGTTTTGCTACAGCTGCGAGGCCCTTCTTGCACGCATCGGTGTAGATATGTAGATCCCTCTCTGGTTTGTATGCCATCAATGTTGGGGCTTCCAAAATTGCTTTTTTCAGAGCTTCAAAAGATTCTTGTTGCTGGGTTCCCCACTTAAAATCTTGGTCTTTTCGAAGCAGAGTTTGAAGAGGATAAGGGATTTCCGAGAAATCCTTAACATATCTTCGCAAAAAGGAGCACACGCCTAAGAAACTTTTTAAATTCTTCTTCGTGCGTGGACGTTGGAAATTCTGAATCGTGGCTAACATTCGATCCGACACTTGCACTCCAAATTTTGATAAACGATCTCCCAACACTATTAAAGAATAATGTGCGATCTTTGTCTTCTCGGAAAGACAATTTTAGTCCCCGTTCTCTAAGTTTTTCAAACAGGACCTTGCACCTATGCAACATCTCGTCTACAGATGACGCGATAATGTAGAAGTCGTCCATATAATGCATAATATTTGTACTTGGAACGCCTGCTAACGTCAATTTGACCAGTCTATTAAGCGCTGCTACAGAAGAAATATGTCCCATAGGTAGGACACAATATTGATAACTTGACATGCCTCGTATCGAGAAGCCTGTACACTCTTTCGACTCCTCTGTAATCGGAATTTGGAAGAATCCTTTGGTCAAAACGCTCGAGGTATAAAGGAGATGTCCTGCCATACGATTGATTGTCATCCACCGACGGTGTCGGAAAGTTTGAAGGATGGGATTGCTGATTTAGACCCCTCAGATCACTTACGAATCGGAACTGATTATTACGCTTTCTAATCAGCAAGACGGGGTGGTTCCAGGGCGAGATTTTTTCCCTCAGAATCCCTTGACGAAGCATTGTGTCTAACTGCTGCTTGAGTATTCCACGGAGATAATAAGGCACTGAGTAGGGCGTTTTATTCACGGGTGTAGGATGGGAGAGACGAATTTCATGAAGGTAACCTCGTGCGAGTCCTTGTCCTCCTCAGACCAACTCCAAACATCAGGAAATTCTCGTATGAGACTGTAAAATCTTTCTTTGTCTTCTGGAGATAGCTCGGGATTGACGTCGGCACGACTAGGATCACAAAGTCGCCTGGACAGCTCCATTATCTCCGGGGACGGTAGGCTTTCTTCTACCGACGAAAGACTCCTCTCCTCAGGCTCCTCTGGGACCTCCTCAAAATCTTCAGCATCCCCAAGATGTGTACCTTGTCGCAGTTTGATCTCCTTAATGGTGGGATTCGTAACATACACCACGGGGCATCCTCCATTCACTATCGCACATGGAATAAAAATGTCCAGTATTTCTTCTATCCGGCGAGAGGGTGACAATAATAACTTCTTCCCCGAAATATCCCAACAACTGCGTAGCTTCACCAGAGTATGCGAGCGAGGTGGTAAAATCGAGTTTTCCAATACTCTAAAAATAGCCCGAGATCCCTGCGCAAGCCTGGATGTTAAGACTTTTGACAAATTGACTTCTAAATTTCTCGGAGGTAACGTTTTCGAAGGAGGGCGTCCGAATCGAAAGAGAGTTAAATTTTGCTTATTGTAATCTAAAACAGCCCTGTGCTTTTGCAAAAAATCGGCGCCAATCAAATGCCCATAATCAAAATTTGGAATAACTCTGAATACATGAGTAAACCATTTTTTACCAATCCTAAATTTTAATAAAGCTATCTCAGAAACTTGTATAGACTTCCCTGTTACTCCCCGAAGTCTAGTATTAATACGGAAACGTTTAGCATTTACCGGGACCAAATTTTCCCCCAGACAACTGATTTGGCTGCCGCTGTCAATCATCAGTTCTACGTCTTTCCCGTTCATAAAAGCTGACATATGGGGCAATTCGTTAAAGGACACTATAGGGACTATAACGCAACCTTGAGTAGATTCGTCCCAACCATCTACTCTGTCTGCGTGTTTAAAGAAGGCATACGACAATATTTCGCAATATGATTGGGTAATTTGCATTTATAACAAATAATTTGGCCTCTATTCGGAGTCGAATCCTGACCTGGCGAAGAATTGCTATTACTTGAGGACGCAAAATCACTGCTAGACTTTTTATTAGTATCAGCATTATTATTCTGACTTCTGTTGTTTTGATTACCGTTCCGTTTTCCTTGGTAATCCTGACCTACATTTTTCGGCTGATTAAACTGCCTTTTCCTATATTGAAAACCATCGCTCCTTTCACAATTTGTTGAAGGAGCTAAGGCTGAAATCTGCAGCGTCAACTTTGACAGTTGTTGCTGTATGTCAGTCAACGGGTCGATTACCGGTTGGTTCTGTTGAGTCTGCTGGTTTTGCAAGTATGCTGACTGTGTATTATACGGTTGAGCAGTAATCGGACTTTGAACCCTTACTTCAGCATTACTCTGAGTATTAGCATCTATGCTAGCCGGAGAAAATAAAGACGACTGCAAAACAGCAGAATTCTTTTTCAAGAATTTCTCTAATTCCTTACGCTTCAATAACAATTTAGTCCTTTCCTCGATAATTAGGTCGTTCAGAAGGTCACTGACCGTGTTGTACTCCTTTCGTACTACAACTTTAAAGTAATCGGGTAAAAGTCCCTCCACAATGAATTGTAATTGTTTCTTTTCATCGGCAGTCGGGTCTGCGCGTAAAATCAAATCCTGCTTCGCATAAACGTACTCTAGAACGGATTCTGATCCATTTTGTTCACGGGCTCGCATCTGAGCTTCAAATAATTGTGGCACCACCAAATTGTCCTTAAAAGCGTTTATAAAAGCTTGCTTGAACTGGTCATAAGTCATTTTGGCAAATTCTGGCTTTCTTTCTATGCCAGCAAACCAGTTTTCAGCGGGGCCACGGAGTAGGCTCCCCAGCACCAATTTTCGTCTCATACCATCCCATGAATTAATGCTAGCGATGGTCTCATATCGTCTGATGTACGTATTTACATCGTCGCCTAACCGGGCGTAAAAAGGCTCCGGTTTCACAATCGTGCCGTGCATGGGCGGAGGTGGATCGTTTCCACCTGTTGCCATACTGCTAGAACTAGAACCACGAACAGTTACGTCTAAAGAATCAGGAGAAATATCCGAAAATGATTCCGAAAATTCTAGCTTCTTTTTAAGTTGCTCTAAATAATTACGTGTGAATTTAGTCGATTTAGGAGAGGAACAGGCCGCGGGATCGAAATAGACAGTATCACTTAAGTTAAAAATATCCTCTAAAGGTATCAAAAATTCGTCCGCTAGTCTTCGCAACATATAACACAACTAATAAATCTATTGGGCACAAGTCAAGACCTTAAATATGCTATACGTACACTAAAAACTAAATACAACACATACAACATACACAAGAGGTATAGGGCCTCCACCACTCTCCGAAAAGGAGAGAAAAAGAAAGGTAATTACAGAATATCATAAGGAAGATTGCTCAAAAATAAAAAAACAAAAGAAAACTAGTTTCATAGAGGGTTGGTGGCGGGAAAGTTGGAGGTGATTCTAAAAAGCCTTAAAAATGAAGAGAAAACAGTTTAAAAGTTTGAAAGAAAACTAGAATTGATCACCATCGTACGCTGATGAGAGAAAAAAGATCAGCATCTCCATCATCTTACGCTTGTGCATTCGGAAGGAATGCTTTCGTCGTCGTTTTGAAGAAAGAAAAGAAACTATAATCGTTAATTTGGGAAATATAGCTCACTAGTAGAATTGAGAGGTAACTGACAAGACGACGAGCGTTTTTAGCTTATAGGGCATGTGGGTAGAAATAAATAAAAACAAATATTTTTAAAAAAGAGAGAGTCGAGAGTTTGTTTAGGAAGAAAGAAAAGGAAGGTTGTTTGGGCGTTTAGGACCTTGGATGTGTATTCCGTACCTCAGTTCCTGGACGTCGACTGGTGGTCTCCATGTCTCGGCTTCTGTGTCGAATTGGCGTGGAATTTGGTATAGATCTCTCCTGCCGTTGCTCACACTCGCTCCTCGTGAACTTTTCCGCTCCTCGTGTACTTCACCGCTTCTCGAGTGCTACTGCCATCTTCCGGGTCCTGGGACGTTTTTATATCAACCAAACTAGGAAGATGGCCGTCGAAATTACGGAAAAACATCCAAAGTACGCACGTGTAAGGATTCAGGAAAGTGCAAGGTAAATGGAATTCTCGACTTATTTAATAATTTGTCAACAGTTACAGAACGCTTTGGTTACATCAGATTACATAAGTTACATAAATTTACCAAGAATGAAGAATGAGGAATCGTCTACTAAAGAGAATTTTGAAATGTTTGCTGACTGTCTTATTATTCCCAATTGTGACTGTCTCTCATCATCCACAGAAAATAAAGAAAACAATTAAAAAATAAAAAAATAAAATCGTTATTAAATCTTGATCTGTTTATATACTGAATATTAATAATATGAGGGAAATCTAATATCTCTACAATACTGTTTTTCACTAAAGTTGAAGTAAGTTTTCGATTATCTTCGTAAGGTAATCAAATGATACAAAGTTGCTATTTTTCTATAATAGAAACATACTACATATTAAAAAGATTATATAATTTGTATCGACTCAAGTATAATAAGTCACAAACTTAAAGTTCGTTATTTTAAGCTAGTACAAATCAAATTTCTTGTTAGCTTATAGTGCGACACAGATGACAAATTGGACGGAAAATATGCGAACTAAAAACAGTGTTGCAAATTTATGAACTCTAGTAGTTACTGTTGTTATAAGAACTATATTGTGCTATTAATGCAGAAAGAAAAAAATGTTGAATTTTGTTGTTCATGTTATTCCCTTCCGCTTCATTGTCGAGTCGTACTCGAGAAATATATTCTTTTACTTTTCGGTTGAACGATCTGCAGGCCCATATGTCATATAAGGAGTATAAATAGAGCGAGTTATGAATAAAATTAATTCCTTGTCTATTTAAAATCTCTTGATCTATTAATCACTTTTTTTTTAATTTGACTTAGTATGTTTAAACAAGATTTGATTCGTAACTCAGTTGCTAGAGAGGGAACTGAGCGAGCGTTGGCTACGTCAGTCCCTTTTCCGATTCCCGGCCAAGTAAGTTTGTGGTAGACAACATCGTGTCCGTGGGTTTTGTCGGAGTACTCCCGTTTCCTCCCAGATTCTCATTCCACCAATTCTTCTATCGTTATTCACTTACCTAAACCACCGTTTCCTATATATATATATATATATATATATATATATATATATATATATATATATATATATATTAGCATTCTTGGTTCTTTATCTGATGATCCCATGTTCAAGTCCGTTTATCGTGTCTGAGGTTTTTCAAGATGTTTTCTTCTAGCTTCATTAGACGAATGAAACGTTTCAGTAAGTAGTGACCAACTTTCTTCCACGTCGTTTTATGCTGTTGATTTTTGCTTTTTTCCAGTATAAATGACCGGCTCAGAATGTATCAGGAACTTGATTAAGTATATAAATAAACATTAGTGTTCGATATAAGCTCAATGTATGCAAAAAGATATGAGGTGTTATGGTCAACTCAACAAAAATTTACTTTGGTGAAAGCGTATTTTAAAATGTCTTCATAAGAGCATATTCAACAAAATGTTCAGCTATCAATTAGTGATTATTATTGGTGTTGATTTGAGTTTAGCGTCCTTTTCAGCACCAAAGTTAAGTGAAACGTGAACCTACAATTTAGCATAGGATCAATATTACATGAGCTTCCACAAGAATCGAATCCTGATCTACCGCGCCAAATAGCTAATAGTATTGTTTAAGTTCTGTTTTTATTAATTCTTTGAGTACATAAGAGGGCACAATGGCTCAGTGATAGAGCACTTACCTATAGTGTGTGAGGTCCCTGGTTCGATGCCCGGGCAAGCAAGCTTGTGGTGAACAACATCGTGCTCTTGGGTTTTCCCGGGGTATTCCCGTTTCCTCCTACTTTCTCATTCAACCAATTCTCCCATTATTCATTTCATTTAATCATAGTCTTCCTTAGCCTAACAGGCATAATCGCGGGACGTTAAACTCAAAGATTTTATTTCATTTCATTTTGATTAAATAAAAAAGCAGACCCAATGTTGTTTGCCCTTACTACCCGAAACACATTACAAGTACAAAACTTTTTTGAAATTAAAATAGGCCTATATTGAAAATAATAGTCCTTTTTCGATTTGATATAGATTATATGTGTAAATAAGAAGTTTTGTTAAAATACCGGTCAGTGTTTAAATGTACTATGAAATTCATCATAAATTTGTAGCTTTGTCAGTATCACTCTATATCAGAGTAGTGAAATGCTCTCAGTTATTGCAACGCTCTTCTTCAAGACGACAAGAAAGTTTCAACCAATAGGGGTTGTAAACACATTACACACCCCCAGAGCGACTGTCAACATAGCTGAGTTGCCATGCTTACACATCTGCCTACGACTCCACTCTGCTTCATTTCTTAAGATTCGCGCGGGCTGATTTACCTCGCGCTCTTCTCAACAGATGAAAAGAAAAGAGGAAAAAAAATTGGCAGAGAGGCGGAGTACTCCGTAACCATAAATACGCTTTCGCCAAGAATATTAATTTAAACTTTTTACTATCATCATTTGAACATAGTGTTTTAAAATGATATACAAATGAACATGCAATTTTAACAAACGACATTTTTTTATTATTGAGAAATGAAAAATAAAATGCCGTGGCGACAAACTCACTTGATGTACAGTACATATTAATCATCATCGTCTTTTCCATCATGGAGAGTTAATATTGATATAATCATCATCATTGCTGCTGTCACTGTTTCCTAACAGTGTGACACGTTTGTTGACAATTTTTAAAAATTCCTCGCGTTGTCCAAGCCTTTTGTATTAAGTCCCATTCGTGTTTCATTACATTATTCCAGAGTAAATTGTCAACTTTGTCTATTGCATCAGAACAAAGTTTTTCGACATTCTTTAGTGCAAAATTAGTGTTCTTTCGTGTTACATAACTTTTTAAATGTAACCTTATCATATCAATTGCATCGATATGGCAGTTTTAAGTAGGACTGTAAGTAGTGTTGCGCCAGGCCCACAACTAGAGGGGAGTTAAGGAACCTTCCCCCCAAACTTTTCGTGGCCCCCCTAGACCTTAACACCAAATGCCATTATTAATACCAAAAAAAACAATTTAGCTATGTGTAACAGATTTTTTAATGACTTGGCCCCCCTAACATATTTACGCCCCCCCCCAAACCTCTGAGGCTGGTTGGGGGCCTGTGTTGCGCACAAGACGAGTGCATTTTCAAATTAGAGAGGAGACGAGAAACATGCAAGTAATGATCCTTGTATCGTTATCAAGATCTTTCAAATCTAATGGGGAAACTAGTTCACCCAAGGCTTAGATCGCAAAAATTGTTTTAGTGTTACATAATTTATAGTATAAAAACTATACATTTTTAAAGTGACTCTGCGAATATAGTGAATAACATTTACCAACGTTCAAATATATACAAATCATTATATTATAATAAGAAATGTTGTTATATCACGCTTTTTGTTGACCTCTTGTAACGCGCGTATTTTGAAAGTTGAAACTATTTAAGTTTGGACGTCGTTAAAGAAATTCTGTGTACGTCACTGGTCCCACATGATAAGGACCGAATTATGCCTAAAACCAATGATAAAATCATTGAAACATTTTTTCTAGAGCAAGATAAAGTATTTCATGTATGTATGTATTATTTCTTCCGTATTATTAATGCCAGTGTTCAAAATTTAGTCCAGAACTTTGCTTCCACAGAGAAAATTCCTCAGGAGTTCCCCCCTTGCATTTTGATCTAGACAGACCAGTGTGTAAATTGAGGTTAGAAAAGTTAGAAGTGTTTTCGTAATATTTGTTGTTTTCGTGGGGGAGTAATATTATAACATTTGTTTTCCGTACTACTACTTTTTTTAAAACAAAACTTTTTTTTTAACAAAAACATTGGTCGACTGCATTTTTCTTGTAACACGTTAATATTAATAAAAATCTAGGCGTGCGATTATATTATATTATATGAAGCAAATCGACATCCATATTGTGTTGCCCTAAAGTAACCATTTCTCCATTCTTTCCTCAGATCGATTCTTTATCACCACTACATAAACTAAACAAATAGGGCTATGCCTTTTGAAGGTTATTTTGCAAACATAATTCATTTTTCTTTATATCACAAATTAGCCTTTCCCGGTGGTCTAGTGGTTAGCGCGTATGGCTTTGGTGCACGTAGCCCCTGGTTCTATTTCCGGTGGGACAGCAAAAAAATAATTTGTCAAATATTTATTTTAATCAATCATCTGTTTCTTTTAGCCTAAAGGGCATAGGTGTGGGACGTTAAACTAAAAAACTCATCCTTTTTTTCGCAATAAATTGTCCACTTTGTCCCTTGGGGGGTTTCTCAACTTGGGATCGCGAAGGGAAATGAAAACGATACTTGTAATTAGGACCTAGTAGCAGAAAAATATGTATTTTAAAAAATATATATGTTAAACTTCTTATTTTGATAGACATATTTTTATTTCTATACTTTGTTACCAAATACAGCAAAGAATATTAAACAAATAAAGATTAGTTTAAAAAAAACATTTGGAATAAAAGAAGGAGAAACTGGTGAGAAACTGCAAATTGAAACACCAGAAGCAAAAAAAATACAATTTACAACTGTAAGCGATTGGCAGCAATAATGAAAAACTTATTGGAAACCGGAAATTAATTATGGGGATTACAGGCAAGAGAATGTGATAAAAGGGGCCGTGATATAAAATGAGATGAGAAAGCCCAGTTTATTGTATCGTTAGTAAGTCTTTCGTAGTATTTTATCTTCAGTGATTATTGTGTTAAGGAATCAAAGTGCATGAGAATTTAAATTCATTATTATAATAAAAGAATAGCAGAATGTATACGTAAATGTGCCGGTATATATCCTTAACGTGCAAAAAAACTCATACAGATCCTAAATACTAACAGACACATGTAATTTGCAGTTTTAGCAAAACAAACTGAAATTAAATTTTGTATCCACTACAAACACAATATCAAATGATCCTGAATGAACAGAATCTTTCGCCCTTCCAATTTTTGGCGTTTGGGTAAAAGGAAGAGCGAAGGTTGGGGAGGGAGGGTAGGGTGAGAACATGGCAACACCGCCTTGTCAGAGAGAAAGTGGGGAGTATACAGAGTGCGTAACTGACCCTAGCGCCACGTAGAAATTGGTGTTCAGGCATAACGTCATTTGTGTCGCACTATATCACTAGAGTTCGTGTATTATCTGACACATACAAAAATATGCATATTTTTGCGGGATAGTATCTCTTGCCCCTTAAAGCAATGGAAGATATGAGAAAATCAATTTGCTTAACCATGTAATTGAACTTTAAAACTTTTAAAGATGTGGATCCTGATAAAACAACAAAACATATTACGTTTGCGAATGCAATTTACACAGCAAATAGCACGAATAGTGTGACAAGCAGGGAAAACAGAGAAACTGTTACATGGTAAGACGACAGAAACGAAAATCACAAGCTGAATGTTTAAAGTGAATAGGAAGGAAACAAGCACCTGAGTACGTGGCGTAGTGGGTAACGTTCTAACTTACCAATAAGCTCATCCATGTTCGAATCTTTGTCAAGTGCACTTTTTTTTTCGTCCAAGGAACAGCCATTACTTGTATTACTTGTATAATAACAAGCATGCTGTAAAACCTTCCGAAGTATTCAAACACCTAAAATGATGTAGAAACTTCAACCAAAAATAGGCTCTAGCAAGCAAAGAAGACATTATTAAATTTGATTAATTGCTACATTTACTAATGAAATGTTGACGTTACATGTTCTTCCTGAAATATATGCAAAGAAAAAATATACCTTTTGACAAAAAATCCGGCGTTACATACGTCAATTATATTTTAAAAAAAACCGGTAAATAGAACGTGGTTCAGTGTGCTGCTCCCTGTACTTATCGCTAGTTTAGTCAGTTTGTAAGGACAATATTAAAACCACGGGACGTCAAACCTGTGATGCGTGCTTCAAGGTTTTAAGTTCTTAAGATATTTTAGATTCTATGGAGAACTCTATGAGTTCTATATCTAAACGGAAAATAAAATTAGTTGTATTTAGTTCCAGAAATGAAGATTGTCTAACAAGCAAGGGGCGCGATATCGAGACTCGAATTGCGCAATAAGAGTTACATACACTGAAAGAGCATCAGGTGGTTAGTAAGTTACCAAATTATTAGCTGCAGTCCGCCAGTAGGAAAAAAGTTATGAGACTGTAAAGTTCAGAGCCTGGCGTACCAAAACGACACAAAACTTAGCATTTGGCTTGTTCCTCTTTGTATTGACAAGAGATAATGAACTCTAACGTATTCCCATCACAGAACATGATGTTTGACATAAGATAATCTGTATGAGACGAATTGTCAGTGTTGCCATCCATAGAAATTACAGTGTTGCCCGAATAAGAATACCGCGAACAGCTTGGTTTGCAGCGAATGAAAGATTGAACACAACGGTGTTTTGTGACATCATGTTTTCATGGTTCGCACGGAACTACGTTTTACATAATACGTTATTTAGTTTGTAAGAATCAAAGTAGTTATAATATACTTTTATTAACATTACAGAATATTATTTAAACAGAAGTGCAAAAGCTACCAAGAGAACACTACTATGAAGGTGCTTCGCAAAGTAGACCTCACGATAAACCTGCGAAAATGTCATTCGGGTTCGAATCGGTTTGTTCGTTGGGCATTTATCGTGAGGCATACCGACAGACAAACAACACAAATGCTGAGCATCGTGAATCGTAAAACTCCGTTCGTGTTGTCAGTGATATATCATCCAACGCCGTTGAATTCATTCTTGTCGTCCGTGCCTTAACGAAGAGTGTAGAGTATTCTAGCAACACTGTAATGTCTATAGATGACACCAATGGCATGTCTCCCAGAGCGCTGTTTTGACTCCCTTACCACAGAAATGTGTTATCACTGCGCGTCGCTGCCTATCGTCCGATGTACATATTGTACTAACTGTTTTTGTTTGGATTACTCGATACTTTCTGTGTGTGGCTTAACGTTGTCATTTACATAGCTATTTCCCCTTCCCAAACATAGCTATTGCACACACAAACAGGTTATTCCTTCCGTTTGCCATAGTCTCTAATTTTCACTTTGCAGCCCCATAATTTTGCCCTACTGGCGGACTGCAGCTAATAACGTGGTCAGTTCATGATTGATGCTCCTTCAGAATATACTTTATAACCTGTATTGTGCAACGCAAGTCTCGATTACGTACTATTTGCTTGCAAGCTTTTCAAAATATTCTTATTCTGGCAACACTGTAATTTCTATGGATGGCAACACTGACAATTCTTCTCATACAGATTTTCTTATGTCAAACATCATGTTCTGTGATGGGAATACGTTAGAGTTCATTATCTCTTGTCAATACAAAGAGGAACAAGCCAAATGCTAAGTTTTGTGTCATTTTGGTACGCCAGGCTCTGAACTTTACAGTCCCATAACTTTTTCCCTACTGGCGGACTGCAGCTAATAATTTGGTAACTTACTAACTACCTGGTGCTCTTTCAGTATATGTAACTCTTATTGCGCAATTCGAGTCTCGATATCGCGCCCCTTGCTTGTAAGCCAATGTGCTGACCACACAGAAAGCAACTGAAATCCACCTTCTTGATCATAGCTAATTATGGACTACAATTGAAGAGTATTCAATTTATTTTTGAGCTGTAAACTCTTTCATAGTTTTCATTAATAGTAAAATCTAGAACAATTTTACGCCTGTGAAATTATACTTTATTATGTTCGCTTGACAATAAATAAATAAATAATTACTTGCAGAATATCGAATTACACTTTAAACTGTAACCATATGTTTCTTTTTACTGGAGTCCTGTCTGGTCAAGGAGAAAATAAAAATAAAAAGTAGTAGGACGAAGATTCGAATACGGGTCTCGGAAATCGGAATTTTGTCCGGATCCACCGAGCTACGGAATAAGTTGCAGAAGTCATCTACTCTATAAATATATGACAATAAGCGTAAGCTTCAAGCGGTGAAAGAATGTTTATTATTATTATTATTATTATTATTATTATTATTATTATTATTATTATTATTATTATTATTAAGTTTTACGATATTTCTATAGAGTCTCGTGTGAACTGCTAAGAGAGAGATCATGTAGTTATCGATTTGGTTAGTGATTGAGCTTTTAAAACCTTTAAAGCATTTAATTAAATCGCGAGATGGTAGCAAGGAACGCGTGCTGATTTCATTCTCATAGTAAGGGGCAAACGATAATATCCGCGGAAAACATGCATTTTCTTATGTGACATAGAATACGCCAGCATGTTAGATCCCACAAATAAGGTAGATTACCTAATAATATTATTCACTTCACTACTGCATGGAATTATGTATTATATATAGCAATGGTTAATATTGTTCACAATGTGACAATTAAATAGTAAGACATATTTTGTTACAACGAAGATGAAAAGGCAATTCAGATGCAGAACTGCCAACGTTCATATAAAATTGGGCACCACTGCAAAAATAGCAGCTAAGTGTAAGGAAAGACATATTTCTAGAGGAGAATGGAGGAGAGACTTGGAGATAAGATAAATGAAATTGTGACTACATATCATTCTCGTGTGGGGAATATCCTTCAACAAATGATGTCCCAGTTAACCCACTCACATTTTGATTTTTCCTCTTCCCGGACAGAATTTTCTAGAAGAAAGCCTCTTACTGAGATAGTGAAATTGATAAGACAGGTTAGGCTATATAGATAACTCCTTATCTCATGCCCACGGTTGAAGATGAACCTACGCCTGGGTATCTTATATTTGTTCGAAATAACAAACTTATCAGAGAATAAATGCAAGAAAATTATTGTTTGACTGTAAGGGTTATGGGAGATGAGTTTTGTATTAATTGGAAAATGAAATATAAAATTTTAGTGAAAAATTTGAGCAAGATAACCTCACTTCCCGGCTTGTGTTTCAGTTTTTTGCTTGATAATCAAACGAAAGTTTAGACAAAATATTCTTCAAAGTGTTTGTAGAAATAAAAATGTTTACACTTGATTATTGCAGAAGATGGACTTTTAAAAAATATTATTATGGTTCCACAAATAAACACCAGGCTGCTATAAATGGATAATCGTGAAAAGAAAAACAGGAGATGACAGAAGATAAATGTGAAGACATGAATTTGCCTCTGAGGGGACAAACTATCACTGTAACTTTGTGATTCAGTATTCTGGAAGGAAATTCTCCCAGTCCAAGCCAAGTATCCAGTACCTAACAATTCTTTCTTTCTGTAAGATAATGAAACTACTTATCAGACAAGAGTTGTAGAGCAATTTTGACTCGAACGCAAAAGTGTATGATAATAGACCAAATATTTTCCGTATTCCCTGATATGTTTCTTCTGAATGCCTTCTGTTCTCAGAACGCAAGTTACCATTCGTAGAGCGCCTTTTTGATTACGTTGAACGTACATTTATGTCCAAAATTATTGTCGCATGCCTATAAATAAAATAATGTATGTTGTTCTAGGAATAAAATTTGATAACGAATTCGCCCGATATTTCTTATAATGTTAGTATGTGTATAATCGGTAAAGACAAATGTCGCAAATTTCATGTCAAAAGAGCAATAAATAAGAACAATAAAACGAAAACAAAACTTCGTTCCCCAGATAGCAGAAACAGCTTGCCACAAGCATGATATAAGCTTGTCGTGACAAGGATATAAGCTTGTCCCAAGCTTGTTACGACAAGTCTGTAAGCGTATATCAAGGCTGATTCAAGCGACGAAGTTGACAGGCGACAAGCATATTGTAGGCTTATACTGTAAGATTGTTTCAAGCTTGTCAGCTCAAGCTTATTGCAAACTTGTTACATAAAGCATGCTACAGGCTTGTTACCTCAAGTTTATTTCAAACTTGGTACGTAATGCTTGCTCCAGGCTTGTTACCTCAAGTCTATTTCAAACTTGGTACATAATGCTTGCTACAGGCTTGTTACCTCAAGTTTATTTCAAACTTGGTACATAATGCTTGCTACAGGCTTGTTACCTCAAGTTTATTTCAAACTTAGTACATAATGCTTGCTACAGGCTTGTCACCTGAAGCTTATTTCAAGCTGTCCACTTCAAGTTTAGCACATGCTTAATGTGTCTCGTTTATTGCAAGCTTCTCAGTAAAGATTGATACAAATTTATTTCTGCAAGTGAGAAAATGATTCATCTGCTTGGCGACATGTATAATGTTTGATGTGAAGGTTAGTATAATGTTCAATGTGTAAGTTACATAAATGATGGTGTGTATTCTTTTCCCATCTGAGGTGTTTAGATATTGCCATCACTTTATTGGCATTATTTTAAATATATATAGGGGAAACCATACCATACTTACTATTAATAGTAAACATAGTAGTAAGCTATGGTTTCTGCAATATTTTTAATGCCAATAAAGTGGTGACAATATCCAAACACCCTCAGATGGCAAAAGAACACACACCATCATTTATGTAACTTACATACTGAACATTATACTAACCTTCACATCAAACATTATACATGACGCCAAGCAGATGAATCATTTTCTCACGTGCAGAAACAAATCTGTATCAAGGTTTACACTACTGGGCCTCACATCAAACCTTATACAAAATGAAATCAACCTCATATAGACAACAATCCTGCAAAAATAAACGTAAAGGTGACGACGAAAGAACTGTTAAACCTACATAAGCAATGTCCTGAAAAAGAATAGTTGTGTTCGGTCAAAATGAAAGCAAAATAATGTATACTTTCACAATCTGTATTATGCTTCTTTCCTTCGTCCATTATGCGTCTTTGCAGCACGAGATTCAGGTTTATTTCTGTTGAGTAACATTATTGAAATATCATGTTAAATTATAAATCCATGTCTCACACAACATTGGTGTTGAATATATACCCCATACTCCAGTCTATTGAGATTAGTATCTTATCTCAACATAGAAAGCAACACTTTTCCTGAGTTCCTTGGTGAATATACTATGCGACCTGGCAGATCAGCATCCAATTAGTTTACCATTAACCACAGTTTGATGTTGAAGTTGAGCGTCCGTTTCAGCACGAAGTTTTACATGAGACACTGACCTGTAGAATCCGAACAGTAATGCGTTCAGTGTTTGTAAGGTCTTCCACTGGGAATCGACCACAACCCTAGGCGCACCAAAGACGTACACCACTAGACAAGCGTCAAGGGCTAAGCAAACTTTTAAATTATCAGATTTCAGGAAAGAAAGAAATATAAATTAAATCCTAGAACCACTGCTACACAGGGTGCGAAATACTGAGGATGGCCATTCCCACACTTCAAAATTTTGTAAGAAAATTCATCCTCAATAACTTACTGGCGAGATATGGTGACACTGACACTGTCAGAAGTATACAAACTATTTACAGTAAATCTGTGCAGTTAGTGGACAACCTAGTGGTTAAGCATTATCCCTAACCTTACATAGTTCAATAATTTTGGATGTTCAATATATGAAATCTTCATTTGAAAACTTTCCAGTGCAATTTTTTTTACTTATTTATTTACTCCTATCTCTCCCCGATCATAACTGTTATGATTTCGCATCCTGCTGCTACATAATTGAAATAAATTATCTCTACATTCTACGCAATAACTGATATAAGGTTCCATGAAAACAATCAGCTTGTATTACAATGTTATTTATTGAACTTATTTACATATTTTGTATTATTTCTAACTTATTTCCTTAATTGGGTTCCTCAACTTCAACGGTGTGACCTTTCACTACAGGTTTTGAATTTCTTCGTTCTCTGCAAAATAACGATCATAAATACGTACTGAAAAACATGTAATTGATTGCACAGTTAAAAAAAACATTCATATTTTTTACCTTATAAATACGCTCTCATTAAAATACATTATTATTCTTTGAAGTAAGTGCCACACAAGGCAACAGAGTCTGGCACTCGTTTCTCAGATCTGGTGATCCATGGCTTGGAAGCATTCCAAATATGATCTCTATAGCATTACTGTAGAATTTTTTATAGTGAATTAATATTCCCTAATCGAGCTCACCTATTCAGATGTTAGATTTGTAGTGTGACACTTCTTATTCAAAGTGTCTTGGCTATGTCAAATACAATATAATTCATCTTCCCATACTGAAAATTAATAAAGTAATTTTAAACACTACTATACACAAACATTACCAAAACACTCTTTCGGTTTAGCGGCATCCCTTATATTCTACATTTTACGTTTTACAGCCTTATTTGATTAAATTTTGACGATCACTCATAAGAAACACTTGAAAGGAAAGAATCGCGTTTGTTACAATTACAACATACTATCCCACACTCTGATATTAAGTCGTCTCGGGATCGCACGAATCTGTCTGGGTCATACAGGGTCAGGGATCTGACTACTTCGGGATCACGAGTCACGAAGTATGTTACTCGTTTCATCACTGGTACCACTGCATGGTATTTATTCACTTTACCTATTTCAATGTTCTAGTGCCAGTAAATTTTCAGTAAAGTTTTTTTTAATTTCCTAGCTGAAAATGTGCATTGTTCTGTGAGAGCATCAATTGAGATAAATCCTGAAAATGTCATATTGACTCACTCGGTACTGTTGTATAAGCACGGCGTTACGAAAAACAAACGAAGTAATCACTGATATAAGAAATCACTGAGAGATGGAAGAACAAATATTTACTTATTTCTGTAATTTTCTCTCCATGCCTTGTATGAAATGCAATCTGATCTCACGATTCACAGGAAAGATAGGTCATAAGTGTGTGAACCTGTATACCTTGTATTCTTCACGGAGCAACATAAATGACAGATGATGACCTACAAGGCGTTATCCTGCGTCACGTACAACAGAACGCATGGGAAAATGTAGTTCGCAATTCACAGGAAAAGTGTAGAATTTACTAAAGTAGGCACCGTGTACACGGACAACTTCGTACCATTTTGCAACGAGTTTGGAACATACCTTAGATGTTCAATGAAATATTTGTCTTTAAAAATAAAAAATAAAAAAGTTACTGGTGACTAATACGTAAAGAGGTGTTGAACAACAATTCACTGGAATTATTTGTGACAGTAAAAAAAACGGATTTTAATCCTGAGCCTTACAGCGGAGGAATACATCTTTGCAACGTTTCATTCTTTCAAAACACAAGAATCACTGATAGGAAGACATGCATATTGCCTTCATCATACATATCAAATGAAGAAGGGATGACTCATTACCGTAAATGTAACACTAAGTTTATTTGACCCATATTCATGGAACGTCGTGTTGGAGTCATTAGCGTCGTTTCACAATTCATTATAGAGAAGTAATAAATACTCCTGCGACCTATCGACCTAGTTCTTTATATCCCATCTTTGAAAGCAGAAACATTTCTCAGTGTACACGCCACAAGGCAGGAAAATCACTTCATTTACTTCAATGCAGTCAAATTCTGAATGCATTTTAAGACCTATGTCTCCCTATTTATTTTCCTGGTAATTTGTTGTTCGAGTGTTTACGCATACGCATACTTTGGCGTGCTCCATCCTATTGAAATCTTTTTGTCTTTGGGGGGAAAAAACTACTCCTACTTTTTTAATTTATTTTTTATTACTGCCACTGCTGAATGAAGTCTTTATCTTGTGGATAAAACATTAACCTTTATTTCTTGTTCAATTTTAGTGTTGATTACTTCTTTTTCATACTGAATGAAGTCTTATCTTCCCGAAAACTCGGGAATGTCTTTGTAAGAGAGAAATGTGCATTTACTATTATTTTGTCTTTTAACAAAACTTTCTAACTGCTGAAGTCTTTATCTTCTAGGAAAAAAAAACTGTTTCTTGATTAGTTTTAATGTTATTTTACTTCTTTTCTATCTCCTGAATGAAACCGTATCTTCTGAGAAGGAAAAAAAACTACAATACCATCTGTATCTTAATTAATTATAGTACTTTATTGCTTGTTTCTATACTAAACGAAATAATCTTATCGTCTGGAAGATTCTGCAATTGCATATTTCTCTATTACAATGGCATTGCAGAGTTTTCCAGAATGTAAGATGGTTTCATTTAGTATAGAAAAGAAGTAATTAACTCTAATCAATCAAGAAAGAGGGTGGTATTGTAGTTTTTCTCGCAAGAGATAAGTTCGTTCAGTAGATAGAAAAGATGTAAAATAACACTAAAATTAGTCAAGAAAAAAAGAGGTTAGTTGCTTTCTGTTTTTCGTGCACCAGGTAGGAAATGTTTTTAGAAGGCAAATATAACAGTAAGTGCCTATCTCTCTATTACTCTGACATCGCAGTTTTCAAAAAATGAAATTTCCTTCAGTATAGAAAAGTAATCAACAACAAAATTAATCAAGGAATAAAAGTTATTCTTAAAAAAAAAAAGATTTCATTCAGCAGATAGGAGTAATCAAAAAATAAAATTAACAGAGGTACTTTCTTTCAGAAGACAAGAAAATACAAATGTAAACAGTAATGAATCTCGATTTTAGTTAAAATTTCCATCCTCCGAGGAAAGTAACAGGCAAGTTGATAAATTATAAGGGATAATAAAATAATATATACATGCAAGGTAAACATTTCATCTCATTTCACTGTGTACTAATACATGAGTGCGTAAAAAAAACTCATCTCGCTATATAAAATAAAAAGACCTAAGTGATTGAGTGACCGACAGATCTTTGCACGGGCCAAATCGCTTAAGATAGACAAGTTAAATATGGACAGTACATGGGATTTATTACGTAGGATACCACTAAGGAAGGATTTTTGCAAATTCGGCAGGAAGGGGAGGAAAATAGGTGTGGGACGTATTTTTAAAATATGACCATATCTCCGAATTCCTTAAGGTTACAGACTTGAAATTTGATATTCGGATGTCTCATTTCAAATAATTTGACATATTTAAGCGGTTTTTGATATTTTAGTACAAAGGAAAAAAAGAAAAAAAAGGTGAGAAAGAAAAGAAAAGGAGTGAGGATTACAATTATTATAAGATGTCGAAATCTCTAAATTTATGAAGGTTTGAAACATGAAATTTGGTATTTTCATATTATTTAAAATAAGTAGATAAGAATTTAAGCGCTTTTGAAATATGCCTCGGAGGTAAGAAAGGGGGGTGGAAAGAAAAATGGATGGGGATTATAATTATTATAGTAAAGTATTTAATCCCTTAAGGTGAGAGATTTGAAGTTCAGTATTTCCATTTCTCATTTAAAATACTTTGCCACGTGTTTCGGCCCTTTTTTTTCTTTTTTGACATGCTAGCAAAAAGGGAAAGAAACGATGTGGAGATGAAAAAAAAAGGTGGGGATTACAATTATTCTAATAAAATGTCGGTATCTCTAAATCTTTTAAGATTTGAAATATGGAAGTAACTTCTCATTTAAAATTATTACAAAAGCGTTTTATGATACATATCCTAAAAGGAAGAAAAAGGGAAGGATTACAATTATTATAATAAGATGTTCATATCTTGGGGTCCTGGAAAGTAAGAGGCATTGAAACGGTGGAAATCTCTTTTTCCTCCAAATCCACAGAATTCTATGCATATGATATTGATCTAGTGACCTATAGATGTGAGAAATGTAGTGAATACAAAACGTATATGTAGAGAAGAACGCGTCCATGGACTAAGTTGCAGATCCCTAGCTTATTTAGTGATGGTAAGAACTTTCCGGTCTCTCTCGTGATTGTAAGGAAAATAGGTAAAACTATACTTACCTACCCAGTAGTCTAGGCTCCGCCTGCTGCAACCAAACACCCAATACTTCCTTCACCGTTTCTTCTGTTACGACGGTGTACATCTTACGAACAGCAGCTGAAAAGAAAGATAGAATTTCAAGCAAATACTAGCGATTTTTATTCTTAAAAAAAAACAAAAAAAACTGTCATTTGAAATAAATTTCCCTCTTAAATAGCTTTACGGAATTATGGTATGGTTTGTAAACATGGATACCTAGAGCTGAAACTAATTCCTATATTATTTTTCAAGTCACCTAAGCTAGGCCCCTATTTTGTGATTTTTATGTAAGGGTACTATAGAAAGTTATCTTCCACCACACTTTTGGTATATTATATAATGGAAAAGTTACATTTTTCGATACAAGTGTAACAAGACTTTCTTCCGGTGCCCTTAGTGGTGATATGGTTTTGAGTCAACGTTTAAAGTCACCTTAAATAACACTACAAAAAACACATTAGGTTTTGGCTAACTTCGTTGTCACGAAAAATTGAAAGATGAAGACGACAGAAAGACGAAAGTTTGACTATTCGCCGTCTTGAAAGCCTGCAACTTTTCTCTTTTGATACAGGAATTATGGTAACTTCGAAAGCTATGTTCTTCTAGTGTTTTATCTGCGTTCCAGTGTTAGAAAAAGAGCTCTGAAATTTTGCACCTTTAAAATATCGGCAGGGGAGACAGTTTGGCATACTATGTAATACTACCAGACTAACAGTGTTGCCAACCCAACAAAAGTTATTTTCGTGTGGTAGACAGTATCAAATTTACAGGTATACACGAAAAGTCTGGTGCAAAATTATACTTCACAGTAGTGATTCCTACACTGTACTTCAATTTAAATTCGTTGACACTATTGACTTTATTTAGCCCTGGAATCATTCCTACCTTGGAATTTTATTTGGTTTTAGATTTTTCGTATACCTTACAAATTCTTTTGAATGCTTTTTCAAGCAAAGATTTGTTTAAATATGTACTTTGCCAGTAAAGCTTTGTTTACAACATAGAGTGTTGGATCAGTTATTGAATTTCCTATACATTCCTATACATTCTACATTCTACATTCATTCTATTTCAGTACAACTTTTCAAATCAACTTACTGTTGATCTTATTGCACATTTGGTTGGACCCAAAGGTGTGCTTTTTTGCTTCATGATCCTTGGTTTCCTGCCAGAGTAGGAGAATTCCATTGCGAGTTTGTCGCACAAAGTTCTTCTTATTGCACTGTGAGCGAAACTTTTAAAATCCTTACCACCAATTGACAGTAATACTTTTACCTGA
Organism: Thermobia domestica; assembly: GCF_964235325.1. NCBI lineage: Eukaryota > Metazoa > Arthropoda > Insecta > Zygentoma > Lepismatidae > Thermobia > Thermobia domestica. Next base: position 63,689,120 of record NC_137465.1, on the reverse strand, counting down.
AAGAAAGGAAAGTATTTAGATCTAATGCATGCTGAAATCAAAAAGAAAAACAATATATATAAGGGTCCGTATTGTTATGTTTTTCTACCAGTGGAAAAAAAACGAAGCATGAATGAAACTAGATTAATTTTTAGATACCGTAATGTGAAGTGTGAAAAAAAGGCGTGGGGTTCTGAGTTTCACGGAAGGCCGTATCAAATGGGCTACGTGACTAACAAAAACTGTTTGCCTGGGATTTATTTGGTAACTTTCAGCTTTATATCGGAATAGCGGTTATTTAAAAGGACCATTGTCCGTTTGAATTAGAAAAAAATAATATATATATATATATATATATATATATATATATATATATGTGTGTGTGTGTGTGTGTTTGTGTGTGTGTATGTATATGGAAATTACATACACTTCCAAAAGTAACAAGAAACAGTGGGTTAATCAGTGCTGCCAACAAGTAGTGTCAGAAAATAGCTAAATGACGCACAAAAACTAGCTAAAAATGGCTCAACTTACCTTAAATTATAGGTAACAGAATTTAGGAATAAATAAAGTAAAAATTTGGTACTTTTTGTCTACTAGTTTACAAAGATGTTCTAATATTATTTATCTTTTGGTATCCTCAAATCAAACAGTTTCACAATACAATTTGTTCCTTCATTGACTAGAATTAATAAAATCTCTTGAATTATTTTCAACTTCTAATGCTGGGTATGGCTTGATAACACTATTGATCTATCACAAAAATATATACATGCACATGCACGTATCTCAACAAGAAAAACTCCACCCAAACTAAAAATACACTAGAAACTAATCAAACAAATTGACTATGGAGAAACCAGATCCAGGAATCCCAATTTACCGTGACGGATAGGTGAGACTGATAAAAGATATCTAATCTACTGTGACAATGTAAGTGCTGTTGTAAACAAAAGAATTAGAAAAATACCAAGATAAACTACTTTTGTTTTAGGTTTTTCATATTTTCTATAAAAAAAAAAAAACAAATTGACTGCAAAAGATTTAATTGCCGCCTAAATGACTATATTAGCAAGTATGAATGGCAAGTTGACCAAAATTATAGTCCATAGCTAATGCACATGATAATGGCTAAATTGGCAAAAATGGAGTTGATGCTAACATTTAGTCAAAAGAGAGATGTTCCAAAAAGACGTAAATTAAAAGATATAACAAAGATTTGAAACCTGCTTCATAACTTGTACAGGTTTGATAGGATTCTTTCCGAAGTTAGGTTCTTCAAGCTTTCTCTCAAATGTTTGAAAATCATTCAACGTTCGCAGAGACAGAAGGCCAAGAAGTTCGGATTCTTCGTTTATGGACTCTGCTTTCACACTCACACCATTACTTAGAAGTGTGTCGACCTTCTCGATGGAAGATACTCTTTCACTAAGGTCAGCTAAAGTAGATTGCATTTGGCCAAATACAATTCTGATATCTGCAATAACTTGTAGGAAATATTGTTTTGAAGGTGTTAATATAACTAGAAAATATATTATTTCACAAAACATTGAAACAATTAAATGTACATTCATGTTCAAAATGATTGTCGCATATCTATAACTGTCTTCTTGTAAGAATGTAATTTGATAATGATTTTGCAGGATACTTTTAATACCGATACTATGTGTATAATCGAGAAATGTATATTTGTGGAAAATTTTATAGGGAAAGAATTATAAGCACATAAATTAGAATGAGTAAAACAAATGGACAAGAAAGTTTTATTTTCGTTTTATTATTCTTATTTACTGCTCTTTTGACATGAAATTTGCCACATACATGTCTTTGCCGATTATGCACATACCAACATTATAAGAAATACAGGGCGAATTCGTTATCAAATTTTATTCCTACAACAACATATTTATAGACATGCGACAATAATTTTGGACATGGATGTACGTTTGTGGTGGACAAACACCGTGTGCGTAGATTTTCTCAGGGTTCTACCGTTCCCCTCCACTTTCTTCAATCCATTATTTAATTCATTCTCATCATCACCGTCTCCTTTAGGCTGCCCCGCATAACCGTGGGACAAAACTCAAAGATTTTATTTAATTTTGATTTTGCTGTTCATTTAATCAGAAATCTTGGGGGGAAAAGTGGGGAACAATTAGGAAGACGTGTGTAGAAGACCACTACGTTGGAGAATTATGACCAGGTCATTAGAGTATGACGTTATAAATCAGCACTGCGGAAGGAAAGGGTTGATTGCTCAGAGGTAGAACGTTGCCTTTTGGTGCGACGGATCTTTGGTTCAATCTCCGGCCATGCCACTAATTCCTTCATAATCATTCTCTATCATTAGTCATCCGTCTATCTTAACATTAACCCTAGGAAGACTAAACTATAATTGGTCACGTGAAAGACTAAGGGGGGTCAATTTTGCTCGTGGTTGTAAATTCCAATTTTAACCCTACTAATGTATTTTAAGACTTGTGAAATTTTATTTTAATAGGAAACATTACAAGTCCCAGTACAGACTACTACCGCATTTGGTTAGCAGACATGAAGTAGCTTGAAATACATTAGCCTGTGTAGACAAGTTACTATACTAAACCTGAGAGTATTACGTTTGCTCAATGTATAAAAGTAGATTATGTTAATTTAGTTATCCATTCAAAGAATAGATAAGTTTACATGATCCTTTCAAAGTATAACTGTACTTCTCTTAACATTTCTAAGTTGCTAAAAAAATGTACTTAGTCTCCTGCGCTAAAAAAGAAAAAAAAACTACCACAATAATGTGCTTTCTAATAAAACTAAATTTAAGTTTAGATTACAGAAGAAAATACAAAAAAATTCAAACGTTATAAAATTCATTTGTTCGGGCAAAGAGAAAAAGAAAGTGCGGGTAAATTTGACCAACCTTCGTCTTTCTATGGTTAAGGACATAACAGCGGAGTTATGAAGAACGGGACCTACAGCTTAAAGTGAGATCCGAACCGCTACTCAGTTTGCACTCGAGAGATATTGTTCTTCATTTGAACTCGAAACCAGAATCCCTTGATAACAAAGGCGATAAATCCACAGACCCATCATCCACGGAGGTCAACTGATAGAAATACGTTGCAGTGATCTTGCATACTTGTGAATATTTTAGGAGACACTTAAGAACCAAAAGGGAAAGAACTGCAAAATGGAATCACTCTATAGTTATACACATTAAATCAATGGACTATTTTAAAAGACTACATAGTACAGAAGATCTAATTTAGTCAGTCAGAAATATAGACTTAATTTAATTTGCTAATCAATACAAGAAGTGACTAATAGTTCTGGACCATTCATATTACCTTTCTAAATAAAACTTTTTATTATTATTATTATTAACAAACCAGTCAAATCTAATAGAAATCTCTGTTTCGTCGATCTTCTTTCCAATGTTATAAATTTAGACACTTAATCAGCTTCCGTGGAAGTTTTGTTGACCGTCCGCTAGTGTGGCAGCGCACTACAGGCAGTTCGGCGGGAACTCCAAACTTGATAAAATAAAATCACAATTAAAGAGACAAGTTAAAGAAGTATTTTTCACGAATCTCACCCCCACTCAACTTGTGGACCATCATGCCTCCGACAAGGAAAATTCAAGCTTAACCAATGCTGAAGGAGTAGACTGCTGAATAATTTATGATGTAATGGCAAATCATTTGCAGAACTAGTTGACCTATGACCTCTAGTTTGAGCGAGTTGCGTTCATTTCTCGAGGTTGCGACCTTGTTCAATCGAATCATCAGCCTCAAATTACCTTTACTCTTTAAAAAAAAAAAAAAAAAAAAAGAGGGCAACGGTTACTCCACAAATGTATTTAAACAAAACAAAAAAAAAACTGGTGTAAAGCAAACATTCCGGTTTAAGTGAAAAAAAGTTTAAAAAACACGATTTTGGCCAATCCTGAAAAATGGGGTTATTTCTTTATTACATCCGTTCATATTGCAAATATTTTTCTGAGATTTTAGATCCAGATTTCATTCACCTGGTAGAAAAAAAAAGTAAACAAAAGCACTAAAATCAATTAAGAGACAGAAGTTACTGTTTTTAGAGGATAAAAAGGTAAAAATGTAAGCAACGAAAAACCTAGTTTTCTTCAAACTTACACCCTCGACTTCTTACCTAACAAACTTCAAACTAATATGAAACTTATTTTCGCGTAATAATCTACTTTGAATTATTATTAATATCTAATAAGTAATTTTTCGAAATTCATCGTTCTTTTACCCTAAACCCAAAAGTCCATACCCGATCGAACCTTTCCTTGCACTTATTGTAAAGCGATGAAATGAGTGATATCACTTAATCTAAGATTGATGAAGCATACCTTAGAATAAGTAATTGTTACTAAATAAAGTCGGACATAAGTATTTATATTCTTCAATTTTGCCCCCAACCTCCGAATAAATATGGAAGAACATAAGGAACGAAAGATAAGCATGATGCATTCTAAAATGAGTGAAATGTCCAGGCTTGCTTGCTGCATTTAAATATCATCCGTACCGATTCTTGGGGAAGCCACATCAGTTAAAATTTTTAGTGTATCGGTGAAAGCTAAAACAAGAAAGCTTAGGCAATGTATTAATTCAAAGCAGTTTTCTCCTCGATTGTAGAGATAAAACGTAATTTTCATTACTTTAGCGGACGGCTCTCCAAATTTAAATCGATTTTGTTGATTTTTTCACTAGATTTGGGGCACTACTTTACAAACGCTTCACGAACCACAGCTGAGCGAGCGGAGGGGATTAGAAGCCCCGTAGGACTCGTTTTTTCCCCTTATCTTTTAAGTTACACACGATTGGCATTGCAGCCATTGTAGACTGTCATTTTCCAAAATTTAACATACAAATACTGGCATTTCGTTCCTTGCTTGTATTCAACAGCCTTCCGCCCTGGCAAATAGCTCCACCATAACATACTTACTTTCCCATGTATACTCATTTGCACATACAATTTATTGAGTTTAAAACACTTACATTATCATTTAACTACCTTCATTATTAATATGGGGTTAACTTTAGCAGATGGCTCTTCCTAATTAAATAAACTATTTTAATGTGTTTAGACTTCATAAATCGTATCTGTTATATAGAATCCTACGAAATGGAAAATTAAGTATGTTATGGTGGATCTAATTGACAAGGCGGTAGGCAGACGAATACAAGCAAGGAATGAGATTGCAGTAAGTACATATGAAGCTTTGGAAAATGACCGTCTGCAATGGTTGCAATGCCAAACGCGTGTAACTTAAAAAGTAGGGGAAAAACGAGCCCTGCGGGGCATCTATTCCCCTTCCCTCGCTCAGCTACGCTACGTAAAGTGTTATGTAACGGCATATTTTTTGAACTGGGGGGGGGCAATATTTTGCTTAAATTTTGTACTTTCTTGGTATATATTTTGTATTTTTTTAATGGTTTAGGTAGGTTAAGTTAGTTTGGGTTAGTTTAGGTTAGTCTGGGTTAAGATACTTGGGCATTACTCGAGCAGATGGTCCCACCAAATGTTCACACATTGCATTTCCCGGTTCCTTTTTGTAGAATATCCACTAAATGAGAAGCTAGTGCATAAACCACGAACCAACTTGTGCTAGGTGGCCACAAAAAAAGCACGAATGCCATCTAACCGAGTCAGGGCAGGAGTGTAGCTGGGAGTCCCGAGCGGAGCGAGGGGATGCGTCCGTAGAGAGCAGGCGTGTCAGCGACGGAGGACATGCACATAAACGAGGAAAGTGGAAAAATACATAAAATATCCGCAATAATTTTTACATGGTGATTTTACCTGAATTCGTACTTTCTTCCTATATTTTCTGTTTTTGATGATTTAGGTTAGGATTGGTTAGTTATGTTAGTAATTACGGTTACGTAACACCAACTCATTTCTCCTGTAAACACGGTGGTTTTACCTGATTTTGGCCCCCAAGTTCCAAAATTCTCTATATGCAACAGTATTATCTCAAATCTAGTGAAAAATGACCATAAAATCGATATAAATATGGTACAGCCGTCTGCTAAAGCAATGCCTTAACAGTTATCAAGTATTCCACCTATACATTTTTAATATGATAAAGCCGCCTGTTGAAGTTAACCCTCTAATTTTTGTACTGATATTCAGGGGTGCCCGAGGAAAATTTTCTAGGGAGGGGCCCATCTCCATGGTTGCTATATTACGCTTGGTATTTAATATACATGGTTTCCTATATTACGTATACATTTTCGTAATCCAAAGGGGGCCCGGGCCCCACCCCCTCCCCTTCGGGCGCCTATGCTGATGCTAATTGTCAAGAGCCATCACTGACTTTAAAGAATCCAATGGCTAAATATGGTATACATTATACGGATGAACACACTTAAAAAAAAGAAAACAACATAAAAGGTATAAACATAAAATTCCATCCATATTTGAAAAGTAATACTATCCTAAAAGCGCTCAGCGCACTAGTCTAAAATAAAAATCACCTTTTTATTTTGTAACTAAAACTAAAGTAGGGCTTACTATTACATTTCATACACATAGCTTACCTTTGTTTACCTTTTGGAAGAAATCAAGCGCCAAATCTCAGACTACTCACCAATCCTACAGATGGCTCCATTTGCTAAACAATCGACAAACGTCAAGCGTTTTGAATCAAGCTTGAAATAGGCTTAGTAGAAAGTTGATAAATTCAAGCTTCTTTTCAAGTTAAAAACAAGCTAAAATAAACGTTGATTGTCGCTTGTCGCATTCAAGCTTCTTTTCAAGTTAAAAACAAGCTAAAATAAACGTTGATTGTCGCTTGTCGCATCAACTGTACATTGCTAAGCCAAAATCAAGGGAAAGCGACCCTTGATTTAAGCTTACATGCTATCTGGGTCTGCATTTAGCAACATTTTGTTTTACTCTTCTAATTTTCGTATTTATAATTGAATCGGTGAGATTAAGAAGGGAAAGATTCCACTTTTTTTGTCAAAATGAGTTGAAATAGCCATTTTGTTCCTTTAATTAAGACGCATATTTTGGCATGAAAAACGGAAAGTTTCCTTTCATCATTATGACATAGGAGCACTTGAAAATTTTGACTGAGATTAAGAAAGGAAACATTCCAGGAATCTTTCCCTTCTTATTCTCAGCCTTGGAGCTAAATAAGAACATACTGGAGTGCCTAGGTATGTGAAGTTCCTATTGTTTTGCTATGGAACGGAATTTGTTCAAATTGAGGCCAATTTTCGGTTATTTCCTAGGAAAGGTCCGTGTTGTCACTGTTAGAGGCTTCACATATGCACTTCCTCTAGTTCATATTTATCTAACTCCATTAGTACGAGTGTTGTAATTGCTTTTTATAGAAAATATGATCGGTTAATATCGTCGAGTTAAGGTCCGTTGCGCGGACATGTGGTAGTGTCAATTTACCCTACTCGGTAGGCACTCCAGTATGTTCATGAGAGGAAACCACTATAAACATAAGAAATTTCCCAATGATGTTTTAATAGTACTAAAGGAACACATCGAGTCTTACCCCTAAAAACCTCCCACTATTCTTCAAATCCTGTTACATATTTAGAGGCTGGGCTGACATGCACCAAGAAGCATAAAATGCTTCTGGAAAAGCATCCAGAACTAAAAGACATAATAAAATATGAGTACTTTTTAACTTATTACAAGGAAAATTATGGGTACCAATTCGGTAGGCCGCAAGTTGACGTGTGTTCAACGTGTGAGGACCTAAATACAAAAATATCATCATCGACATTGAATGACAACGCTAAACGGGTCGCTTTAGCTGAATGGTTTATAAAAGAAGAGCAGGTTTTACAAAGAAATGGAAGAAGTAACTGAACTATGCCCTAAAAGAAATGACGTACATGGAATCTGCTTTGATTTTATGCAAAATCTTCCTTTGCCGTGCATACCTGTTCAAGAAATGTTCTATTTAAGGAAGTTATGGCATTACGTGTTTTGTGTTCATAGTTTAGGAAATGAAGAAGCTACTATGTACACCTATCATGAAGGAGTTGCAAAGAAAGGAGCAAACGAGGTGTGTTCTTTATTGTATGACTATATAAACAACAGTGTTGACCCTCAAGTAAAAATATAACCGCTACCAGGTTATAGAAGGATTTTTTGTGGACACTCTGTATATTTCGTAAAGACTGTGATCATTATTTTCGATTTATACTTTATTCTGCAACGCATATAAGTTCTTTCTTTGGTGGGAATTGCTTCTTTCCCACACAATTGGACAAAGAAGTCTTTCATCGTTTTTTCATATATATATTTAAAACGTTGCTTTCGCTGAGAACATTTCAGTTAGTGACTAACCATTTCAGTGTTTCTCCCTGACTCATTATATGCATAGTATATATTCTATAGTTAATGGGAACTGAATTATGTGTTTTCTTTAATCGCTTATGGAAACATTATAATAGATTGGAGAAATACGGACTGACCAGATGTTTCAGTAACCAAAGTGGCACCAACTGTGTTGTTTCGTAGCCCGTTATCTGTACTTTCTCACGCCAGTGTTATCGCCGTGTCTAGTGCATTATGGGCAGTTGACTAAAATTAACATAAATTGTTTTCCGTATTCTGTTTGTATGTGCATACAGGTGAGTAACTGAGTAATTTTTGAAATGAACTGCCAACACTTTTCCGTTGACCATTGCAACCCGTAGCTTGAGCTTGGACGCTCGAGAGAGTTTGACTACAGGTCTGGAAGATGCAACCACGCATCTCGCGTTGAACTTCAAACATAAGTTGTGTTAAGGGGCACAAGCTATTTAGCCGGTGAAGGACGATTTCTTACGGCTAGCCCCAATCAGTGAAATCCCAGGTCCGCAGACCTTGTGCGTTTCAAACGTTATATACGCGCCCTCCAATATCAGAATTCAACTGCGAAGACCTTCTTTTCGTTTATTTACTCAAGATTTACTTTTACGCTGCAGGACTGTTCAGCGTAACAACTGGGTTCATCGTGGGACGATCCAGACAACTTTTCCCCAGTGTGAATCCCCCAAGTGTGTTCATGGTGTGAGCAAAGGGTTTCTAGTGATACCTGAATTATAATCATATATATATAGAAAGGGCTATATTTCCCGTAAAGGGCAAAACGTAATTTCAGCGGCAAAATTTATTAGTGTCCAGTGTTGTATTCATTTCTCTTCGTTATTTTTTTTTCAAAATAGTGTTCTAATAAATAAGTATAGTGTCAATTTATACAGTGTGTTTTCGTTGTTTGTATGAGTGATGTTTGTGTGTGTTATGGTCTGGATGACCGTCTGATCGTCCGTGAGGTTTTCGAGACGAGACACCCGAACCTCTCGGCGCCTAATGCTCATCTCATTATTGAGATCGACGAGCTTTTTGGGAAACAGTTTGTAACCTTTCTTGGAGAGGTCTTCGTCGTCCTGTCCAGGTAAGTTAAAGTATCAGGAGTATACTTATTGGTAATACCACGAGCCAAGGACAGCGACCAGAACGCACTCCTGATGGTTACAGATAAATGACGCCCGAACAGCGACTCGAACACCTGTTGGTTACAAATAAATGACGCCCGAACTACCGACCCGAATCGAGACCGTTGGTGCTCGAATATACATATAAGATTAATATTTTAATATACGATTTCTCTTTCAGCTTAGTACCAGTAATCTGAAAAAAAAAAATCTCTTTCAGGTGATTTTAATCATGTTTTTGTGATAGCCTAGTTTATTTTTGTCCAAGATGGCAGAGCAGGAAGTAGATTTTCTTACTAAGATAGATATAAATTTTGATAAATTAAGGGAAAATATTATACAGGAACTTGAGAGATACTTAATAGAATGTAAAGAGTCCCGTGCTGAGAATAAAGAAAACCTAGCTAGATTAGAACGAAAAGTAGATGAGAATAAAGAAAATTTTGTTGAATTAGGTCAGAATATAGACGCTTTACGGGACGTGTTTTGTGAAAATAGTCAGCAAACTGAAAATGCTGAAAACAAAACACCGGAATGTGAACCCCAGTTACAGTTAGATGTTCCTACTGGATACAAAACACTGGAATTTGAGCCTCAGTTAGTGACTGATATTCCTAGCGTAAACAAAACATTGGAATTGGAACCTGAGCTAGAGACTAACATTGCTAATGAAAAGGAAAGACAGAAATCTAAATTCCAACCAGAGACAGGTAGTCTAAACCAACCTCGTAACAAATCTGGCAACGATTTTATCTATTCAGAATCTAGTGACGCCGCTAATAGTAGTAGTAGTGACAATTGCGAACATATGATTGTACACGACAGAGGTCGTAAGCGCACAAGAATTACTACCACAAACCACAGAGAGAAAAGGCGCAAACGAGATTACAGTTATAGCAATAGGCAAAGATACGCAGACCAGAGCGTAAACAATATGAAATTTAAAGGGAATCAGAACCAAGACCGCACACGAAAAGGTAGTAACAGAAACAGAAGGAGTCGTAAATCACGGCCACGTAGTCTGAGTTATCACAAACGAGATAGGAAACGCAACTTGTGTGAGAACATTAACAGTATTTTTGTACATAGAGGTAAACATCGTAGAAATAAACGAACAGACTGCAGTTACCAAGGCAGAAACAGCAATCATAGAAAAAAAAAAAAAAAGGTAACCAAGAATTTGTGTGTTGATACAAATTTTTCTCCTAGAAGAGCGACGCATTTCTAAGCGATAAACATGTATTCATTTTCTTCCTTTTTGCTTTTAGTTTTTGATAGAACACCTGGATACGAAAAGGAGAACTACGCATTTCTTTTAATACTCCTTTTTGCTTCCAGCTTTTAACTGTTCAGCAAAGAGAAGATAACACGTTTTCTTTCTTTATTTTTCTTGTTTTGATAAGGCAGTCGCCAGACTGTAGAACCACTTGTGTTTATGGTTACGAATAACGGGTGATATACAGCTGATTAATTCTTTTCTTTTTCTGTCTTTGCTCCGTGTAGCACTTCACACCTCAGTCAGCTGTGTATGAGTGTTGCAAACCTTACTAATGACTTACTATTAGTTTACTGTCATTAATTTTTCTTGTTTTCATTTTAGATGTTTGAATTTAGATCTTTTAGTAAATAATTAACGTATCACATACGTAGAGGGACCGTATTTATCCAAAAACGGTTTGGTATCTTGGCGAGATATCCGTACCTTAGCTAGTGGGAAGATGTTTTGGCGTTATAATATATATTTTTATTGTGTTTTAAAAGTTAAAAAAAAAAAAAAAATCTTTTTAGAATCCCTTCCCACTTTCCAAATTTTTAAACATGTTATCATACGTATGACTCACAATTAGTTTGATTTCCTTTTAAGAAAAGTAGAATGTATAGATAAGAAAATTTTTAGTTGTTAATTATATATACCGTATATTTGTATATTTGTCATTGAAACTTAGTATGTAATCTCATGCGTAGAATATGAAACTTTACACTTATAATCAACGTTAAATTTCTTTTCAGTGTAAATCTTAGATTTTTGTTTTCATTTTCATAGTAGCCCGTAATTAAGTATGTGTATTCTTAGGTTAAATATTTTGAGTATATTTTGATGTCTAGTAACATTTCAGCGAATATTTTAATGTTTATGAATCGTAACTATATTGTGTACTTGTATGCTAATGAGTTATAATGTTTAGTTTTATATTAATTTTGAGAAAGTTATATTTTAGTCACAGTATGTCCCAAAACTATTTGGAATTTTTTTTTAGTAAAATTGTTTTTTGTTATGGAGGATTTTTTAAATCAACATGGCCAAAGGTTTTGGAATATAAACCTTTAGGTTCAGCCATAACAAACAGTATGGAGGATTTCAGAAATCAACATGGCCAAAGATTTTGGAATACAAATCTTTAGGTTTCAGCCATACTGCCAATGACGGATGATTTTCTTCAAAAATCGACATGGCCCATTATTTATGAGGTTTCAGCCGTCTTAGAGATATTGATATAGATCCCGAAAGAATAAACTTATTTTATTTCCAACAGCATGAAGCCATGACAATTTTTTGAAAATTACTTTGTTAATTATTTCGTATGCTCGATGACTGAATTTTTTTGCGTTAATAAGACCATTTTGAATATTTGTAGCGAAGATGCCTAAGGAAGCTTGTTACAGCTGTTTTGTAGGGAATTTAATTGGATGTTTTAGATTGACCAGAAAGTTGTAATGTCGTTGACTATATTCTTGCTTGTATCTCATGTTTTTCTTTTAATAGGTCTCATGTATGTTGTCTTATAGAGACATATCTTTACGATGCTAGGAGAGCATTTGTATTTCGTGTGTTTACACATCTTTTTCCAGGTGGATGATGTACGTTATGTTCCAGGGAACATACGTGTATTTTACTGAATATTGGTGTTGATATTTCAGTTATGTATAGAAACATTTTGTAAGTGCCTATGGTCGCAGGCCTTTCCACGTTTCTAGTTTTTTTGCCTCGCAGGTGTCGATGGCATATTGTGTGTGTAAGTACGTGTAGTATTACACATTTTTCCCACCTATGGTTTTGGTCAATTCATGGCATAATGACCATTTATTTTCAGGAATGTTTGGACTAGCGAGTCAACTTCCTTGATTCAGACCTTTGAAAAACTTGGATCAATATTGAATAGTTTTCAACATTTTAATTAATAAATTTTTTGCAGATAATACCCATCTATTCTGGTAACCCTACAATGTTTACGTTTATGGAAGTGAACAACGACCATTATTCTAGGCCTAAGCTAATAATAACTTTGTTTCAGAATGAAACCATTAGTTGTATTGAGCATTATTGAATTAAAGTCTCGACGAGCAGATGGCATTTGATCTTATGGCATGCCGAATTTTCTTCATACATGTCAACGAAATCACGATCTTTTTCTTTGATATGCAGAATCATGCTTATTTCTTGGAATTACTATGAACGTCAATTTTGACACTTAAGTTTATTTTTTTTATTTTTGAAAAACGATTTTTCGTTCTTTTCTACCAAACAACACGAGGCACAGTTAAAAAAAAAAAAAAGGGACATACAGGTGAAAATCTTATTTTTGTTTATATATTGTCATTTTATCATGTGTTTACATTTCCATTCATTTTATTTTTTCAATGATTTTCATATTTTTCAAATATATTAGAATGATATCGAAACTTTAACAATAATTTTAATATTTTAGTACCTTTAACATGTTTTGCTATTTGCTTATTCATTCATATTATTATATTTTAAATACAGATATCAGTATATTTACTAATTTTTATTAAGATATTTGATAATTCTTCAAGTCGATGTTTTCAAGAATAGTTATCGTGTGTGTATATTTATTTCATATTACACAAAATAAAGTGATCGAAACGGAACACTTAAACATTTTATGAAAAGAATTTATTAGTGTTAAAAAAAAAACAAAAAAAGCATTTAAATAGCCCTATAACGTATTTACTTCATATTATATCAAATAAAGTGATCGAAACGGAACACTTAAACATTTTACGAAAAGTATTTGTAAAAAAAAAAAAAAAAAAAAAAAAAAGTAAGAATTTTAATAGCCCTATAAACGCTTTCTGCGAACTTAAAAAAAAAAATTATCATACAGGTGTTATAACCATACCTCGTTTCTCACACCAGTGTTAAAAAAAAAATCTCCCCTTCTCCCTTTATCAACTCATCGTTGGAGAACCATGGAGGAATGGAGGATACTCAGACAGGAAGACAGTATGGTTTCAACATGTGAAGAAACGGAAGATAAGGAAACCCAACTGCACCAATTGTTCAAGAGGATCTTATTACTTTATGGAACATTTGGATTGGACATTGCTCATGCAGGAACCTCATCATGTTGTAGTGAGTGAACAAGTTCTTTAACTATTTTAAATAGCCCTTTTTCAGGTGAAAAACCATTCATCGTTTATGCACGTAAGTCTCACACCATATGACAGTGTTGCCAACTAACTTATTTTAAATTTTCAGGTGAAAAACCTAATTTTATTCATACCTCGTCAGACGGCCAAGGGTTCTCAACCTGTCCACGTGTGCACTCGACAGGTCGTTCCACGTTTCAGACGCCATATATAACCGCTACCAGGTTATAGAAGGATTTTTTGTGGACACTCTGTATATTTCGTAAAGACTGTGATCATTATTTTCGATTTATACTTTATTCTGCAACGCATATAAGTTCTTTCTTTGGTGGGAATTGCTTCTTTCCCACACAATTGGACAAAGAAGTCTTTCATCGTTTTTTCATATATATATTTAAAACGTTGCTTTCGCTGAGAACATTTCAGTTAGTGACTAACCATTTCAGTGTTTCTCCCTGACTCATTATATGCATAGTATATATTCTATAGTTAATGGGAACTGAATTATGTGTTTTCTTTAATCGCTTATGGAAACATTATAATAGATTGGAGAAATACGGACTGACCAGATGTTTCAGTAACCAAAGTGGCACCAACTGTGTTGTTTCGTAGCCCGTTATCTGTACTTTCTCACGCCAGTGTTATCGCCGTGTCTAGTGCATTATGGGCAGTTGACTAAAATTAACATAAATTGTTTTCCGTATTCTGTTTGTATGTGCATACAGGTGAGTAACTGAGTAATTTTTGAAATGAACTGCCAACACTTTTCCGTTGACCATTGCAACCCGTAGCTTGAGCTTGGACGCTCGAGAGAGTTTGACTACAGGTCTGGAAGATGCAACCACGCATCTCGCGTTGAACTTCAAACATAAGTTGTGTTAAGGGGCACAAGCTATTTAGCCGGTGAAGGACGATTTCTTACGGCTAGCCCCAATCAGTGAAATCCCAGGTCCGCAGACCTTGTGCGTTTCAAACGTTATATACGCGCCCTCCAATATCAGAATTCAACTGCGAAGACCTTCTTTTCGTTTATTTACTCAAGATTTACTTTTACGCTGCAGGACTGTTCAGCGTAACAACTGGGTTCATCGTGGGACGATCCAGACAACTTTTCCCCAGTGTGAATCCCCCAAGTGTGTTCATGGTGTGAGCAAAGGGTTTCTAGTGATACCTGAATTATAATCATATATATATAGAAAGGGCTATATTTCCCGTAAAGGGCAAAACGTAATTTCAGCGGCAAAATTTATTAGTGTCCAGTGTTGTATTCATTTCTCTTCGTTATTTTTTTTTCAAAATAGTGTTCTAATAAATAAGTATAGTGTCAATTTATACAGTGTGTTTTCGTTGTTTGTATGAGTGATGTTTGTGTGTGTTATGGTCTGGATGACCGTCTGATCGTCCGTGAGGTTTTCGAGACGAGACACCCGAACCTCTCGGCGCCTAATGCTCATCTCATTATTGAGATCGACGAGCTTTTTGGGAAACAGTTTGTAACCTTTCTTGGAGAGGTCTTCGTCGTCCTGTCCAGGTAAGTTAAAGTATCAGGAGTATACTTATTGGTAATACCACGAGCCGAGGACAGCGATCAGATCAGAACTACAGGCGGTTACAAATAAATAGCTGCCCGAACATGGACCACGACCACTACTGACGGTTACAAAAACTCTATACGTGTTCAGTGACTCATGTCCCAGGCTAAACCGCAATCACACTTTGGTGAGATAGTTCCTGTTTCTTACTATCATTAGGCGATTTAATGAAGTACATGTATTTTTGCCCATTAGATGACACAGTTTTCTCCCCTGCGACCGGAACTTTGGTGTTATTAAGAGAGCCATGAAACGCCACGATAGGATTTATTCCCCTGATCAATACAACGATATGATTAGTACTGCAAAAACCAAGCAGCCTTTGTTTCAGGTGAAATCCGTTTCAAACGAACAAATTCTGAACTTCAAAGGATGGTGGCCGACATTTTTCAAAAAGACTTGTGCTAGTGTTCGAACCAAACGGACTTTTAAAACCAGTACCTACAAACACTTAACATTCACAGCAGCAAAAAGGGGATATGTTACAGCTTACACTTTTATAGACGGGCTACAAACTGAAGTTTTTAAACTGTACAAAGGTGGTGAAGCAGACCCTTCTGTTGAAAAGGCATATAATGGAATCGTTCCCATAAAAAGGAAGAAACTCGAGGATGTTGCCAAAGTAGTTCAATATGTGCCGGAACAAGCCATAGTGTTTTACAATAAACTTTTAGAGTGGCCTACTCATGAGCATGAGAGTGAGGACAGTGAGTAGTAATAGAAACAGTGTACAAAGGCACGAACCAATATCTCATGTATTTTATTTTTATAGCATATGTGAATAATGTTTAATTTTGATTATTTTTGTTGGTTTAACAATAAGTAAGAAACAGCTTCAAGCTCATAAATACGTTTTTCTTTACTTGTTTCGACATCTAAGTCTGTTGAGATTAAAAAGGGAAAGATTCCACCGTTTTTAAACGCATATAATAACCGTAATAAGAATGTAATGGTAAAACACTTTTTCGTATATGTTACTTAAGGTTATAAGGAACAGCTTTCCAATAGTACGTTTCTTCCTGTGACTATTTGTTTGGTTACTATGAAGTTTTTTTCAGTTTCCCAAAAGTTTGGTTATGTGGAATCTTTCCCTTCTTAATCTCACCCGTTCAATTCTTTTCCTATGAAATTTACCACAAATATACATTTCCCGATTATACACGTATTATCAGTATTAAAAGTGCCCTGCAACATCATTATCAAATTATATTCTTACAAGAATTCAGTTATAGATATGCGACAATCGTTTTGGACATGAGTGTACATGCTTTGACTTCGCATCTTCGGGCCATGCGACATGTAGACTTTCTGGAGGGCGTTCCCATTACCTTTTAGTTTGTTTCGTTTAGTATATTGATACAAGAGAGGCGTAGCAATCAGGTAGTATTTTAGTATTTTTTTTTTTTTTTTTTAAGTTTGTTTTAGAGTCTCAATATTTCATTGTCGTGTATTCTGTGGCCCCAATTTCTGTATAACTATAGGTGCATGTGAGTTTCGTTGTTGTCAGATATCCAAGTAAAGGCAGTGGCGGATCTAGCTCGGTACTGTGGGAGGGAGGCTAAGAACCCAGTTTTCTGAATGACAAAAATAATTTAAGGTATTAGTTATATATATATATATATATATATATATATATATATATATATATATATATATATAATGAAGTTTATAGTAAACTCATGATATACCTATCATAGACAGGATTCTGACTGTCCTCCAGGTTTTTACCTTTTAGATCCACCTCTGTGTAAAGCTATTCAGATCCCAGGAAGGACCATACAAACTTAGGGGAGTATGGACCCCCATGATCTCTCCTTGGATTGACGCCCGTAAATGTATTTTTAAAATGATCATAAAACATTCTTGTCCTTATGATAAACAACCGAGTCAAAGGTTAACAAAACATAAACATGCGATATATTATACACCTCATTATCATAACCTCATTAACAGCTAATATGTAACTTATTCTCACTAATGAAAGAATTTTGAATAACTAATTTTATTTCTGGGTTATTTAGTGCGTAAGAATGAAGTACAGTAAGCACTTGCCTTTTCTTCATGCTATCGTACGAAGTTTTGACAATAAGGAGAACATATTTTAGTTGTACTGTGTTTATCTAGGTTATCTTGTCTGAACTTGAACTTTTCACAGTTCAAAGAAGTATTTCTCTGAATGCCATTTTAGTTACTTTACGAGATTATGTGAATATATGAGAAAGGTTGCACATGTTGTCTGGAGTCAATCAGTGAACTACCAGTTGCTTGCGTAAGATAACCTCCATAACATATCAATATGGTATATATAGCATTGCTTCTTCTTCTAGGCGGTGGTAAGTAAAAATTAGTAGGCCTATAACACTTTTTGAAATATATTGGAAAGACATTTTAAATTAGCGTAGCATTTCACTGAGTTGTGGGATTTAATTGCTGAAATAGTGTAAAAGTCTAATTAATATTGATCACGTGAGAATTTTCAAGGAGTAACCAAAATAAGGAAAGTAATTAACCACTAATTCTCAATTCATATTTCATTAAGTTTAACTCGTCTCAGTAGGGTAGATAGAAAATGCATGCAGGAGGCTCATGATATTAATTCGTGACAAAGAAACACACACATACACACACACACACACACACACACACAACACTCACATAAACAAACAAACACACACATTATATATAAGCAGAAGCAACATCAACAAAGTTTGGGAAATGATTCCTCACCAGTATACATGAAAAATATAAATTGAACAACGTGGTGCACAAATGGATCATTTCGGAGTTAAAGGTTTGGAAAAGATATATGTGGTGTATTATGCACCCAACAGAGTATTTTAAGTATTATACTTATGAATTAATATTTTTCCATAAAAAATACAGTAAAAAATGTATGCGCTTCATACCAGGCTTCTATGCAAAACGGGTTCTACACGTAACATTACAGATTCCCGGCGGGAGCTCATGTGGTTAATCAGTAGGACTACGTTTTATATAGGCTCGCTGCTGACAGGGACGCTAAACTAAAATTCCGAGTTTTTGACAAGATATGTTTAACGCGTGGCAATATATTGTTGACAAGATGTTTTCGCGCCTGTATTGTTTAGTAGAAATCGAGTATTGTGTATAAAGTGAGTTATTGGTACAAAATGAAACGAGTTGGTTCAAACTGAATGTGTACTAATCATCCGGATAATTTTTGTTATGTGTGTGGTAGATTTACACTAATTACACAGAAAGAAAATATATAACATTACAAAACCTGCTTTTTTCTGTACTTCGGTTTTCGAATTGGTGACCAGGACAAGCCATGGGCTCCTCATCAGTGTTGCATAAGTTGTGAAATGAAATGCAATTTTTCAGTTTTACGTCCCACGTTTATGCCGGCTAGGCTAAAGGAGACGGTGATGATGAATAATGAATGAAATGGTGGAATGAAGAAAGTGGGAGGAAACGGGAGAACCCCGAGAAAACCCACGCACACGGTGTTTGTCCACCACAAAGTTCACTTGGCGGGGGCTGGGATCTAACCCGGGACCCCAAGCACCAGAGGTGAACGCTCTACCACTGAGCCACCGCGGCCCCTGGATAAGTTGTATATACATGTGTAATATGTATAAATTTATTGTCTTATTGAAGCTTTCGTAATCTGGGAAAAAACTTTTGATTTGCTTTTAATATATAAAAAGCCTGCTCCCCTAGAAAAATTTGCAGGCTACACCCCTAAATGACTATGTAGTAATTTCTGCAAAAATGGCACAGGACCTAGAATTTAGGTCTAGTGCCTATATTTTTAGGACTTGTGCCGTTTAGAACTTATGAATGTCACCCACTGTAATGCATAATAAATGTTCTTTGTTCAATTTTAAATTTACTGCGTTCTTTATGTATACAGTTGGTATTTAATGTTCACTCGTGAAATGTCTAGTGAGCTTTTGTCCTAATTAAGAAAACTTTGATGGATTTTTGTCCTACTCTTAATAAAATACGCTCCGCACAGTATATATTGCCATTCTGAATATTTGCTTGGTTTCAGAAGTCTGGTAAAATATGCTTTTTAAACATTTTATTTATTTTTGTTTTAGGAATTTGTCTTGGGATTCTCGTATTTCCATTCGAAAGAAACGAATTTCATAACTAATTATGTAATTAATTCTTAGAATGAAATAGGTTGTATTATGTAATTCGTGTATAAGTGCAGACCAGATAGTGATAATAATAATCTTAGTCACTAGCGGATCCAGAAGGGTCGTTTGGGGGGGGGGGCGGTTCGCTTCCTGGAAGATGAGTGTAGCCTCAACGTGTCCAGAATTTTACTTTTCAAGAATCGGACGCATATGAATGCGGGACTGGAGGGGGGGTAGCTAAACCTGATTCCCAGATTCCAGTTTGGGACTCGAATTTGTTATATATATATATATATATATATATATATATATATATATATATATATATATATATATATATATATATATATATATATATATATGTGTGTGTGTGTGTGTGTGTGTGTGTGTGTGTGTGTGTGTGTGTGTGTGAAAATATTCTTTCTGTAGATTTAAATTAAATACGCACTTTCGGTGATTTACTAGTCACCGCAATATGTCAGATACGCTGTCTTGCACAGTACCTGCACAAAAGAAAGTACTGTGTTGACGATGGCATTCATTTTAACGAAAGAGTGTAAAATTTTCTCTAATCATTTACATTTTGAATAACAATTGCGGGACAGCAATTGATAAAAACGACAGACTCGGTGTGAGCAAAAATAGATAACAAAAGTGTACATGCATAAAGAATAATATAAAATGTCAACAAATAACAAGACACAATATTTCTATGTACATTTCTTGGTAGCTTAAAAAATACAATAATTAATTATAAATTGATGTTTAATAGTAAATGGAACCCAGTGTTCCAAATAGGCCAAACTATAGGGAAGCAATCTTTACATATTGCTTTCGTTCCTGTTTATATTAGATAATATTCAGTAAATTGAAAACTGAAAAGAAAGAAATATAATATTCAAACTGAACTCCGTGGATGTTAGTGGCTCCGTGATTATTCCCCGTGGTAGTGGTTGCCCGAACATGAATTTCGTGGCTTTCCCCCAAAATAAGAATGTTATGATTTTTGCCTTAAAAGAACTGGCCTGCGCTTTCAAGGGCACAGATCAGGTACAGGGAAATGAAATGGATACACTTTCTAATACATATACTAATCATCACTGCATTTAAACCTTGTACTGTACTATTAACTGGAACCCAGAGCGATGGTTTGAAGTTAAACTACAGCAGTAACATATAAAGAAATGAATTGTGAATATAAATCCTACCTAGGTATATAAATATAATAAGTTGCAGTACTCCTTAACCATATAAATCACTACGAAGGTAAATGGACAATTTATTCAATAATATACTGTAAATAACGTAATAACAAAAATATCAATACTAAACTTTCACTTACACAAACTCAAAAGAAATTTTGTCGGATCTAGAACGAAATGTTTATAAATTTTACATGAATTAAAATTATATAGAATCACAATATAAACCATTACAATGTATGACTAGTAAAAATAAAACTGAAAGATGAGCAAAAGCCTACATTAAAATGGACGAAAGATGATAAGAAATGTAAAATCAAAGTGATGTCTCCGTTCATTACTGCACACAAACTATATTTCCTAAAATATACCGACTGGCAACATTATTTGACAATATCAAATATTTGAAAAAAAAAAAATGCAAATTAAAATTTAATTTTGAAAAATTCTCACCTTTAAACGAAATTACCAATTGAGAATAAAGTACGTATAACTTGTTTTCCTTTCATCTCAGATATAATATGGACGCCGTTTGGTCTAATGGCTAACACGCTTGCCGTTGGCTCGCGTGATCCCGGGTTCGATTCCCGGTGGGGGTACAGTTAAACGAAAAAGTGATCTGGATTCCACTATAATCAGTAGGTCCATGTCTCCATTAGCCGTTCTGGCACAACCGTAGGACGTTAAACAAATATATGTATAATATATAGCTGTTTATTAAAAATATAATATAGCCTATATACCGGTACACATTTTTTTACGATTGTAGTTGTGCCCTTTTGTTTCAGTTAAAGATTTAAAAAAGCAATTTCAAAAACTTTTTCGAGTTTGCTCATCTTTCTCGATTTTGTTTGCGATTTAGATATACCCAAGGAGTTCAACTTTAGACTCAGACTCATGACTTTTGGGGAATATTCACGAGTTGAAAATAATTACGAGCAAAAACCACGACGGGCGGAAACCACACAACGGCCTTAGTCACCTTCCAGTCCATCTCTGTGAAAGTTACAGCACAAACTCAAATCTACGCCCTGTCTTGTTCCTGGCAAATTTGTCGATGACACGATCGTAATCTACGTTTGTCTCGGTGCGTATATTGTAGTGCACCGTTACTAAGTCGATCTGCACCCATCCGGGACCGTAGCCATGTATTCAACCTTTTTAGTGTTGGAAATGTTCTTTCGGTTGATGCTCTGTATAGGGTATTTTGTACGAATACACATTTTATACAGTGGTATAATTGAGTATGTAAAGAAAAAAAGCATTACACCAGACTAGGAATATGGAGTTGGAAATTGGCTCTATTAGGTAATTTCTTACATGTAGTTCTTGGAAACATAGTATAATTATAGCTATGCTTACAACAATACTAAAATTATATTATTCTAGTCTTCGCCTAGGTAGGGCTTCGCCCCCAGACCCCCAATTTGCTCTGCATAAGGCCTCACATAGTATAGCAAATGCTCCTACGTGCTACTGTGGCACACTATTTCGCTTTCTTCCTCCTCTCTCTTTCATATAGTATTGGATTGAACTAAAACTCTATCACAAACTTCAAACACCTCGTAAGGTATTTTAATGAGTCACTCCCACGTTAAGTGGCAAAAAACGCTCAAATACATGTTTAATTATTTTAAACGAAAAATTAACCTACCAACTTTCATGTCTCTAACCGTAAGGTATCCCGAGATATGGGTATCTTAATAATAATAATAATAATAATAATAATAATAATAATAATAATAATAATAATAATAATAATAATAATAATAATAATAATAATAATAATTTCCATCCTTTTCTCTCTTTGTATGTAAAATATCAAAAACGCATAAATACCTTTTGAATTATTTTGAGTGAGAAGTCCATAAATTAAATTTCATGTTTCTAACCTTCGAAGATTCTTATATATTGATATCTTATTATAATAATTGCAATCTCGCCCCCTTTTCTTTCCCCCTTTTACTAAAGTATCAAAAAATGTTGAAACGCGTGTCAAATTAATTAAAATGAGAAATCCAAATTTCAAGTCTCCATTATAAAGGGATTCGGAGAGATGGCCACCCCCTTTCTTTCTACGAATTTCCAAGAAATCCTTCCTTAGTGATACCCTACGTCACAAATCTTATCTACTGTCCGAATTCCAAGTTTCTAGTGTGAGTGGTTTAGCCTGTGCGATCAGTTATTCACTCAGGACTTGGTCTTTTATATAACAGCTTGTGTTATTTCCCAAGAAAAGATGTATTGCCATTAAAAGTCACAATGAATCACTGGTGCCTTCTTATGTTTCCGTGTTTGAACCACAAAGGTCACGGCTCTCTTGTTGATTTAGTAGCTAGCGAAAGTATCTTTGATCTTTGATGCATGAGGTTATGTGGTTTGATTCCCGGTGAGTGAGCATCCAAAGCACTACAGTGATTTAGATCCAACTTTAAACTCTAGTTCTGGTTCTGTAAAGCATCGCATTTGACAAACGATGTAAATACATGTCAATCAATCAACCAACCGAAAAGTCTCAGATTCAGAGAACTTTTCGGTAAGGAACGCTGAAGATTCTATATTTCTCTTTATTCAAGATAAATGTACTTGAAGTTTTGGAACCTGAATTCCATTTCCATATCCTTTTTGTAGGACACAATTTTAAAATATATCTTTTTAGCTCAAAGAGTGAGGCTGAGGCGCCTTACCCTCCTTCCTACAGCTGTTCGTCCAACGAATGAATCATATTCTCGCTCCTTTGGGGCTTATGGTGACCGCCTCAAGGAACTAGGGACAGAAGTATTCGCACTTCAAGTATTCTGTATTAAGCACTACTAAGTACGGTACCACATATTTTGATTAGACTCTGCTAGGCTTGTCTCACATATTGAATCGGTCGGGAAAAGATCATAGGCCTATTTGTATTTTGGAACGATGTTTCCTGGAAGTAAAATCCAGACCTTTTTTGGGGGGGGGGGGCGGTCGCCCCCTCCGCCCCCCCTTTGGATCCGCCAGTGATCTTAGTAGTACAGATATAGCTGTTACTGTTGGAATTAGCTACGTTCGTAACATTATTGCCAACTAGTTGCTGCATCGTCCCAATTTTGTGTGGTGGTGGCGAATTTCAGAACTAAAGCAAGTGAATGAAAAAGGCACAAGACCTAAACGGCACAAGTCCTAAAAGGCAGAAGTCCTAAACGCCAGAAGTCCTAAAAATCATATCGCGGCACAAGTCCTAAACGGCAGAAGTCCTAAACTGCAGAAGTCCTAAAATTTAGGTCTAGTGCCTATATTTTTAGGACTTCTGCCGTTTAGGACTTCTGGATGTCACCCGCTTGCCAAACGTTAAAGGAAGGCAAATTCTCGACACTTCAAACCCCTATCGCACATATTATTTTTAAATATTACACTTTAACAAATATATAAATTAACTTTTAGTGAAGTGGCTACATCAATTAATAGAGTGGTTAGATACTCTAATTTAAATGAATTTTCCTCACAGGAGCACGTAAGGAGAGCTACAACAAATTATCTCTTGTATATTTGTAAGCAATAGTGGCACATCTTCCGAATGTATGTATTATTTTCTTTTATCAGGTGTGGGATCCCTTGCCGTATCTTCTGAAACTGGTCCTACATTCGATGATTTGGTTTCAACGAATATAACAGCCATCGTTGGTGCGACAGCTATTCTCAACTGTAAGGTCAATAATTTAGGACTTTTTAAGGTAGGTATAACTTCCAAGTTACTAGATATCTTACAAAGTTTATTAATGGTTCAATCACACATTCGTGTACTTTAAGCTGACCTCTATATGTTAAGAATTGACATTAAAATTGCTCTTTATTCCGATAACATGTATATAGGATATTACAAAAAAATTGTCACAAATTTTGGGAATACAATCCTTACATCAAAATAAGAAAGAAGTTCATTTGGAAGTGTGGGTGGAAGTGCATAGTTCCGTGGTTATAGGGTGCCAAAAACATGAAAAAATGAACTTGGAAAGTCCACAATTCCATTACTATAGGACCGATTGTAGTTGGGTCAAGACATCACTGAGCAACTAGTATGTGAACTATCCAAATATCCAACTTTCAGAACCTACAGTATTTGCATAGCCAGTTTTAGAGAATTTGTTTAAGAGTACTTGATCATTCTCTACCTACCTCCCTAAGAATTGGTGTGCAAGTACTGAAGTGTTCTTAAACATGGATATTCGGATAGTTCACACACCAGTTCCTCAGTGATGTCTGGACCGGACTACGAAAGGTATCATAGTAGTGGAGCTATGAACTTTTGAAGTCCACTTATCTCATTTTTTCGGCACCTTATAACTCTTCTCATTTTGATGTGAGGAATGTTCCCAAATTATTGGGATACATTTTTCTAACATCTTGTGCAGCCCTAAACAATTGAACAACAAATAATAACTTTATACAGTGGCGGCTAATGTTAGTGTTGCAGCGTTGCTCAACGACCAAAGTATCTCAAGAAAAAAATATTATCATCAATAGTAGTAAATAACAGAAAAAATACTTTTTAATACTCGTATATATACACTTTAAATAACATATTTTTTACTTCTGTAACTGTCCGTTCCGTTAATCCATTTTAAAAAGCGAAAAGTAATCCGTCACAGAGCCTCTAATTTATATTGTGTTGCAGCGAGCATGCAACGACCAGATTCCTTCAGTGCGGGAATTGGAGCGAATGTTAAGTCTCCTTTCCCCTATCTCAGAAGTTAAAGGGACTGGTCGTTGCAGTGCTTCTGCAACACAGCACGGTTTCCAGTGAACGAGAAGGTTTTTCGCGCTAAATAATATTTCTAAATTTTATTTCACTAGCAACTAACAAATGGAATTTGTTTTCATGCATTCATATTTTTAAATTACAGGACCATACTGAAGCAAATCAATATAATGACAATTAAAAAAAGTGATTGCAGAATTACAAAATAAGAAAGAAAATATCTATTAGAGCAGAAAACAAATGAAAGTAGACCCGCATTTACAAGTTAATTCTTAGCTTATATTGATAATGAAGACTTCTTCCACAGTAATTTGTGATTCAAATATTAATAAGTCAGCATGTAAAATCCCCCCTCCCTCTGTGGATAGCCTAGTATTTTAGTATATACATATTTCTTTTATAAAATAAGTATATTTTATACTCTTGATAATTTCCCCATAAAACTGTATGATGGGGAACGCCACATTGAATTTGGGACTAGTTAGCAATGCTCAGGGGCGTAGCCACGAAGGGGGTCCACCGGATCCGGACCTCCCAAAAATTTCGAAACTTGACTAACATTTGTAGACTTTCTTAACGAACTATACTTAATAGAGAAACGATTGATGTAGGCTGAATATTTTATTTTACGCCTCATCATGTATTCTCTCTTTTATTAAAAACAATTGTTCTATCATTTTTTTGCTAAGAATATAGATGACAGTTATTGCTTATCGTCTTTTCGGATGCAGAATAAGAACGGTATATATTGCATAGACGTATCGAACCCCTCCCAACACACATTTCTGGGTGTAGAACTGGCAGTGCTGTTTGTTTTGATGTTCTTCGACTTTTACCTTCTGTTAGGTATACATGCTGATTCTACATCTGGCGGGTTTCGAGGTTGCCTTTCCAGAACATATAACATTGATAAGCATTGTTTCTCCTCATGTGGAAGTATATTGTGTTCATCGTGCATTGCGTAACAACCAAGACGGATGTTTTGGAATGTAGTTTTTTTCTTTTACGCACATGTGTGTGTGTTGATGTATGAATATGTGACATTCGGAATTCATATACCAGTACCTCTTTTGTATCACTGTTTTGGTATTTATTTATTAGATTTAATTTTATTGTGTGTGCTTTAATTCTGTAAATAACCTACAAATTCTGAATGAATTGTATACCGTGACTTCTGTAAATAACTTACAAAAAACAATGACCAGCTTTCAACTGAGGAAGAATTTGCAATTAAGGCTTAGACAAAACAAGCAAAGGACAATTCAGGAGAGTGTTCGAAAAAAAAATCCAGTTTAAATTTACAGGATTTTTTATGGCAGTAATGTTGTTTGCACTAGATACATTTCCTCAATTTATTTTAAATTTTCCTGAATAAACTGTGTTCAATGGACATTTTTTATAACACTAATCTCTGTTACGAACTGTCTTCAGTCAACGTTGAAGAGGAATTCGGATCACTGTCAGGGACTGAGTTTGCTAGAATGAATCGTTCGCAATAATCTAGAAAAAATATTTAGTGAATTTACAAAGCTTCTGAAATTAATATTAACTGTACCTATGCGTCAGCAAAAGACGAAAAGTATTTTTCTACATGAAAAATAATTGACACTTTCAAGGAACTGAATGTCCCAAGAAAGGTTATCACCATTGGTTATGCCTTCCATCGAAAAAGACCTGACAATAAGAATACCTGAATTTAACCAGCATGTATTAGACAGATCTGCTCCAATCAAAGAGAGGATAATGAACTTACTAATTAATTAAGGTGATTAATCGGATAAAATGTTCTGCATTTTTTATTTTTTAAAACAGAATATTATTTAATTTCAAATGTCACATAGCATTTGCATCTAAAGTTATGCTGATTAGTCAATGAGTCCACTTTATATCTTCTGTCTCTTATCGTTCGTACTGCAACACCCGAAACCACAATCCACCGGCCGCCACTGACTTTATATTCATGAAAATCTGCATATTTAATATGAAGAAGCACACTAAACATATTTACTTTCAATATATATATATATATATATATATATATATATATATATATATATATATATATATATATCATCGACTAATACAAACATAATGGTAAGCGCCACTTATGGTGAAATTGAGTTATATGTGGAATGGATTCTGATCAAACCACAGAAGAGCATGTAGATCGTTTTAGTTCGTAAATGTACCTGTAAAAGGCAGAAAAGTCTTGTTTTGTATGTGTTATTGCATTGAAATGAATGAGAATCTTCAATCTTCTTTTCCGGTTTGAGTTTACTCGAAAGCATGGACGCCTGCAAGATTTTTTGAAAGAAGGGTAAACCACACACATACACACACACACACACACACACACACGCATATATACATATATATATAGAGAGAGAGATTACATATATATATATATATATATATATATATATATATATATATATATGGAGAGAGAGAGAGAGAACGGTAACTACGTGGCCAATGGCCAAACTTGGAAGGGTGATAGTCCATCTCAAAAGAAGCAAAAAAGTCCTAGTGAACATGGGGAAAGTTCCACCCCGTTTCAAATTGACAGTGTCGAAAGCGTGGAACATGAACTTCAGAGGCCAACAGCTTAAAAACAATACATCGAAGAGAGTGCGGCTAAAAACGTCACTTAGAAAGTCATACCTACTCTATTGAAAAATGCATGTTTGGAAACGGAGCTACGTGTCCACACGGGATTAACAACGTTTGACACTTCTTTCCTTTACAGCATGTCCGGGAATCCCTCCGTTCCTTTTGGGAATTTTCGATTATATTCGGCCGGTAGTTACCAAGAAATAAAAAATAACATACAAGACAAGTCGCTCCTCGCCTGTTGTCGACCGAGCCCGTTCATCACATATAATGATCTCTATTAGGCCATTAGGTATTTATCCACCAAATTTGGTTTAGAATTGGCCAGTAGTTATATACAAATAAAGTACTACATACACACATACATACATACACCTGGCGTGGAACTACAACTTCCCGTATGCTTGCGCCGGGACCTTTTAAAAATTTCTAACTTCGGGATCACAAATGGAATATACTACATGTAAAAAGAATTCACTTTCAATGTCACTGCACTAAGGGGCGAACTTGAACGTGTTTGTTTCCTGGCTACGCCACTGATTTCAACCCACATACCATAGCGTATGCTTGATGTGAATACTATTACTATGGAGCGTTGCGTGCTATCACAGTTTCCACTACAGGGGACTTTGTTGGAGCTGTACGTGAAGTATATTATTCCACTCCAGCTTACAAGCTTTTCAGAGGGTATTTGCCGTTCGAACCTGGCGTAATGAAAGACGCTGTTACAAGAAGCATCTGAACTGGTGATATCTGTCTGTGTAAACTGGGGATCGGACATATTGGTAATAAGCAGCAGTGATTTTGCAAATTTCTTCTATGCTACTCAGATTGAGGATTGCTCTGTAGCAAAAGTCGGCAACAACCTCAAAACTTTTCGAGAAAGTTCCTATTTATTGAAGCACAAGGTTATATCGATCCTTTTCCATGAAAAGTTCTAGGTAACATCCTTAACTTTTCCATAGTAATTTGGATAGATACATGCTTCATCTATTATCACACCAAGTATCCAGTAGACATCAACGTAACACTCGTACAGCTTTTGGTCTTGTCCTTTCATTTTGCGATGTGCTGTGATGTTAACCCTACACGCTGGCCTTTTGGATTTTTCGGAGCCTCAATTTGTTATAGATTTCACGATTTATTGTTGATTGGGATACATGTAATCGTGTTGTCATAATACGTTGTGATAATGAATTCTCACAGGCTGACATATTCCAGATTTTTTTTTTTTTAATCATACGTCTTACGTCCCCTTAGGATGCTATTTCGTTGATGATGTAGGTTATGGAGTAGACTTTATTGTACGAGTATTGTATTGTTCTGAGACAATCTTCTACTATGCAAGACATGCTAAAAGTTTCACGGGGAAGGACCATGATGTGCTCTCTTCGAAATCATTTTTTTCGGCTGCATTTCGCCCAATACAGCAGCTTCACTCTGCTTACTACAACTGAGATACTGATACAAGTATTGCTCTGAGAAACTAGGTTTGACAGGTATCGCTATCTGCCTAATTGTACTGATGGAAAGAGACCAGTCTCTGTACATCATGTTTCAACGATGTTCCAAATGAACGTGGAATTCAACTATTTTAATGTTCCAGTGTAAGGATATGAATAAAATACGATACTTCTGCACACTCTTTCAGTGTCTATTGTTCTATACCAGGCTCCTTTTTAATTGTTTATTATTTCTCAGCATCCATTTGCTCTTCCACATATAATCTATCATCGAATATGAAAGTTTCATGATAAACTACTTAACGCTGAAGCCTACATTAGAATGACAGTATCATCCAGTGTCTGTTTTTCTCTTTGTTTCTTTCAACGCACACGTTTACAGATGTCGATATGTTATCGCTCAAATGGATTCCCGAATGAAAGTAGCCAAACCTTTTCACAAGAATTATAAGTGTTCATATTTTTCTTCACAGAATAAAATTATAACCAAATATTCTGATTTCGTAATAGGTTTGCTGTAGATTAGTTGGTTTAGAACGCAAGATCCTTTAAACTTCAAAGCTATTTGAACTCAACGGAGGACGGGAGCATGGTCTTCTACCAGCAATTAAACCAGAAAGTATACGAACACATTCAAGAATGCATCGACAGCGTTCGGGGATTTTCAAAGTGGTAAATATTTCCCTAAATAGTTGTGTACTTGAAACCAAACTCAATCATGGAACACTGTTAGCCCAACTTTAGACCAATAAAACAATACTCATTCTTACTATATGCCTTGCCGGTATGTGGGTTGAATGAGTTTTACTTTGTAAAGTTTTCCTTTTACATATAAATAAATACATGTGTTCTCGTCTAGCGCAGTGTTGAATATTTTGCGAGATCCCTCGGCGCCACTACCTCTGCGAAGCCCATATTGAAAGAATGACAGACTCGAATTCTTTTATCCAAGAAAGCTTCCATATACTCAAGTTCATGTCTTATAAATAAGAGTGATAAGTTATCTAAATTATCCCCTTTTCACAGCTATAGTATTTTCTAACTAATTCATGTTAAACTAATATACAATATTACAGTTTTAGAACAGGATAAATTGGGTTAACAGTGAAGCATGCGTGGAAATAAATAATAACCTTATTTAAGAATATTTTAATTAACAATTTTTTTTCTAGAAAAGAGATACTTACTTTAGGAAATTACTCGCCTACGAATAATTTGATTTATTACTGTTAAATAATTATATATGTTTTCAAAATTGTGTGTCCAGAGTGTAGTATATTTAGTGATAATGTATTCCAAGAGTTCATCTCTTAGCTAATGATTGATGATCCCTTAATTCTATGTAATTTACTTATTGACAATGTACAAATGGGTTTGATACAATTTGCCTGAAATGTAAAATGTCGGGTGTCACAAAAGTCAGATATTTAGAGGATTAAGGTCTGTAGTCGTTTTCCGACTTTTCACGTCTAAATCTTGAAAGGACAACAGGCATTACCCAACTTTGCACTTCTTGAATTATTGGTAGGTGGACTACGAACTTGTTACAACTAAAAGGCCAAGCTGTTTCAGTCTCAGATATGGAGTTCCTTCAATTTGGACCAAAAGTGGACAACCGACATTTTATGTCTAAGGCAGGCGTTGTATATAATATTATATGTATATATATATTGCAGGTGGCATGGATACGTGACTACAAGGTACTAACCATTCACCATCATGTTATTACAGTTGACGAACGGTTTGAAGTAAAGCTCATTAATAGTAATGAACGCACGTTCAGCATCCTCAAAATCTACAGCATTCGAAAGAGCGATTCAGGGATCTATAAGTGCCAGATCAACACAGATCCAATGGTCACCAAAAAGTTCTATCTCAATGTCACAGGTAAGTAAAACACAAAAATACACACAATTACAACTACGTAGATATGAGCATATACCTTACAGTGTGTTGTTACGAACATGTACATTCACAAGTTTACGTCCTCTCTAATACTTCTTTCGAAATAATAAACCCAGACAAAGCTTAACTCGCCCAATGATGTTTGAATGGGAGTATGTGACACCCCCTTTTAGTTTCTGCCTATATACTAAATGTTGTGTAGCATAACTATTAATGACAAAAAAACTGTTTTCAATACTTCTAAACTTGATTAAAAGTTTCTTTAATGCATCTGAAATTTTAAGCAAGCATTTAAAAGCAAGGAACTGATTATAGGGCTTGAAAATCGTTAAGTATCCTGGATGACTACATGAACAGTCTCGGTCTGAGTAGATATTTTTAAACAAAATAAAAAAATATATTCCACTATTAGCCCATACAAGTTTACACATATTGATGCTATACAATATCTAAATGTCAGAGTGATACCTCGTTACCAAAATATCTTTCTCTCTCTCTTTCTCCGCTAAACTTAATCGCAGCTCACGATGTGTGAGGCAGTAGTAGTGTTCTTACTTTTGGTTCAAACAGGGAGCAGATCAATCTTAGCTTCTATCAGATGTAGATGATCTATGACATCAGACGTAGATATTGTTTCAATTATTCCATAATTTAATTTCGTACCTCACTATCACCTAAATACTATATGTAATGTATTTTTCAATACTCAAAACTTAACATTTCTTCCCACAGCAAAAGATATAAACTAATTTACCTCACGTCTGAATATTTTCTGCTGGTTCTTAGCAGAGTTCATTCTGGTATTGCAATCTGAAATAGAAAAAAAAAGATTTTAAAAAGGCAATTAGTTTCTTGAACTATCCCATTAATTTATAAATAGTTAAATTCCTATCTTTCTTCTTTCCAAATGCTGAAAGATTTATATAATGCAAGAATCAAACACATTTTAAGGAGTCTTAATTGAAATCAATATACAGATTTTAACTCACAATTCCTGCGTTTCATTATTTAAATATGTATTATTTTCAAATGCATTTTGTACAGTTCTATTGTAGCTATGTAGATAACCCTTAGGCATCTGACCTTTGCCATCTGCAAGTGTCACTTTGGGTCACTTGCTGAGTTATATTGTGTAAAATGCTAGAATAGTGTAATTGTATTAGTATATAAAATTTATATATTATATATGTGGGGGAAATTGGCCAGATCTGGTTAATATTATTTACTTCTATCTTAGTTTAATATTGTATGTTAAGTGTACTTACAATTTGATATATTTATGTATTAATACTGTAATATTATGTATCTTATTTAGCATATATCATATATCTGAAAAACAGTTTTGCCTCTATGAAATTTCAATTTAACTAGATAGAAACATTTACGACAGCAACGACTTTTTTAAAGCTCTTTTGGGAGTTCCTTCTCCCATAGTTTTTTAAACATCTTTTTCATTTTTTCTACTCTCTCAGCAGTATATAAGACTGAGTG
Organism: Thermobia domestica; assembly: GCF_964235325.1. Classification (NCBI taxonomy): domain Eukaryota; kingdom Metazoa; phylum Arthropoda; class Insecta; order Zygentoma; family Lepismatidae; genus Thermobia; species Thermobia domestica. The sequence goes on along the minus strand of NC_137465.1, from coordinate 63,656,166 downwards.
AAATTGACTCGAGAGGGGGAGTATTACGGAGGTTTTGCTTAAACTCGTTAGGTTCTCCGAGTCTTAAATAGGGCAGAAGGCATGAGCTATATTAGTTTCTACCTTCTAGTAGGTTTTCATTTTTAAGGGACTTCTTTCTTGGACTAAAATGAGGTCCTGTGAGAAGAAGGGATATAGAAAAATAAATCTTATACTAATTCAAGAAACAGATTTTTGCTAGGGTATTAGGCCCTGTAGAATAGGGACAGGATTTGATCCTTGAAATGCTACATTCCATATTTAGGTGGATATGGCATTTAGATTAACAATTCCATGATATTAGAATTTTTGAGTACGTGTTGAAAACTGAAGCTGTATACGGCTTTGGTCGGTTATAAGGTAATTTGTTCCCCTTGCAGGACACATTAGGTTTTTATGAATACTCTAAACACAGATTCCTGGGTTCGATCCCTCGAAGTGGACTCGTAAGAGGCTACTGATAGTTTTTAGATTTTTTTGAATCACATCTCCTAATTCATGGAGTATGGTTCTTATCTAACCTTTACCTGCCAGATATATTTAAGGATCTTTCGCTACTATAAGGCGAACTCATTCTCCTTATCTACCTATCCCTATAATAAGTATTTAGATAGATATCCTTCTAGTGCATCTCCTATTTAAGGGAGTACACGAAATAGGGTCGTAGGTCAGAGCTTTTGATGTAGTAAGTCAATGCCCTTTATAAGTTAAGGTTAACAGAGGACGCTTTTAGTGAGGGCCTTTCTGTCTACCACAGGCACATAATTAGAGAAACCTTAGTTTAATAAAGTTTACTAAAACTAGAGAAAAATTAAGGAATTAGAGAAGAGAATACCCAACAGGTATATCTCATGCACTTTTAAAGAAAGATATTTCATAGAATTATCAACTTTTTCTCAATAAACTTTTAATAGAGGTAACTCGTGTGTTGTGATTTCATATGTAGATAAGATCCTGAGTTATAAACCTGTTTATTATGTTAATTACCCATTACATTACTTATTTTGTTTTAATATACAAGTCTGAATATAATTTATTATACTCTATTTTTTAAAAAGGTTGTCGAAAATTTTGTCCTAGAGACGGAAAGAGTCTGTACGCACAGGCCGACAGATTTCGGTAATATATTAAATAAAAGTAACTTTAACTACTTTTTTCTCGACAAACACATCATAGCTCAATTTACTGCAATAGCCCATTTTTTTAATTTTCATTGGTGAATTTTGTTTGAAACAAAAATACAGTAGTCAGCCACACAGCACTATAAATTACAGAAAATGTATACAACTTCCCTAAAGAATTTCTTTCATATTTTCAAGGTTGAATTTACTTAAATTTTAAGCAAATTTCAAGCTTGTCGTCTGCACAATTTTTTTAACGATTAGAGTTAATATAAGGTTCACCTTTAGTTCAAGGAGTCGATTTTGAAATTCTTGACTAATACAATACTCACTTCTAGTTTAAAGAAACATTGATTCAATTTAGTTGTTATACAAATTCCACTTTTAGCTTAAAAAACATTTGTTAGATTTCCAGAGGATTATCCCACGAATCTGATCCCATGTGCGTCTATATTTCATTCTCGTCCTGAAATTCTAAGAGATTTCATTTAGTGTAAAAGACTTGTGCTTTTGTGATAATGTTGTACATTATTATATTAATGTTAAATGCAAGTTTGATTCTAAGTTAAAGCATACGTGTGGTTCAAATATTTATCAACTAACATTAAAGTTCAAGTTTTGACATGTATAATCTCAGTATTGAAGCGAAATTTTAAATCTAACAACATTATTTGGAAAGTTCCTGTTATTCACAGGTCTCATATAAGTGAGACAAACAAATTCTAAGTTTCACTACATACAAATCAAGTTCCAAACTAAGCTTCTCATACACGCGTCATGGAAACAACACTCAGAAATGAGACGTTCAATGTCATCAAATGAATTAACTTTCTGTCATGTCTAGGTCACCTTCACATACCGTTCTTCGTCATGCGTCATATAACTAGAATATTGAACTTGAAGTTAAAACTTACACATTCTGTAAAATATAAAAATATTGCTTTGTATATACATATTATTACTATTGTTGAGGGTGATTTACTGGAACGTATAACGCTTGTAGATTTTAAGCGAACAGTGTTTGAGGACATAATTGTGTTGCAATGCGTGCCATGTGAGTGAGGAATATATTTTCTTGTAACGTTTTTGTTCCTCAATCTTTAAAGCCTCGAATTTAATGTTGTCCAATAATTGACGTAATTAATCAACACACATGAAAATACTCTAATAAACCTTAAATCAGAACGTATCAAAGAATCGAACTACGCACTTTTTATAGGCTAATGCAACAACTGTCTATCAAGTATTTCGTGATTAGGAAAAAGAACACACACGGAAAAAGATGATAAAATTATTGAAGAAAATAAAATGTGCCTAATTCCCTATTAATTCTAAAGGTTCTGTACATTCAGTATCAAACCCAGAACTATACACCTTCTTTAGAATACTTCTACAAGTTAGACTGTGAAGAATACTAAAACTAGTGTCAACTGAGAAGTAAACCCTTGATTTGGTCCTAAAGTCTATCTAAACCTTAAGCTGATTTCTCACGTAGTATTGCGAGATAGAGACGAAATGAATTGAAGGGAATAGAAAGCTGATATTTGAGTGATAAAGATGTTTCAATACCATTAGCTGTTCTCATAACTAGTATGAAGACTGTGTTTGAGGTATGAAACAAGGAATCTACCATAAGACTTTCAGAAAAGGTTAATATGAAAAGGCATTTCTATTGTGTTCTTTTGTTACTGAAACTCAACCTCGAGAGCTCCACCTCTCCTAGACTTTAGGAAGTCTAGAATTGAAGCATAGGCTTGAAATATGATTGAGGCCACTTTGGCTTAGTGCTAGAGCGTTTACTTATAGTGTGTGGGATTCTTGGTTTGATCGCAGCTCGCGCCAAGTCTCCTTTGTGGTGGAGAAACACCGCGTGCATGGGTTTTTTCGGGTTCTACCGTTTTCTCCCACTTTATTCATTCAACCATTGCATTCATTTCTCATCATCATCGTCTCCTTTAGCCTATCGGCATAACCATAGGACGTAAACTTGAAAGATTTCATTTCATTTTTTGAAATATGATTGACTGAATGTAGAAGGTACTTCTATGTGAAACTGTTTTAAAGGCCAATCGCTTACAAAATTCATAAATGCATTATCTTTCTCTTTGCAGTTCACAGGAGACACTGTGGAAATATTATAATACTTAGTAAAGTGAGGAAAATAAGACTACGTTCTTTCACAGCTTGAAACGTACGGCTGTTAGCCACAAACTTAACAGAGTACGTGAGTGTTTCTATGCGTTATTCTGTAGCTCGTTGGATTTGTACAGGACTTCCACTCACACGACCGGTGATCGAATTTTCGTTGCTTTCTGCTTTCCTTTTTCATTGATCAGGTAGAACAAAAACAAAAAAGGAAAATATGATTCCAATTTTAGGTGGGTTTCCACATTCTACAGTCCTCTCTCTCCCTCTCTCTCTCTCTGTGTGTGTGTGTTTACTTTTAGATTTACACGTTTTGAAACTTCTAGCTTCCCTCTTTGCATTACACAAATACTACTATTTGTTTCAGTATTTTTTCTTTGTCCTTTTTGGTGTTTCTCTTCACACAGTCACATCAAAAAATTGAACTTTTATCCCTTAGCGTAAATATATCATGCTATTAATTTTAATTTCTACCTTTCTTACAGATGAATATCCAAAAACAGACCACGATGACAGCGTGGCACATGAGCAAGGACAATATCTATTACCAAGTTCTGTTGTTATTGCCTTTTTAATGGGAGTTCTAGCATTGTTGAATGTTGTATAGCACATACAGTTGTATACAGGTTTATTAGTAGGACAAGCATCTCATGCTTTCGTAATATTTTAGAAACGTAACATTAGTTTCAATTTGCAAGATAAAGGATAAAGTTGATTTTGAATGATTCGACTAAGATTGATTGTAATTATGTACTTACATGAAAATCATACTATAAACTTTCTGGTGAAGATTCTTGTATAAACAGCAGAAGTATCAAACCAGTGTAATACGTATAAACTAAAAGCAGTTTTGTAGTGTTTACATTTAAGAGAAAATAAATAAATGTATCGTCTTATGAAATTGAATTTTAATGCTTACTAAGAAATAAACTGGAAACTAATAGAGAGAAAAAATGAAATGTTCTAGAAACAATATAGATTGGGAAGATCGGGATATTGCTGAACATTAGGGTAATACGGACCACCCTAGTTGTAACCGAACGATGCTCTTTAAAAATAAGTCGGTAGCGCTTAACTGTACCCAAGATATTTAGTAACCTGGAGCTCACAGCTCGGTAGCAGTCATTGAGAAGATTGGTCGGAATCACACATTTTGTTGATCTTTCTGATTGCCTTATAACTTTGGATTAACATTCTGACCAAGGTAAGGAATATAACCTAATTTACGTTCCCTGTTCCGGACATTTCTATTAGATTTACCGTCTTTACAGTGTATAGACAATAATGGTCTAAATCGATTGAGAACAGTAGATCGAAACGTATAAGTGGTCGAGAAAGGAAAACTGCCGTGTAGATACATATCTAACTTTGTAACAGTAATCTACTTTTCTCTTTTGCCAGGTTTCTTCTTTTGGATGAGGTGTTGTAAGTGTGAATGACTTCTAGGGTGGATGTCTTGTTATTTTTAGTGGTACGTATGAATGTTATATACCCATATACCCTCGGCAAATATAGCTACTTTCTTTTAACCAGTATATATATATATATATATATATATATATATATATATATATATATATATATATATATATATATATATATATATATAGGGTAACTTTGGTAAATAACGCCACCAATTCAACATATTGTTCTGGCGTTCAAGTGTTTTTATATCTAGAACCGTGCAAATTACATGGAAGATGGAGTAAACCCTCCGCTATAATGCAATGAGAAAACAAAGATACTACACATAAAATGTCGACTACAATGCACTGAGAGTCCGCCACTTCCTTTACAACAACGGAAAGGTGTTGGAATCGTAACGAAATACATTTTGAACACAACTAAACAATGCTCTTGGCAATGTGCCACTTGCTTTGCTGATACACGAAATTCATAGTCATCGTACATGTCGTTAACCGGTAACTCTTGTGATACTTGTGAACCTCTTAACATAACAGCTGCAGTCATATGGAGCACTACTCGTCGGAGCCAGACAACAATGCACACCCAGCGTCACAAAATGTTCAGAAGCCAAATTTAACAATGCTGTCAGAATCACATAATTCGTGAAACGAAATCTTGCATTCAATACATTGATTCCACGTTTTAAGACCCCTGAGATCATTGTAATATCCTCCACAGACCCCACGGAGCATATATCCATCCTTCGTCTTCCCAGAGGATGCTTGTTTCTTCGTGCCGAAAGAAGTGAAAGGGCCAGCTCTTGCGAATAGGTCTAGTGTTAGCAATACTCCTCTGGCAGTAGGAGAAATACCCCTGGTATGAGATTTGCTTCTAGTTATTTTAGCTGTAGGCAGATGCTCGTGGATGGAGTGGGCACTCGGTATAGTTGAAGGAGAAATGGAAGCTGGTTATGTGCTTGGAGCTGTTGGTGGAGGTTGCTGTTGCTCTGACACATCATTTTGGGGAAAAACCGACATCGGGTATAGCATTTTTGTTAAAAGGATGCCCTATAGCGCTGAAGCCTGAAATTGTGTTCTGAGGTGTTGCTGAACGGAACCATGCCTGTGAAAACAGTTTTAGAAACTGTAGCTTTCCAAGTGTTATTCTGGGATGTGTTTGTCGATAACTATCAACTGCTTCAGAGCAGTGCAATTTTAACGATTTGAAGAAGATCTTGTCAAGCGGTTGAAGTTCATGAGTGCAATGTTCAGGTAAGCACGGCAGTTTAATATACGTGGTCTCAGCAGCATTTAAAATGGTAATATCAAGATGACTACGATGGCTAAAGGCAGTGCTGGGCCAGGTATCCGATGTCTGTTGAAATGTTAAAGAAATTTACGGAATTCTCCCTTTGTAACATAGCCTTTAGGTGTCATTGCATAGATGTTACCTGGAGGAAGATCATCGCTAAATTATTTTTTTATACTTTACCTTGTATAAAACCATCGGTGGGATCTAATTTGAATCTGATACATTAGTGCACGCAATAACACTCACAGTTTCACCTTTTTCGCCATGTGTGGCATTAAGTACTCGCTTGCTCCCTTTCTGTGCCAAAATTTTTGGGCTAATTTAATCTGCATTGCAAATAAGTTCAGGATTGTCACAAAAGGTTCATAGCAACAAATGTATTTCCCAATAGCGTATACAATTCGTTCACATACCACACCATACATTTTATTATTACTATTACATACATGTAATACATCAACATAATATTTTTATTATTTCATACGAATATAGTGAGATTGCATTTTTTATTATTACATACGAACTTAGTGAGATGATAAAATTAATCGGTACGTATATACATGTTATGTTTTTAAGCGACATACTATTATGAAAAAATGATAGGCATTATATTTATTCATGCAGGATATTTTTAACTCGATTTGTGAGAATGACATCACGATGTTTCCGAAAAGGTAACGTACTGGAATAATAATAATAACATACAATAATAAATTGAAAATTTATGTTGTTCCTTTATTGCTCAAATGCGAAAATAAATCTTTAACCACTGTCCCCTTCAAAGTGAACCTTTGTACTGTCTATACACCATTGTCATCGGTTCTTCCAATTTTGGAAAACCCTTTAGTAGCATTTTCTGGATATGTACTGGAAACATTGTCCTTCCAAACTGGTTTTAAGCTTGGGAAATGAAAAAACGTCAGTCGGTATCAAGTATGGAGAATTTTGTGCGTCGGTCACAACGGAAAATAATTCCACGACTGATTCTCTCATAGTCCAGCTTTCTTCCTACTCACATCTTTCAATTGTGTTGCTCCTCTAGCTCGAAGGATGTTATAAAATAGAGGATCTGCCGATACGTATCTTCATCATATGAACTCAATGAAGCCAAAAAAAAAAGCATCATCTGATTGGCTACTCTCGTTTCGGTCATGATTTTTGGCTCGAAACATTGCGATCTTAGTGTCTCGGAGTGGGCAGAGTAGGTGTGGCGAAGCTGTGACGTATGGCTTCACAATTTCGTTGTATGGGCAAATCCTCTATTTTATAACATGCTTGTCTAGCTCTTTCCTTATTGTTTGGTTTTTACTACTCATGCACGACGTCACCCAATCGGTATTCACTCAACCATTACATTGCACAGTGGTCCAGAGACCCTCAAAACCTGGCCAAAATTACATGACGCAAATCTCGGAACTAGTAGTAGTGCTGGATAGGCATTGACCTTGGGCAGTCATATCGACATGGGTGTTTCAAATAATAGCGTCCCGCAGTCTGTGACAGGAGTCCAATGTAAGAGGTTGCCTGTGCACAAAACAGCAGTTGTGTATCAGCTAGAGACAACAAAGTTGCCAGTGTTGTGTTATGTATGTCCTTCGTCGACTGAACAAGGGGGTCAGGATATATTATATATGCAAAGCTTATACTTGCTGTTGGTGTGCGTAGATGTGTGATGTGATTGCAGTGTCCTGTTGGAATGAGCGTTAAAGGTAAGCGTAGCAAAGGAAACAAAAGTATGCGTGTATTTTTGTGTTTCTAGACTTTTCTTTTGAGTGAAGCCAAGTGAAGCTCAGATGTTTCTCGTACATATGAGCCCAATATCCTCGGAGTTAGAGACTACAAACAAACCTTGCTCCAATTTGCTCGGGTGTGTAAAATCGAGGGATGTTTGCGGGAAGCTGATAGTAAACAAAAATGTACGAAGTGACTGAACAACAAGGGTAAACTGTCGTATATATGGAAATATGTTGTTCTAAAGCATTATGTCATGAGAAGTGTAAATCCGAAACCAGAAACATGCTAACAGGGTCAGTTTGTAGTTGAAATAATGTAAATAAATGAAAGTAAGGGGCGGCCGGACCCTCTGGAAGGCAAACGTTTGATATTCATTCGTTTGTTATTGTCTCGTAAACGAATAGAAATAATGAACAGTAACGTACCATGACCATAGATAATGTTAGTCGACACAAAGGAGATGGAAAAAGCACCTTCAGTATTGCCATCTGTAGATATTCAGTGTTGCTAGACTAAAGGTTTGCAAAGAAAGCTGGAGTAAGGTATTGAGTAGACAAATGAAACCAACGGCATTTCATAACAGAGTATATTATACGTCAAATGTGTGTTCGACTTTGCAAATAATGCTCTCATTGTGTTTGTAATAAAATAGTTGTGACATAAAAGCTATTTAAACTAACTAAAAGCATGTACAATTGAAACGATTGGAAATTGAAACCCTAATGACCACAAATTGTGCATGAAGGAGTAAATAGAAGACTATATGTGATTTCAGCACGTACATTGCCATACAAATCGCAATGACAGACCTCAGCAATACAACAACAGTGTGTTGTGTGTATAACAGAGTTATGACTTACAGTATCAGTAATTATGATAATCGTAATGTGACGAACAGTATAGGTCATTAATGCTGAATGGGTATTTTCTTTTCGTTTCAGACATAGCGTATCACATATCAAGACGAAAACTTGTCCACGTTTTACGAGCCACTGCAGGACGCAGGTCTGCAAAAAAGAAGCACCTTGTCACGTTCCTGAGGGAGGAAACAGCAGCGAAACTAGCAGAAGAAGCGAAGCGAACTGTGAATGAGTTTTGCTACCAATTATTTCAGAAGTGGTTGAACAATGCGTTAGTGTTAGTGCTTCGACCGGACAGTGCAGCTGAGCCTGAACCTTCTTCGTCAATAGAAGGAAGGGGAACGCCGCATACAGGCTTCGCGGCGAGCAGCGAGCGCTCGAAGCGGAGAAAGACGGAGTCATTACGATCGTCGGCATAAAGTGGTGAGTGTCTCGTATATGCGGCTGCTATGAAATACAGAAAGGAGGGTAAGTTGGAAAAGACCAAACTGCTTCATGAAATGGAAAAATCATCAACCAGGGCTGCCAAAATGAGGAGGTCTTGGAAGCAATCACAACAGACCACTGCAAAGTGTTATACTGCGAACGAAGCTCTGGCGTTGCTCCTTGAAGGAAATCTGACACGCCATCAGTACCAGCTGCTGCGAAACGGCGCAAAGAACTTATCATGTGATATATATCCTGCATATAATCGTGTGCTTGACGCAAAAAAAGCGTGCTACCCAGAACTGATCGACGTTACCGAGTCCAAGGCGGAGGTGTCCCTGCAATCGCTGCTAGACCACACAGCTGCATGAATTGTACAAACACAGGAGCCTGTGTTAGAAAGAATTCCAGCAAAATATAGTATGTCACTTCAGCTCATCACCAAATGCGGATGCGATGGTACTACTGGACACGCTGAATACAAACAAGTTGCACAAGAGGAGGAGTTCTATGAAAGGAAGAAATTACGAGTCGTAGTGTGGCGGAATCAGCGCCCATCATCTCCGAAATTCTGCCGGACCGTAAGGTTGCAGTTTAAGAGGGAAACAACTGAACTGATACGACAAGAATTTGAATGTATGCAGGGACAAATACGAGAACTGACACCTAGCCAAATTACCATCGCAGGAAAGGTATTTAAGGTCACACACAGCCTGCATTTCACAATGGTTGATGGCAAAGTCTGTAACGCGATTACTCAAACAAAATCAGCACAGAACTGCTATGTCTGTGACGCAACGCCAAAGGAGATGAACACATTGAAACCTGACAATCTTGGCTTCGGACTGTCTCCTCTTCATACATGAATCCGTTTATGGATTGGCTGCTTCATGTTGCATACCGCTTGGATCTTCGAAGATGGCAAATTCGTAAAGAACACAAACCGATCATGAAGAAGAAGCAAGCCGACATCCAGACTAGGGCTGATCATCGATTAACCAAGGCAAGGCGATAGGGTACTTCAAATGACGGAAACACTGTCCGTCGTTTCTTTCAACATCCTGATAAGGTTGCACTCATAACAGGTCTGAACCGGGATCTTATCGAGAAGTGTGCTGTGTTGCCTCACGCTTTATCATGTGGGCTGGAGATAGATCCACGTAAATTTGATGCTTGGTCAAATGATATACTGGAACTGTACCTTCAACACTATTCGTGGTTCTACATGCCCGCTTCAGTATATAAAGTTCCTATTCATGGATCCGCAATTATGAGTTATTGCATATTATGAGTTATATCGGGGCAAATGTCCGAAGAGGCCCAGGAGGCCCGAAACAAGCATATCAAACAGTACAGGGAACATCATTCTCGTAAGTGCACATGAGGGGACACGTTGCGAGATGTATTTCTGCGATTCCTGGTCACAGGTGATCCCAAAATCTCGACGCTTCTCGAACCCATGGCACAGAAGCATATGAAGAAGCAACGGTCTCCAGCTGTACTCATGCTTTTGAAAGATATAGAGGCTCCGCACACACAGTCTTCTGATGATCAGTTCGAATAACTGTGTTAAAGACTATTAACTGCCTATCTGTCACGTTGGTTATTGTTCTGAACAAAATACTTGTTTTTTATGTACACTCATGTCCAAAATGATTGTCGCATATCTATAACTGTCTTCTTGTAAGGATATATTTTTTTATAATGATTTGCAGGGTACTTTTAATACTGATGCTGTGCGTATAATCGGAAATTGTATATTTGTGGCAAATTTCATAGGAAAAGAATTATAAATTTGAAAATTAGAATGAGCAAAACAAAATGTTGCTAAATGGACAAGAAAGTTTTATTTTCGTTTTATTGTTCTTATTTACTGCTCTTTTGACATGAAATTTGCCATATGCATGTCTTTGCCGATTATACACATACTAACGTTATAAGAAATACCGGGCGAATTCGTTATCAAATTATATTCCTATAACAACATATTTATAGACATGCGACATTAATTTTGGACATGAGTGTACAATGTAACACGGACTGAGGAGTGTGCACATTTTGCAACGAACGTGGTACATATTTCAGTTAGAAAATATATATTTGTTTACTTATATATATATATATATATATATATATATATATATATATATATATATATATATATATATAATATTGCATGCTATTATACACATTTGGTAGGGTTTTCAATAACATAAAGCTTTGTGTATAGGTTTCATCTCAATCGGTTGAGTGGGTGGGGCTAGCGTGAACATAGCCCCACCCAGAATCGTTTTTTTTTTTTTTTTTTGACGTTTGTGTAACAGCACTAATTTTTTTAACATTATAGGTCGTCAGCACTAATTAGGCACTAACTTCTGTCATATGTTTTAAAATTAGTGCCGCTGTTTGGGAGCAGGTTCACGTGAAGACAGCCCCACCCACTTTTAATAATAAAACACTAATTTTGTGAACTATGTTAAAAATTAGTGCTAAATTAGTGCTGACGATAGGGTATAGAAAGAAGATTACTGCTATATATCTTATCAAAAAAATGAGGGACCTTTTGCTTTTTGATGATGCCGCCATTGAACATTTTCGAATATATTTTGTCCTTCTGACAATAGCACTAATTTTCTTTTTATGCGGTATCGACAGCACTAATTTAACACTAACTTTGGGTATAGGTTTCGTCTCGATCGGTTGAGTGGGTGGGGCTAGCGTGAATCTAGCCCCACCCAGAATCTTTTTTGTTTTTTGAAGTCCGTGTAACGGCACATTTTTTTAACATTACAGGTCGTCAGCACTAATTGGGCACTAATTTTTGGCATATGTTTTAAAATTAGTGCCGATGTGGGTGGGGCCAGGTTCACGAACATAGAATAGATTGACGGTATTGATGATTGGGGTCATCTTTCTCAGAAAATACCTGTTCATGAGGAAAGTGTGAACGACTTGCGATTTTAAAAATGCTTGATCTTCAACTGACCTGGTTACGTCACCACAGTGGCTACATCCTTTGACTACAGAAAATACAAAAGACAGCTAGAAATAATTTCACAATGCTGCTGTTGGGAATATATGAGAAATGAAGGAGTTTTCGAGCAAGTGAGTACCCAAGGACGTTGTTAAAAGAGGATCTGTCCATACATATCTTCATCAAATGAACCTAATGAAACCAAAAAACAATCGAGCATCGTCTGAACCGGCACGTCTGATTGGCTACTCTCGTTTCCGCCATGATTGTTGGCTCGAAACATTGCGATCTTAGTGGCGCGGAGTGGGCAGAGTAGGTGTGGCGAAGCTGTGACGTATGGCTTCACGATTTTGTTGTATGGGCAGATCCCCTATTTTCTAACATCCTTGTGAGTGCCGCACTCACACGTATACCAATCCAGGGTTAATCAGTAAGTTGCGACTTATTTCGGTATTTCCATAATTTTTATAAATATCTGCATACGCATATTTATAAATTTCATCACATGAATCTGAAAATCACTTGAAAATGTATAATACATTCGTAAAAGCGGATCTGAAAAGGTAGATGGACGCATGACGCCACGCCGTCCAACTTGTCTATCTTTTCATTGTATTTTGTTTTTAGAAAGTGGGGGGACGGAATAGATATTTTATGGAAGTTTGTGGCAGGTCCGTACCTACTGTGGGCTAAGGTGGGCCGAGCCCCCTAAATTTTCACTGGACCCTCTAAAACTTTCACGGTAGGCTTGCAAATGAACTATAATATGGTGATGAACTGTAACATGGTTGGGTCGGGTCCCCTCTAACTTCTACCGGAGCCAGACCCGCGCGGGCCCACCGGGACGTGTCCCGGTGCGCCCTCCGAAACCTCACAGTATAAATAAAGGTACAAGTTTTTAGTAATAAATTCTTACAGTTTTATTTGTAAAGAACCCTTGAAAGGTACAGTGTGCCCTTTACATTAGACGCCCTTGCGGGACCACATCAAAAATGGATGATTTTATTCACTCTTCTGTATACTATAGTCTTGTACAATACCTACATACAGTTACTATTGGCAAAGAACCCGTGAAAGATACAGTGTGCCCTTTACATAAGGCGCCCTACGAAACATCATATTATAGATAAGTATTTTTAGTTGTTCTGTATACCAGGTTTGTATAATAAATTAAAATAGTGGCTGTTAATAATAATAATAAAAAAAACCCTGTGAAGGGTACAAGGCGCCCCTTACATAAGGTGCACTGTGCATCATCACATTATAGACATTTTTTTTTTTTTTTAATTTGTTCTTCTGGATACCAGTTTTGTGTTATAAAAATTCATACAGCTGTTATTGGTGGAGATCAGGTAAAGAGTATAAGCACTTACAAAAGTAACTGTAAAGTTATGTAGCTATAAAGCGAAACAATGTGATACCGGTACATCAAGAATAGTTCGGATAGTCAAACGTACGATGCATTCATGAATACTACATTGGCACTGGTCTCTTACGAGTTTTACGGCATCGAAGCTTGCACAGTCTTAATATGCATCTATATATCCGAGCATACTGATTGTTTCTCTGTGTTTTAAAGCAGTGTTCGGATAATCAGTACCTATTGTATTTCTAAGATATAGCTATATTAATTTCTGTGAAATGTGGTCTTCCTGTCACCACGGCATGGCGCGTCCTCAGGTTGTGGATTGAGGATAAGGCCTCTAGATTTAGAGGTTAGCTGCGAATATACTGAATAAGCAGTAGCGGACAGATGACAAGGGGTGATCCTCCACCTTGTGGATTTGGTGTGGGGCGAACAACCTTATCCTGTAAAAAGAAAGGCTTGTTCAGATATATTCACAGAATCCCCGGACTGATAACTTGGCACGAACTCAGCAAAGTAAAATCGACATCAGATTTGGAATATGGAATATAAGAAGTCTGTATAGGGTAGCTGCGTTAAAATTTGTAAGGAATGAGTTAGTTTAGAAATAGAGGATGTACCTAGTGGGATATCCGGAAGTTAGATGAGAAGGAAATGGAGGAGTCAAGTCGATAAATTTTACGTTCTTTTAAGGGGAACGAATTAAAAATTACCAACTATGAACAGGGCTATCAGCTCACAAACGAATAGTATTAGCAATTACATGGATTGCATTTGTTAATGATAGATTTTCTTTTACTTCTCTTAAGGGTCGGTGGTGTAATATTATTATTTTAAATGAACATTCCCAACATAAATAACGACGACGATAAAGACAACAGTTTTTACGAAAGAATAGAACGCGTATTTGATCATCTCCCGCAATACCATATGAAAATTCTGTTAGGCCGTTTCAATGCGAAGGTAGGATGAGAGGATATTTTCAAACCGATTATAGGAAATAAATGTCTGCATAAGAAAGGTTGTGACAACGCCGTTAGACTCGTGAACTTTGCAACGTCCAGAAACCTTATCGTGAAGATTACAAAATTCCCACATCGCGACATTCATAAATATACTTGGATTTCATCAGATGGAAAAACACATAATCAAACTGATCACGTTTTAATAGACAGAAGAAAACAGTCTAGCACAACTAATGTTCGGTCGTTCAGAGAAGCTGATTGTGATACTAATTACCACCTGGTAGCAGCGATAATAAGAGAGAGAGACTATCGTTGAATAAAGGAAATATTCAATAATTTTAATTTAAAGAAATTTGAGGAGAGTCAGGTGAGATGGGAGCCAGATTAAAGTGTCAAATAGATCCCCGATTTTAGAAGGTTCGGAGTGCACTAGTGTTCAGGATACTTGGTTGAAATTAGAGATAATATTAAAATTTCAGCAAAAGAAAAATTGGGGCACGCAGAGGTACGTAGGAACAAACCATAGTTCAACTAGGAATGCACTAAAGTAGCAGAGAAGAGAAAATAGAAGAAACAGCGTTGGCTAAAAAATCGGAACGAAATAACTACATAAAATGTCATTGTCATCTGGCGGAAAACTTCCAAAATTTTTAGAACAAAGGAACCCTATTTTTGAAAGCTAGAATTAATTAACTTGAAGATAATAATAAAAAACAAAAACACTCGGGACATGTATAATAGGGTGGAGTGAAAAATTGAAGTTTGCACATCGGTATTCTAATAGTGCGGGATTATTGCTCCTTAGTAAGTATTTTAAAAATCAATATTTATTTTCGTTGAAATCTATTATCTTTGGGTGCCACCAGCATGGTTAATCCTTTTCTTCCGCAAAATTTTCCAACTTTTCGGTTGGCGAGCAAGGAGACTAGAGGAATGGTTGATATCCTGCCAAATAACTGTCTTAGAAACTTGAACTAAAAGAATTGAAATGGAGAGTATGTGTTTTTATTCTGCCAAAGCATTTTACAATAAGTAGAGTGAAAATATTTCAAATTTTCGTGCTACAAATACAAGGACTGCTACAAATACTGGCAGAAAGGGTGGAATAATACGACGTTTAGAAGAGTCTGTTCAGAGACTTGCAATGGTTGGTTTGTCTGCTGCACGTAAATGAGCTCCCTTTAAGACATTTGCTAGAATCAATTGATGGTAAGACAACAGGTCCTCATGCATTTTCTGGACAGATTGGAAGATCATTATTAAATTGTGAAAACCAACCAGTTGTGGAATAAGATGTAATTTAGAGCCATATTTCAGCTTTCGAGAATTATAATGATGTCAGTGGGGATCAGAAATATTTGTATGAGATTTGCATGGCTGTTTCAAATGGACATTTTCCTGATTCTTTGGCAAAACTTTATCCAAGAAACATTTCGCACGTCAGATGGGTTCCTACAGCAAACAGAATTATTCGATTGTATGTAGCTACACCAAACCCTTCAGAACAATTAAAAGTGCTCTCTCAGTATGTTGTAAAAGTGTATGCGCCAGTTTGGTTCAGCATAAAACAGAAACGTTTTGGCACAGATGGATCAAGACATTTCTTAAAAATAATTCAGTTAACGCGCTTCCTTTCTGAAAAGTACAAGGCTGTCATTAATCCTGTAATTCAAAGAAATGGATACTTTGCACATCCTGAAAACATTCTCCTCTCTATGATGACAGATAAGAAGAAACATATCAGAGAACTGGGGTTTCGACGAGTCCTTAAGGCGAAAACCTCGCAAATGCCTGGAATCAGAAATTACGACATTCCATTCAATTTTGAAGCTGAAGACTACACAGGACTCATAAACTGGACAGATTTGGCGATAATTCCCCCCCCCCCACACACACACTTATTATGGATCTCACTGCTGCGAATATTCATAGAATCATTCAAAGTGATACCACAAATATTGAAATTCCGAATATTCCATGCCTTAGCCAAGCTGTAGAACGATGTGCAAAATTGGTGACAGAAGCATCGTCTTGTGTTTGTGGTGTAAGTGCACGAGATGGATACATAAGGGCAAGACTCTAGTCACGAAGACGTACGCCTGTCTTCAACACAAAGTCAGAGTTTTCTACAGTGTAATGTATGTTGACATGTATCTCCACATATTATTTTGATATGAAGTTTTCCTAGCTCATTTTCAAGAATGGAAAGTAATGTATTTTGTCATGTTTTCACATATTATTTGTATATTAAGATTTTCTAGGTTATTTTCAAACTGAGATCAGAAATGTTCATGTCATTACATAACTTTTCTTATATTTGCAATTAATCTAAACATTGTGTGAAGATGTCTATTGTAACATACACTACACACAAAAACCTAAATCTTATGTTTGTACTGAGTGGTGTATTTTTGTCATCTTTTTTCTACATATCATATTATAAAGCTTTCTTAACTTATATTCAAAGAGACAAACATGAAAAATCGCCTCACTAACTTCTCTAATATTAACATACAGTATTTATCAATGATGCCTGTAGTCGAGTATATACGTAGGGTAATACAGACTATACATAAATCTAGTCCAATTTTACGTACAAGGTAGTGCTCTTTTTTATTTTTGTTCACATATGTTTATAAAGATTTTTCCAACTGATTTTCAAACTAAGATAAGAAACAAAAAAGTTGATGTTATGAAACTTGTGTAATATTTGTAATAATTATAAAAATGTTGTATTCGAATATAGCATATATGTAAGATACTTAGTTTCATTTTTCCATTCAAGTATAATGTAAAAAATATAAGTACGTTACAGCCCTCTGTATCTGTAACACTAAAAGGAACTGACTCAGAGGAGTGAGATTTTTGTGGTACAATATTGTTGTATAACAACTTTTCCGAACAGAAAAAAAAAAACTCAATTCACAATACTGTCGAAAATACATATTTCAGCCAAATTTCAAGTCCGTATAGCACCCAAAGGAAACGACTCAGGGGACTAATATTTCTGTGGCACAGTACTCTAATGGTAAGGCAACTTTTTCTCTCTATTAGAAAAAAAATAATACAGAAAAAAATAAGTTTGTCCCTTTTACCAATACGGATAAAAATATTGGATTTCAGTCAAATTTCAAGTCCCGTGTGGCACCCACAGGAATTAATTAACGAGACTAATATTTTTGTGATACAGTACTCTAATGGTAAGGCAACATTTTCTCTCTATTAGAAAAAATAATATAGAAAAAATTGTCCCTTTTACCAATACGGATAAAAATATTGGATTTCAGCCAAATTTCAAGTCCAGTGTGGCACCCAAAAGAATTAATTAACGAGACTAATATTTTTGCGATACAGTACCCTAATGGTAAGGCAACTTTTCCGCCCTATTAGAAAAATTAATTCCAAAAAAAATTTTTTTGACCACTATTTCACTCCACCCTAATGTATAATGGGAGCAACGAATTTAAGAAAGCATATCAACCTCGTGCTTATATATTAAAGAAAGCCAACGGAACAGTTCTCACTGATAAGGATAGCATCTTAAATAGATGGAAAAATTTCTTTGACGATTTGCTTAACATATAGTCAAAAAGTAATGTTCGTGGAGAAAGTGAAATGCACACAGCATATTATTTTCCAGAACCTAACCAGACAGAAATAGAAATCGCTATTAGAAAACTAAAGAAACACACTTCTCCGGGTGTAGATAAAATTCTGGCTGACTTAATTTTAGCTGGAGGGGAAAAATTGTACAGCAAGATACACAAACACATTCTTCTTATCTGGAACAAGGAGGAATTACCGGTACCACAAAAGTGAAAAGAATCAACCATTGTTCCAGTTCAAAAGAAAAGCAACAAAACTGATTGTAATAATTATTGAGGCATTTCTCTTCCGTCAACATTAAATAAATCCTCTTAAACATTCTATTAGAAAGATTGCCTCCATACGCAGATGAAATTATTGGAGATTATCAGAGTGGATGTAGGTAAATCGATCAACTATCGACCAGATATTTACTATTCAACTAATACTTGAAAAAGAAATGGGAGTACAATATTCTGGCACATCAATTATTGACTTTAGACTAGGGTAGGAGGGATAGAGAAATTCTTGTTCAGGAGCTTTCACGTTGAGAATGGCCTAAAACAAGGAGATGCGTTGTCGCCATTATTAATTAAGTTTGTTTTGGAGAACACTATAAGAAAAATCAAAGACAGCAATCAGGTCCTAGAGATAAACTGTATTTACCAAGTTATGGAGTATGCTGATAGTGTAAATCTTATAGGGGATGTTAGAACAATCGAAAGGAATGCAGATATCTTAATTAACGCTTGCAGGGATATGGACTTTCAGAGAAATACAGAGAAAACTAAATACATGGAAGTTTGTCGGGATCGTAATACTGCATTTTATGGATGCGTTAAAATACCAGATAATGTTTACTTTCGACAAAGTGGATACTTTGAAATATGTAGAATCATTATTAACAGACCAAAAACATAATCACTAAGAAATTTGATGTCAACTGAAATCAGGAATTTCGTGTTATTATTCAGTTAAAAATCTTTTGTTGTCGCGAATTCTGTTGAGGAATTTGCAGCTTAAAGTATAAAACGATAATCATGCCTGTTGTGCTGCAAGGTTGCGAAATATGGTCACTGATTGAGGGAAAATCGCAGACTGAAGGTATTTGAAAACAAGATTCGGACTCCAAGAGGAACGGGAATAAGGAATGGCGGAAACTTCATAACGAGGAAGTGCATAATTTATACGTTTACCAAACATTGTTAGGGTCATCAAGTCTAGTAGGCTCAAATGGGCAGGTCATGTAGCTAGAATGGAAGAAATTAGAAACGTTTTCAAAGTTCTGACTGGAAATTCAAATAGGAAAACCACCATTATGAAGACCAAGGCGCAGATGGTTTTCGCAGAGATTGGAACATAAAGTAGAAATTGAGTCCAGTTGGCTTAGGACAGAAATCAATGGAGAGCTTTTGTAAACTTGGCACTGAACCTCCAGTGTCCATAGGCAAGAGTTACATTAAGTTGCTGATATATTTATCTTCTTTATATTTGACAGAAATGCTGTTAACAGGAACTAAAAAGTTTTTCTCTAGTAACGAGGATTTCCATTCGAGATTTTCAGAAATTAGCTATTTACGTTAATACTAAAAAAAAAAAAAAAAAAAAATTGTGGTGATTCAGATATAAAATGGCACCCATACTTTCTTTCAAAATCTGTACATATATATATTTTCCCGTTTGTATGGGCGCCCTTTTAGTAGACTTGTCCACCGCCCTCATTAGTATCCCAGCACGGGCCTGACCGGGGCCCCCTAATTTTTGGGCTGGCTACCGTCCTGGTGGGTGGACGACGTTCCCCCGCTTTCCTCCGCACTACCCCGCGTTTACCACTGGTATCATAAATGGTACGACATTGTAATAAAAGAACTACTGATTAAAACATAATCGTTCAGTAGAACTTTGAACAGTATTTGATATGGTTTGAATTGAAAATTATTAACTGCAAATGCATATATCAAACAATGTATTTACATTAAACTCATTACATAGATTATTGTTTCGAAAATTGCTAACAATTGAACTGTTACCTTGGGATATGATTCGTTAAAAGTGTTACGTCGAAAGCATCTGGAAGGTAAGCTCAGCTTGTAATTGGGAAATCCAAATTTGATAGTTTACTCTTTGATCTATATTGATTACTATAGGTGGAAAGTTTTCTTACAAATTATGAAAATCTTCCCAAATCCTTTCCATTGTTGTTGTTGTTGTTAGATATCCAGTATAAAATGACCTCTGAGCTGTATCTGGTGATTGTTAAATAAATAAATAAGTAAATAACATATCGCCGATCTAATGCCAAAACCGCGAATGTGCTAAACTTGACTTTGAGTTATAAGCATTCTAATATTCAACTTACCCCGAAAAATCAGTATATAGACTTAGGTACATGTTTTACAAATTGACGATAAGTTTTAATATACTCATATTTCACAAATGGGACTTTGGTATTGGAATCTGTGTGCCCCAATTAACATAAAACTGCACTTAGGTGAAAATAACAAAATTTGCACATTTGCAGTTTTGGCATTGGACCGACGATATTTTATGTGAAGGATGTTTAATTTTTCTTGTTAATTTTGTCCGCTGACTTGTCAAGAATCATAGAAATCTGATTGGACCGATGCTGTGTATTTTGAGAAGTATCAAAGACTTCATGGTTTTCTTGCTACACTCTCAAATTGTACGAGTAGTAGTTTAATTTGTTAAGTTTACGATCTGTAAAAACTGGTTCCTGTATACAGGGTGTCTCAAAAGTCCCCTAACAGGGTAACAATAAAATGTAAGGGGAGAAAGAGTTATAATAAAATGTAAGAGGGAAAACCATCATCAACCTAAAGTGAAGGAATCTTTTAAACCGGACTAGCCGTTTGGGTTGTACATTCTTTATGCGCCCAATGTTAAATGAAAATGTAACCTTGCCATTTACCTGGGGCTCGGGGAGAGAAGGACGGGACGGGAGGTGGATAAATTTTGTAAGAGTATGGTGAATAGTGGCATGTTTGAAATGGGGGTTGGCCATCGACACGTTAGCATAGCTGACAATAATTTTATTCACTTATGTTGTGGGTCCAGGTAAATAGTATCATTTTCATGTAACATTGGGCGCATAAAGAGTGTACAACCCAAACGCCTCGTCTGATTAAAAAAAAAAAATCCTTGACTTTAGATTGAAAACGTCATATTTGGAGACGGTTTCCTCTCTTTCATTTTATTGCAGCTCTGATAATAACCCTGTGTCAGGGGACTGTTTGTAAGTATAACTGCCTTTATTACAATAATTTCCTCTCTGTGAAAGAAAACTTTTATTTCTTCCTTTTCCTTCGTCATTCACTGAGGCTACTATGATAGGCATACGTCTTCTAGCGATCGCAAAACGTGTCTAACCTAATTTAGAATCTCGTTAGGACATGGGTGTTACATCCTATCTTTTCACTTCTGATTTCATTATCATCATTCATTTCGCTTTTTTTATTATTCCAAAAAACTGGAAGCAAACCTAAAAAAATTTTCTTTCACTAGAAGACTATTCCTTTCCTTTTCATTTTTAATTTTTATCCTTTCTCTAATTTCTCAGATTAAGCGTCACATTTTGCAAATATTCATTACTTTCTGCAACGATTGAGATACAATGTGTATATTTGCATGTGCTAAACAATTTATATTTATATTAATTATTTTGAAAATAGAATTCTTATCTTCTCTTTCTTTTATGTATAGGCTACAGATAAAGTAATGAGGCAAAAAGTTCCAAATAAACATGAGTAGGAAAACATTTGCTTTAGCCGTTAAAACTGCGCTATGATACAGTGTACGTTCACAAAGGGGCAAAACTGGACCCAGAATAAGAAATATATTTCACTTTTTTGTACAGTGAACTAAAAGTCTTGGAAATATGACTCTTAGGTATCAACACACCGCTGCCAGCGTGTTTTCCATTGTTCATAGGCTCCGTAGAAGTCTTAACGTGCAAGTCTCTGAAGGGACTTCGTCGAAGCCGCTTGAATCGTGTCTAATCGCTTCCCTTTCAGGTCTTTCTTGATTCGTGAGAACAAAAAGTTGCTGGAGCGAGGTCAGGGCTGGAGAGTCGATGCAGTAGTGTTGCCACGTTGAACTGCGCCAAAACTTCGGCGACGGCGAGTGACTGTGACAAAGCACATTAATTCGTGGTGGAGAATTCAATCAGCTTTGATGTCTGGGAGGACTCGCTGAACTCGATTCTTCAAGCGTCGGAGCATTCCAGCGTAAAAAGGACCTGTAACATTCTGTCGCAGGAACGAAAGTAGTAGTGGTCCCCGTTGGCGCGAATGACTCATCCTCACTCTCTTTTATGACCGGGGTGAAAGGTCAATGACCTGGCCCGGGGTCAATGACCTAGGGGTACCTAGGACCACCCCCTCTAAATTTTGACAGGGGTACCTTGGTCCACCCCCTAAATTTTGACAGGCGTACATAGGACCACCCCCCTTAAATTTTGGAAATTGCCAAATCTAAAAATTTGGTGTGGTAGCCTAGGACCATAGTATGTACCTCTATCAGTATTGGGGGTCTATGTCGTTCCCTTTCATGGGTAAAAAATTGCCAAAAATTCAAATTTCGGGGGTTTTTGACCTAATTTATCCTCTTTGATGAGGTTTTATTACCCTATATGGTTATATGGACGTATACAGGGGTCCATTACCTTTCATAACATATGGGTATATTAATGCACCCCTTGAAAAATTTGGGAGGGGTACCATGGCCCACCCCTTAAATTTTGGAAATTGACCAATTTAAACATTGGGTATTATAGTACAGGACCCTAATATCTATTATGATAAATTTGTGTGGTCCACCTCATTTTCTTCTAGGGGTACAAAATTGCCAAAAATATAAACGTAAGCAATACGTTATACCACGTGTTTGGTTTTTGGCTCAATTTATCCCCTTTGATGAGGTGTTATTACCTTATATGGTTATATGGTCATGTATAGGGGTCCATTCCCTTTCATAAGATATGGGTATATTTGTGCACCCCTTGAAAAATTTGGGAGGGGCACCTTGGCCCACCCCTTAAATTTTGGAAATTGACCAATTTAAACATTTGGTATTATAGTACTGCACCCTAACATGTATTATGATAAATTTGGGTGGTCCACCTTGTTCCCTTCTAGGGGTACAAATTTGCCAAATTTTTAGTACAACCACGTGTTTGGTATTTTGGCCCAATTTATTTCCTTGGATGAAGTCCTATTACCTTATATGGTTATGTATAGGGGTCTATTCCCTATCATAAGACATAGGTACATTTGTGCACTCCTTTAAAAATTTGGGAGGGGTACTTTGGCCCACCCCTTAAATTTTAGAAATTGCTCATTTTACAGTGCTGGAAATTGGTATAAAGGCAGAGGGATATTTGAAAATAGAAGAAGGCAAGAATGCCGAGGATGGATAAAGATGATATATTTACAAAGTAACATTGTAGACTGCACAAAATCAA
The DNA here is from genome assembly GCF_964235325.1 of Thermobia domestica. Classification (NCBI taxonomy): domain Eukaryota; kingdom Metazoa; phylum Arthropoda; class Insecta; order Zygentoma; family Lepismatidae; genus Thermobia; species Thermobia domestica. Next base: position 63,632,775 of record NC_137465.1, on the reverse strand, counting down.
AGGCATATCGTTTGCTAATACATCACTGGCACGAGTAGTTTATACAAAAATATAAATTAGATCATTTTCGGGTGGAAATTAGTATAAAGGCACCCATTGTCTTTGGCAAAAAATAAAAATACAGTGTACGTTACAGAAAGGAAAATAGATGTTCAGTACTTGATTGACCCTCCTTTCTTCTGAATGAGTTGGAATATACGCTTCGGCATTGTGTTTATGAGATATGTTAATTGTTGCAGTGGAATAGCTGACCACTCTTCTTGTATCGCTTTTTTCAACTCAGCAACTGTCCCAAATTGCCGACCATTGCGATAAACATTGCACGCAAGGATTCCCCAGAGGTTATCTATCGGGTTAAGATCCGGGCTTCCCGCTGGCCACTCCATAACTTTGATGCCCTTACCTTCAAACCACAGTCGGGTTGCTGCTGCCCTGTGGATAGCAGCGTTGTCCTGCTGGAAAATCAGGTTCTGATCGTCTAACTCCTCATACATCCGCACCAATTCTACTTCTAACATCTCTATGTACGTAGATGAATTCATTTTGGTGTTGAGCCATGCGATGTTAGATGTACCTTTAACACAAAACGCTGCCCAAATCATAACACTTCCTCCGCCAAAATTTCTGCTCATTTGCACTTGTTCCTCTTTCCTAAGGTCATGCCAATGGTATTGAAAACCATCCGGACCATCTAAATTGAACTTCTCATCACTAAACACAACGTGGTTCCATTTGGATGTCCACGACATATGTGTTTCCGCAAATTGGAGTCGCGCCTGCTTGTGCGTCGCACTAAGGGGGAGGGGGGTTACACTTCCATTTCTTGAATATAAGATGTGGATCTTGATTCAAAACTTGACGCACTCTTCTGGATGTGACAGATAAGTTGCAAGCTGCAACAATTTGGGAAGATGACATAATTCCAGCCCTTGCCTTGCGCACAATTAATCGTTTCGCAGCCTCCGAAAGTTTTCTTGTTCTACCATACTTCCCGTTCTTTCCGTATTGTGAGCCCAATCGAACGTAATTATCAATTACACAACTTGAACGATTTAGCTGTTTTGCAATTTGCCGATTTGACAAGCCCATGTCCTTGTACGCACAGACACGTGCTTGTTCCTCACTCGACAACAATTTTCCACGAGGTATGGCCCGCACAACAGCTCAAAGACGTTCGCACCCGCACTTCTCTTATCGCACTATGTCAGCTGATTCTCAAAGTGGCATCAGGAGTAATGCTGAACATGTAGAGGGCGCCAAACAACAAGTAACCATGGGTGCCTTTATACCAATTTCCACCCGACAATCGTCTCATTTCGCTTTTTGTGTAAACTATGCGTGCCAGTGATATATTAGCAAACGATATGCTTTTGATTTTGTACAGTCTACAATGTTACTTTGTAAATATATCATCTTTATCCATCCTCAGCATTTTTGCCTCCTTCTATTATCAAATGTCCCTCTGCCTTTATACCAATTTCCAGCACTGTATATATGTGGTATTATAGTACTGGACCCTAACATGTATTATGATAAATTTGGGTGGTCCACCTCGTTTCCTTCTAGGGTACAAAATTGCCAAAATATAAACGTAAGCAATACGTTATACCGTGTGTTTGGTTTTTGGTCGATTTTATCCCCTTTGATGAGGTGTTATTATCCTATTTAGTTATATGGTCATGTATAGGGGTCCATTACCTTTCATAAGATGTGGGTATATTTGTGCACTCGTTTAAAAATTTGGGAGGGGTACTTTGGCCCACCCCTTAAATTTTGGAAATTGCCCAATTTAAACATTTGGTATTATAGTATAGGACCCTAATATGTATTATGATAAATTTGGGTGGTCCACCTCGTTCCCTTTTAGGGGTACAAAATTGACAAAATATAAACGTAAGCATTACGTTGTACCACGTGTTTGGTTTTTGACCTAATTTATTCCTTTGGATGAGGTCCTATTACCTTGTATGGTAATGTATAGGTGTTCATTCCCTATCATAAGACATAGGTACATTGATGCACCCCGGGAGGGGGTTCGGTATCATAGTACATGACTCAACATGTATTATGATAAATTTGGGTGGTCCACATCGTTCTCTTTTAGGGGTACAAAATTGCTAAAATATAAACATAAGCAATATGTTGTACCATGTGTTTGGTTTTTGGCCCAATTTCTCCCCTTTGATGAGGTTTTATTACCTTATATGGTTATATGGTCATGTATATAGGTTCATTTCCTATCATAAGATATGGGTACATTGATGCATCCTTTAAAAATTTGGGAGGGGTATTTTGGCTCATCCACGCGGTTTTAGAAATTGTTTAATATAAGCATTTGGTATCATAGTACAGGTCTCCAATATGTACCACTATAAATTTGGATGGTCCACATCGTTCCCTTTTCATAGGTAAAGAACTACCAAAAATCAAATTTCGGAGGTTATTGACCCCTATTTAGCATGTTATATGGGTATGTACAGAGGTTTATTACCTTTATATGTTTATGTTCCCTTTTAAATTTGGGAATTATCAAATAACAAAATTCGGTAAACGTTTTCTAGGACCCATTGTAGATGTTGATGTTCCTCTTATGGCCAAATATTCAAAATTTAAATGTTATTGACCGGCTTTATTATTGAATAAGTACAGGATTTATTACTTTTTTCATAAGACACAGGTGTATTTGTGTACCAATCTTAAATTTTGGAAGGGGTACATTTCTTATTGTCGTATCAATAATTGGTAATTGTTCTTAAAATTGGATAGTATCTCTTTCATTGGGTAAATCATTATGATCACGTGATCGGTTATTGACCTATGATGGGATTAGGAGTCCAGGACATTGATACATTGAAACTTTGTAGGATAATTTGATAATGCGTCATTGGTTTTGATTATTCCCGCCAAATATAAACGTAAGCAAGACGTTGTACCACGTGATTGTCCTTGATGAGGTAGTGTACAGGGATTCATTTCCTTTGTTGTGGTACTTCTGAAGTTTGAGTACACACACACTTCTAGAAAACAGTTGGTTCTACTCAGGTAAACAATTGACGGACATTATTGACCTTATTGAACATATAATGATATGATTAACTCTAAGACTTAGGTATATCAAGAGAAGTATTCTTTAAATTTGGGAATGGTGATAAACAGAATTTTAACATAAGGTGCGAAATTTGAAACAATACATTGAACTTTAGTCACAGCTCATAGTCTAAGATCATTGGTGGTGATTGATTTGAAATCTGATAGCTAACCTTATTGAATCTTATGACTCATAGACGAAAGGCAATACATGCTACAACAGTTTAAAATTTAATCATAAGGTGATGTAATCTGACACTAGCAAAGTTATTGTTAATGCAATTTGATTGGATGATCACTATCTTTCCTGCAATCTGATTGGTTGATCACTATCTTTCGTGCAATCTGATTGGTTGATGATTTTCAAATCTTTGCTGTATTCAGTTTTAAGTTTTGTTTAACATTTAAAAATCTTGGTTTCGTTCAACATTTTGCACTCACTGATAAATATGATCAAAACCGTTTATTTGTTAATCGAATAGTTAAAAACCGGATAAAGTTTGACGGTTAACCGTGAAACGTAAAATTTTTTGAAACTTTTTGTTTGAAAATTCTTGCTTTCAAATTTTTGTTTGAATTTTTCGTTTCAAAATTTTGTTTAAAATTTTTGTTTGAAATTTTTCGTTTCCAAATTTTTTGTTTGAAATTTTTTGTTTGAAAATTTTTGTTCGAAAATTTTGTTTAAAATTTTTTGTTTGAAATTTTTCGTTTCCAAATTTTTTGTTTGAAATTTTTTGTTTCAAAATTTTGTTTGAAATTTTTTTCGCTTCAAAATTTTGTTTGAATTTTTTTCGTTTGAAATTTTTTGTTTGAATTTTTTTTTTCGTTTCAAAATTTTGTTTCAAAGATTTTTGTTCTAATTTTTTGTTTCAAAGTTGGTTTGACATTTTTAAAAGTTTGTGCACTTATTAGTAAAGAACCGGAACTGTTTAGAGCAAAAACCTCTGGCAACATTGTGGTGCAATAGTACACGTCAGAACATGATAATGCAACGTCATCAGTTTTTCATCATATATAGGTATCGTTCGAGTTAGTATTCATGATAACATCATCATGGCTACTTGTCTGCAGTTTCTAAACACGCGTGATGTGATGAAATCTTTTACCAAGATTACTGATTTACAGTAGAATGTACCTTATAGAATCTTAGCTAGCCAAATGATCCCTACAAAGTTTGGATTAAGAATCGAAGTGAAGCTTGAAAATGATAAGAATATAATTTTACCAGCAAGATATTTACCCATGGAAGCATCAAAACAAGAAGAACTCTTACGTTTCTTAAATACTGGATCTGTATCTTTATGTTACAAAGGATTCTTGGGTCGAAGTCATCAACTTGAATTTAGTACACAGCCAGATTCGTCAGCAACTGTGATGAAATCATGAATTCAAACGTCAGCACATTCCTTTCCAATGACGTCAGCAATAACTATAAACCAGCAAATACAGTGTCATCCCACGAAATCATTTGAGCAAGTGCTTTTCAGGAGGAAAGATGTGTACTTCTAACGATAAAGAGTTCATCTTCGCAAGCTATTATCCAATAAATATATTTCAAACAAAACATGTGATGATTGGTATCAGTGCTAGGACATTTGAACCTGTGATTCGATTGGGCAAAGCAGAACAATTTGGTGTACAACTGACATGTGAAGAATGGCACGAATCGACCAAATGAACGATTATTTTCATGATGAGCTAAATGTGACCATAGTCAAATCATTAGGCTCAAATCATGAAGTGGTGATGCGTACAGTCCTCGAAGAGAAGATGGTGCTGTTACGTAAAAAGAGTACATTCCATGTCCCTCGCAACATGGTGTGTCTAACGCAAACGGAATGGAACAAATTCATCAGCGTATTTCAGTGTGTTAAACATGCAGTGGAAGTGTGCAACAAAACAAGTATATTCCTGAAAAAGTACTATTTTGAAAAATGTGTTATGCATATTGTACAACATGTATCTAGATATTGTGATGGTTGTCAACATCGTTCGTGGGTGCATACCTGTATTGATAAACAGTTTATTTGTGATCAAATGGACATTGAGTTTCCACCAATTGATATTGCAATAGACCTTAAAAGACTTCAACTGGAATTAAAATTATATGCTAAAGACAAACTAGTGCAAGAAGTTCAAAATACATTGTATCGACAATATCCAGAACCACTATCTGGTATGGATGTATGTGGAGTGTAATAAAATGATCCATTTCAATGAATTGTGTTTTTTCATTTCAAGTACAACCCCAGGTTCTGACGTGTACTATTGCACCACAATGTTGCCAGAGGTTTTTGCTCTAAACAGTTCCGGTTCTTTACTAATAAGTGCACAAACTTTTAAAAATGTCAAACCAACTTTGAAACAAAAAATTAGAACAAAAATCTTTGAAACAAAATTTTGAAACGAAAAAAAAATTCAAACAAAAAATTTCAAACGAAAAAAATTCAAACAAAATTTTGAAGCGAAAAAAATTTCAAACAAAATTTTGAAACAAAAAATTTCAAACAAAAAATTTGGAAACGAAAAATTTCAAACAAAAAATTTTAAACAAAATTTTCGAACAAAAATTTTCAAACAAAAAATTTCAAACAAAAAATTTGGAAACGAAAAATTTCAAATAAAAATTTTAAACAAAATTTTGAAACGAAAAAATTTCAAACGAAAAATTTTTAAACAAAAAATTTTGAAACAAAAGTTGTCAAAAAAATGTCAAACAAAATTTTGAAACAAAAAATTCAAACAAAAATTTGAAAGCAAGAATTTTCAAACAAAAAGTTTCAAAAAATTTTACGTTTCACGATTAACCGTCAAACTTTATCCGGTTTTTAACTATTCGATTAACAAATAAACGGTTTTGATCATATTTATCAGTGAGTGCAAAATGTTGAACGAAACCAAGATTTTTAAATGTTAAACAAAACTTAAAACTGAATACAGCAAAGATTTGAAAATCATCAACCAATCAGATTGCACGAAAGATAGTGATCAACCAATCAGATTGCAGGAAAGATAGTGATCATCCAATCAAATTGCATTAACAATAACTTTGCTAGTGTCAGATTACATCACCTTATGATTAAATTTTAAACTGTTGTAGCATGTATTGCCTTTCGTCTATGAGTCATAAGATTCAATAAGGTTAGCTATCAGATTTCAAATCAATCACCACCAATGATCTTAGACTATGAGCTGTGACTAAAGTTCAATGTATTGTTTCAAATTTCGCACCTTATGTTAAAATTCTGTTTATCACCATTCCCAAATTTAAAGAATACTTCTCTTGATATACCTAAGTCTTAGAGTTAATCATATCATTATATGTTCAATAAGGTCAATAATGTCCGTCAATTGTTTACCTGAGTAGAACCAACTGTTTTCTAGAAGTGTGTGTGTACTCAAACTTCAGAAGTACCACAACAAAGGAAATGAATCCCTGTACACTACCTCATCAAGGACAATCACGTGGTACAACGTCTTGCTTACGTTTATATTTGGCGGGAATAATCAAAACCAATGACGCATTATCAAATTATCCTACAAAGTTTCAATGTATCAATGTCCTGGACTCCTAATCCCATCATAGGTCAATAACCGATCACGTGATCATAATGATTTACCCAATGAAAGAGATACTATCCAATTTTAAGAACAATTACCAATTATTGATACGACAATAAGAAATGTACCCCTTCCAAAATTTAAGATTGGTACACAAATACACCTGTGTCTTATGAAAAAAGTAATAAATCCTGTACTTATTCAATAATAAAGCCGGTCAATAACATTTAAATTTTGAATATTTGGCCATAAGAGGAACATCAACATCTACAATGGGTCCTAGAAAACGTTTACCGAATTTTGTTATTTGATAATTCCCAAATTTAAAAGGGAACATAAACATATAAAGGTAATAAACCTCTGTACATACCCATATAACATGCTAAATAGGGGTCAATAACCTCCGAAATTTGATTTTTGGTAGTTCTTTACCTATGAAAAGGGAACGATGTGGACCATCCAAATTTATAGTGGTACATATTGGAGACCTGTACTATGATACCAAATGCTTATATTAAACAATTTCTAAAACCGCGTGGATGAGCCAAAATACCCCTCCCAAATTTTTAAAGGATGCATCAATGTACCCATATCTTATGATAGGAAATGAACCTATATACATGACCATATAACCATATAAGGTAATAAAACCTCATCAAAGGGGAGAAATTGGGCCAAAAACCAAACACATGGTACAACATATTGCTTATGTTTATATTTTAGCAATTTTGTACCCCTAAAAGAGAACGATGTGGACCACCCAAATTTATCATAATACATGTTGAGTCATGTACTATGATACCGAACCCCCTCCCGGGGTGCATCAATGTACCTATGTCTTATGATAGGGAATGAACACCTATACATTACCATACAAGGTAATAGGACCTCATCCAAAGGAATAAATTAGGTCAAAAACCAAACACGTGGTACAACGTAATGCTTACGTTTATATTTTGTCAATTTTGTACCCCTAAAAGGGAACGAGGTGGACCACCCAAATTTATCATAATACATATTAGGGTCCTATACTATAATACCAAATGTTTAAATTGGGCAATTTCCAAAATTTAAGGGGTGGGCCAAAGTACCCCTCCCAAATTTTTAAACGAGTGCACAAATATACCCACATCTTATGAAAGGTAATGGACCCCTATACATGACCATATAACTAAATAGGATAATAACACCTCATCAAAGGGGATAAAATCGACCAAAAACCAAACACACGGTATAACGTATTGCTTACGTTTATATTTTGGCAATTTTGTACCCTAGAAGGAAACGAGGTGGACCACCCAAATTTATCATAATACATGTTAGGGTCCAGTACTATAATACCACATATATAAAATGAGCAATTTCTAAAATTTAAGGGGTGGGCCAAAGTACCCCTCCCAAATTTTTAAAGGAGTGCACAAATGTACCTATGTCTTATGATAGGGAATAGACCCCTATACATAACCATATAAGGTAATAGGACTTCATCCAAGGAAATAAATTGGGCCAAAATACCAAACACGTGGTTGTACTAAAAATTTGGCAAATTTGTACCCCTAGAAGGGAACAAGGTGGACCACCCAAATTTATCATAATACATGTTAGGGTGCAGTACTATAATACCAAATGTTTAAATTGGTCAATTTCCAAAATTTAAGGGGTGGGCCAAGGTGCCCCTCCCAAATTTTTCAAGGGGTGCACAAATATACCCATATCTTATGAAAGGGAATGGACCCCTATACATGACCATATAACCATATAAGGTAATAACACCTCATCAAAGGGGATAAATTGAGCCAAAAACCAAACACGTGGTATAACGTATTGCTTACGTTTATATTTTTGGCAATTTTGTACCCCTAGAAGGAAATGAGGTGGACCACACAAATTTATCATAATAGATATTAGGGTCCTGTACTATAATACCCAATGTTTAAATTGGTCAATTTCCAAAATTTAAGGGGTGGGCCATGGTACCCCTCCCAAATTTTTCAAGGGGTGCATTAATATACCCATATGTTATGAAAGGTAATGGACCCCTGTATACGTCCATATAACCATATAGGGTAATAAAACCTCATCAAAGAGGATAAATTAGGTCAAAAACCCCCGAAATTTGAATTTTTGGCAATTTTTTACCCATGAAAGGGAACGACATAGACCCCCAATACTGATAGAGGTACATACTATGGTCCTAGGCTACCACACCAAATTTTTAGATTTGGCAATTTCCAAAATTTAAGGGGGGTGGTCCTATGTACCCCTGTCAAAATTTAGGGGGTGGACCAAGGTACCCCTGTCAAAATTTAGAGGGGGTGGTCCTAGGTACCCCTAGGTCATTGACCCCGGGCCAGGTCATTGACCTTTCACCCCGGTCATAAAAGAGAGTGAGGATGAGTCATTCGCGCCAACGGGGACCACTACTACTACGAACTCTTTGTAGATCAGTCCTTTGGCATCGAAGAAAACAATGAGCATGCTTTCCACGCGTGACTTGCTCATGCGAGCTTTTTTTTTTTTTTTTTTTTTTTGCTTTGCTTTGGAGGTGACTGGGTATGCCACTCCGCACTTTGTCGTTTCGTTTCCGGATCATACTCGTAGACCCAGATCTCATCACCAGTAACCAATTTATCCAAAAATGGAGATCATCTTGCACACGTTCAAGCATTTCTTCGCAAAGAGCCAGGCGCAGTGCAATCTGTTCATCTGTCAGAACTTTGGGAATAATTTTGGCACAAGATTCTCATTTTCAAATCTTCTGTCTCTAATTTGAACGCTGTATTAGGACCCTGTCCCAGTTCATCGGCAATTAATCTAACATTAAGACGACGATCAGTCTTTAAGAGTTCACACACTTTCACAAGTTTTTCTCAGTTTGGTTTGTTGCAAGTCTCCCAGAGAGGATATCGTCTTCAATATCCTCGTGACCCTCTTTGAACCTCTTGTGCCAGACGAAAACCACTGCACGTGACATGGCGTCTTCTTTGTAGGCCTATTGAATCATACAAAGTCTCTGAAGCTGTTTTGTTCAGTTTCGCATGGAACTTGCCAGCATAATACTGCTGCAAATACCGCTGCATTTTCCACTCACTCAGATTTCGACGGGGGCCACTGACACGCACTTACGCACTAGTGATCTAATCACATCCGCGTCTCGAAAGCAACCGACGCTCGTGGGGTCGGTTAATTGACACCCCCACTACCGTACCCTATCGGTGGAACGGGTCTGCGCGCAGGCCTACTCAAGTAACACTCAGTCTTGAAACTTTGTGAACGCATCCTGTATACTGCGTATCTGATCTCAGTGCAAAGTACCGTCAGTAAGTTTGAAGTTAATATTATTCCAACCTTTCTGGTGGTAGCATCATTTCAGAGTTTGCCATGGAGAGAGGTATACTATTTACCATCATAATTGTTTCACTTTTTTTTAATATATTAGTATACGTTTTATAAAAATCATATTTCTCAGACTCATGGAGGATAACAATTGAGCCGCCTGCCCTTTCCATGACGCCCCTGTTTTCTGGTATTGTAGAGTTCTTTCACATAACTCGTATCATTGACAATTAACTAGAACTTACACTTATAAAAATCATGCTTACACACAATGAGACTTCTAAGCATTCAAAACACGATTTTGTGCACAAAATACAACTAAAACACGTAGCAGGATAATACTCACCCCATTTTATTTGATGTATACTGAATTTTCCATCTCATATCTACTTCTTATACAGGGTAGTGCAAAATTCCGTTTACAACCTTTGGGAGAAGAATCTACACATAAAAACAAACAAAAGGTTTATGTGACATTTCGTTAAAATCGGCGTCATTTCTGCCTTGCAAACTGTCGCAAATGGCGGCAAAACTACGTGTGACACGTCATTGTAGACAAAGGAAAGGTGCAACAGCAAGCAGTTCCAAACAGTTTAGAGAAAGTAATGCCTGAATGATACAATGGTGTCAGAAGCAGGGCGGCAGGGCGCGGCGCAAAGAATTTCTCAAAGGGGATACTGATGTGGGCAGATTGATATGCGGAAAATGGATACATAAGACGAGAAACGGTGAACCACACATGTGTGATACATAACCGGAACCACAGGGAGTGATCAGTGGCGCTACCGCATGGGCCAAACGACACATGTTCAAAACAGGAAACTTATTCTCCAAAAGGAAAAACAATGTACTTGAGTACACTGGTAAGGCGAGCAGGGTGTTACTCAACCATAACGTAGTCTACCCCACCACTAGACAACAACTACCAATGCCAACGAACACTCGTGAGTTTTCCCGAAATCGTTTGCGAGCGAGAGCCGGTTAGTACTTGCAGGAAGGACCAGTAGGGCTAAAAGGAATGAACATATCATAGGTGGGTAAAAGAAAAACAGAGAAGTCGTATCTGAAGAAAACAATGCTGTGAACACTTATGCACAGTGCAGAGTGTGCAGAGAACTCACCAAAGGAACAGCGGAATGCTCGGATAAGTGATGGAGGAAAACTTCGGAAAAATGCACGCAGTGACAGTTAAACAATAGTAAGGCGTAATAACGAATGTATGACCCAGTGTAGCGCACTACAACTTCATCTATGTTGGTAACAACAGTGTCAAGCCGCAAGCATTCCAAACCACGGACAATCGAGGCTGGTCATTATTTCTACTACCGAGCATGAAAGAACCACAAAGACGATTGGAGTATCAGACATGGGCAGCAAGGAACAACAGTGTCTTGGTGAATGATATTCCTCATGAACAAACACTACACATTTCAATCCAGAAATACGTAAACACTACTTTTGTGTCTTCACCACGTACGCACCTCACAGACGTTGTTGAAACTGTCCTCTATTGAAGTCCGTACAGAGATGACATCGGTGAAGTAAGGATCTTCTCGTACGAGCAAACATATTTGGCAAGTCCCTGATTGCACCTAGCTGCAGTTATACGAGTAAAGAGATCCTCCTCAGTTGACACTGGGGTCTAATACACCAAAAGTTTCATTTCTGCCCACAGAAAGAAATCCAGCGGTGTGAGGTCAGTGGATCGAAGTGGCCATGGTACAGGTCCATTTCTGACAATCCAACAATCGCCAAAAACATCGGCAAGGAAGGCCCTAGTTCCCTGGTCAAAATGTGCGGGAGCGCCGACATGTTAAATCCACATGTTACATCGAGTTTCCAGTGGCACGTTCTGTAAGAGTTCCGGCAGCACATCATGTAGAAGCACACAATTCTTCGGACCACCGAAACGATGGGGCAACATGTGAGATCCTAGCAAATGGTAAACTACTACGCTACACCACATGTTTATGGCAAACCTATGTTGATAACGTTGAACAATGACGGCGTGCGAGACGTGGCTGTTGTGCGTATTGAACACGCCATTCCTTGTGAACATTGCCTTGTCAGTCCACAAAACTAATGTTGGGAACTGTGGGTTGGCATTCGTTTGTTGTTCATACCATTGGTAAAATGCCACACACAAGAGAAAGTCCGTAAGCAATGTGTCGTTCACCTGCAATTTGAATGGGTGCATTTCTACTCCAGAAGAACGCGAAGTACATTTGTACGGTGGGTGTGTACTGCGAGAGCAATGGCACTTGTACTGCAGCTAGGGCAGTTCCTTATTGCATCCAATACTACCTCCTCAAATTGTAAAGTGCGGACAGATCGGGGCCTTCCACGTTCCCCACTACTGGGTAGTAGAGATCTTGTTTAAGGCGAACACCAAGTCTTTGAAAGAAGACATATGATGGTAAGCGCCTGTTTGGTAACAGTGTGTGATACAGAAGACGTGCTTGGTGTAAGGCTATTTTGATGGGCCTCGCCATATACGAGATACATATCAGCAAGCTCCTGGGTGGAAAAGAACGTCATTGTTTTGTTTCACACTTGCTAATAACAACGGGGAACTTCACTTCCTCTTGCAGGTTCACTACTCTATTACTACACCCGTATGTCACATTCGGAAATCCACACAGTTATTTCAACACGAACAACTAACTGGAACACTACAATACAGCACTTTAACTCCTTGGTGCAATTCAACCATATACCCCAGACTATTTTTCCAAGCTTAACATGAAACACTGGCAGGCAAATCCACAGTGGGCTACGCTTTCTAGTATCAACAAGCTCTCATACATAACGCAGGATCTTGCGTCAAGCGCCCTTAGCGAAGTTCCCGTGCGGACACCAACACGAGGCTTTGTCGAAATAGCGTTTGACAATTCTGATCATAAACTGTTCCGAAGAACAAGAAACAGTTTGATACAGTAATTCGCAACACTGTTTCACAGAAGCACTAAGTACGAAACATCATGTTTGCAACGGGCTGCAATGGAGCCGTGCACCTCGGTAGTAGAGTGCTTATTGTCATGTTTCGAATGTACTACGAGTGTGGATGTATTTACCTCTGTTACATGTTCGTAGCTCTGTTGGCAGACCATAGGGTTGCATTCGAAAGGTTTGCCATTCCCGGTTCAAAGATACTGACTGGAGTTCTCCAAGGTTTTTCGTAGTCCCTCTGGGTGAATGCCGGGATGGTACCTATACTAAAATGGCCTAGGCAGCTACCTTTCCCCATCCTTTCCAACAGCATAGGCCATAGAAGCCACTTAGTTTTAAAATAAAATTCTCGACCTATTGCTAAATCCTGCCGGTGGGAACCAATTTTCTCACGGCAGTCACTCGGAAACGAGACAATTTCGATAATATTCACAAGAACCCTTAAGCATACACAGCGGTAATCGGGAGAGCGGGAGGGCAGACTGTGTTATGGTTTAAAAAGATAATCAAATCTTTAAGTTTTACGTCCTACGGCTAAAGGGGACGGTGATGATGAGAAATAAATGAAATGGTGGAATGTAGAAAGTGGGAGGAAACGAGAGAACACCAAGAAAACCCACGCACACGATTTTTGTCGACCACAAAGCTTACTTGGCGCGAGCTGGGATTGAGCCAAGGACCCTATACACCAGAGATGAAACCTCTACCACTGAGCCACCAATGCCCCGAGCATTATGGTTGAGTAACACTTTGCTCGCATTAACAATGTACTCTAGTACATTTTTTTCTTTCGGAGAACAAGTTTCCTGTTGAGGGCATGTGCCCCTTGTCCCTACGGCAGCGAAACTGATCACTAACGGTGGTTCCGGTTATGCGTCGTATATGCGTGGTTCACCCTTTCTCGTGTTCTGCATCCATTTTCCGCATATCAATCTGCCCACTTCAGTAGCCCCCTTTGAGAAATTTCTCGCACCCCGTTCCTACCGCCCTGCTTCGGACATCATTGGGTCATTCAGGCATTACTTTCTCCAAGCTGCTTGGGACCGCTTGCAGCTGCTCCTTTCTTTTGTCCGCAATGAGGTATCACACATCGTTTTGTCGACATTTGTGACAGCTTGTAACGCGGAAGTGATATTAACAAAATGTCACATAAACCTTTTTGTTCGTTTTTATGTGTAGATTCTTCTCCCGAGCGTTGTAAGCGGAATTTTGCACCACTCTGTATACTTATATATACGTATATGGTTGATTGATTAATTACCCAATGTTTAATGAGGATAAAATATTTACCAGTATATATGTTTTGTGTGAAAAGGAGCCTTAATCTCTAAGCCAATACATGAAATGAAAGAAATTGCTGATTGCATTAAACATTGTTATGACGAAGAAATGAGGGTTGCCAGACATCCAGGTGTTTAGGGACAGTACCATTTTTGAATGAAATAATTAACTGTCCCGCAAAAGGCTTTCGGAACACCTCTGTGTCCCGGTTTTCGTTCTCCAGTTTGAAAATAAAACTCATATACGTGCGATTATTATAATATAGTAACAGGTATTACCATATATAAAAAGTGAGAGTGCGTGAAGCTGGAAAAGTCAAGGTATTGGCCTAAGAGTACTATTGGAAATTTGACTATTTAATAATAATAACAGAGAAAGACCAGATACTCAACTGGTCTTATACATAAGAAACAAACTACAGTGAAACCTCCCCTAACGGACACCTCTATAATACGGACACTTTTTGTCTCGGCAAAAATATGTTCTCTTATGGAAGAAAACCCTCCCTTTTACGGACACTCTCAGATACGGACGCTGACAGTACTTTCCCCAGACGTTTAAAGAACCTCCTCATAACGGACAGGAATTATTCTAGGTACTGTTATATATTATTCCTTACAAGCGTATCAATCATGAGTCTAGACCTGGTGAACCATCAAACGGAACAGCTTCAAGCTGAGCTTGAAATTCTTCTTTCTTCTGCCCGATATAAACTACTTTCTGGTGAAAGTCCTAGAACCTTCAATACGCGACAACACTCATGGAGAGTCAGTCGTATAGCCAAGAAATATATGTGAACTATCTACTCTTCCCTAACAAAGTTAGTCCTTTTGCCTCTGGGCCTTGCATCTTCCCCGACAATTTCATAGATAAAAAAGCAAACATTATTTGTTTTACAATAACATTTTCACCGAGCAATGATTGTCCCTTACTTTTTTTTTTTTTTGGAAAAGCAACATTTTTTTTACTTATAATACTGGAACAAGTCTGGGGGAGTTTTCGCGGCTTCATTTTTCAATTTCTCTAAGATGATATTCTTTGTGATTGGGGCTGGGTCAATAAACATATGCACTTACATATGCCTTCTCATCCATTCCGCCAACGAAGATACCGCGCCAGTACACCAACGCACACGCACACATGTTTCTTTCGTAACCGTTCTGAGGATTCTCAGAGCACACTTGCTAACAAGTTTTCTTACCCTTGTGAAGGAAAATGTATGCCTTTTTCGCTAAACAAAAGAGTTTAGCCGATTAGATGGTTCCTAACGCATCTTTTGAGAAGGTTCAGAGAATTTGAAATAAATTAGAAACGCTTACAGAGTGACGATATGTACTTAAGAAAATTAACATACACGCATTATATTTCACAGTACCGGTATACGAATATGTTAACACATCTCCCAGCAATAATACTATTTAACAGAAATGAATTTCTCCTTTATCCCTCCCAGTAATTCAAATACGTACTAAATAGAGTATTTTTATATTGAATTTTACGTACTTACGTTCGTACACAACCTCTCTGTAACGGACACCTCTCAATAACGGACAAAAAATGCATATTCTATTGATGTCCGTTATTTAGAGGTTTCACTGTATCACGAAAAATATCACAAAGATTATTCTTAAACTTTCATATTTAATATTGCTTGTGTCTCTTATGTTTATATTCAGGTTGTAGGATCTAAAAAATCTAAATCTATTGTGTAACTAACAATTAGTAATATTCAATACTCATTAGCTAAATTTTTACTTTTTACAGCACTTATAAAAGCCGTATTTTAAATTATAACATCATTCGACACCTGACTTATAAATTTTCTGTTGCTGTCAATGGAGAGGACAGGGGATGGCTAAGGGGCGGAGGAGGCCATCCCCAAACCACTATTTTCAACGTCAGTCATTGAAGACGAGCAAGAATGCAATTACAGTAACGTCAATCAAGTCATCTTCAATTGATAACATCATTTGGCGTCCTTCTTCTAAATTTTATGTGTCTCTAGTTGGAGAGGACAGGGGATGGCTAAGGGGCGGAGGAGGCCATCCCCAAACAACTATTTCCAACGTCAGTCATTGAAGACGAACAAGAATGCAATTACATTAACACCAACCAAGACATCTTCAATTGATAACATCATTTGGCGTTATTCTTCTAAATTTTATGTGTCTCTAGTTGGAGAGGACAGGGGATGGCTAAGGGGCGGAGGAGGCCATCCCCAAACAACTATCTCCAACGTCAGTCATTGAAGACGAACAAGAATGCAGTTACATTAACACCAACCAAGACATCTTCAATTGATAACATCATTTGGCGTTATTCTTCTAAATTTTATGTGTCTCTAGTTGGAGAGGACAAGGGATGGCTAAGGGGCGGAGGAGGCCATCCCCAAACAACTATCTCCAACGTCAGTCATTGAAGACGAACAAGAATGCAATTACATTAACACCAACCAAGACATCTTCAATTGATAACATCATTTGGCGTTATTCTTCTAAATTTTATGTGTCTCTAGTTGGAGAGGACAGGGGATGGCTAAGGGGCGGAGGAGGCCATCCCCAAACAACTATCTCCAACGTCAGTCATTGAAGACGAACAAGAATGCAATTACATTAACACCAACCAAGACATCTTCAATTGATAACATCATTTGGCGTTATTCTTCTAAATTTTATGTGTCTCTAGTTGGAGAGGACAAGGGATGGCTAAGGGGCAGAGGAGGCCATCCCCAAACAATTATTGCCAACGTCAGTCATTGAAGACGAACAAGAATGCAATTACATTAACGTTAATCAAGTCACAGCATTTGGCGTCCTTCTTCTGAATTTTATGTGTCTCTAGTTGGAGAGGACAGGGGATGCCTAAGGGGCGGAGGAGGCCATCCCCGAACAACTATTGCCATCGTCAATCATTGAAGACGAACAAGAATCCAGTTACGGTAACATCAATCAAGTCTTCTTTAATTAATAATCATTCGGCGTCCTTCTAGATTTTCGTTATCTATAATTGGAGAGGATAAGAGATGGCTAAGAGGCGGAGGAGGCAAATCCCAAACAACAATTGCCAACGTCAGTCATTGAAGACATACAAGGATTCAATCAACGTGAATCAATAAATCTTCAATTCATAACATTTCGTCTTCTATACTTTCTGTGTTTATAATTTGTTATGACACCGGATGGCTAAACAGTGGAGGAAGCCATTTCTGAACGACAATTTCCAACATCACTTGTAAAAGACGTACAATGGTTAAATTAACTTTAGTCAAGACAGGACATCTCTGTAGAACAATTTCCTAATGTTAATTAGCGAATATCTTACAGCATTAAAAAGTTTTTTGAAGACATCAAATGATTACTTTTTTCTAGACATGACTTCGAAATTTTATCTTTTCCATACATCATTTAGCAAGATCAGCAATGAAATATGTAACAGATAAAATACTATGAAGTCAATATCATAGGCAATGCAATTATTGAAAGTGTGGCTGTTTTAATTGAATATAACAAACCAAAAAATCACAGAATCAACTGTAGTAGTATGCCAACAAAACATACGCTATTTAAAAATTAATGTATAACCTGGACTAATATTATACGTGTGCTCAAGGATTATATGTGAAGATTGAACTACAAATCTCTGGAATCATTTGACTTCTGGAATATTTAAAAATAGAATATTCAAAAACAAATCTATTTCTTCAAGGATGGCGGAGAGAGTACGAAAAGCCCAAAATGTGATACCAATATTTGTGATTTCTGATACTTTTCTAAAACGAGAGAGCAATAAATTCTTCTAATGCTGAAGTGTAGAGGTTTATCACTGGCTAGGAGGATATCACTGATGTGATGATGTTTCCCATGAGATTTCTTTTAAGGCTATGTATGGTTCAGTGAGTTGTAAACTTTATTCTGTTAATAAAATTTGAGAATGAAATCGACTGTATTGCTTTGTTGTTATTTAATATCAATTATAGGAGATATGTTGGGGAACACTAATTTGAAAATTTGGTCAGTCTCGCTGCTGAAAGGGACGTTAAACTAAATCAACACAACTCGTTCTTTACACAGAAATTTCTTCTTTTCTTCTTGCACGTCAAGTTCTGATTCTTGATATTTCTGCTTTTGTGGATATTCAATTGTTGCTGCATGAAAATTAATATTTTATCTACAGGGTGTTATTTTCAGCGATATGTTATTTCCAAAAATAAGTAGTAAGACTATCGTGGTAATTAGCAATCCAAAACTATAGACACGTTTTGGAATTATTGTCGTTTAATGATTGCCATGTATATCACAGATGAAACACACGCCATGTTCCGCCTACGCTTCGTGTATCATTTCTGATACACAACGAACATTCTTTTATCGCCACGTGTATACGATCTGATACACAGGCTGGTATATTTAACATATCTTACCTGAGTCAGGGCGCTGGAAAAGCATATTGCAGCAGTAATTCTGGCGTCAATTGAATACTTTCCTTTTTGAGTAAGTATTCCACCTACGCTTCGTGTATCATTTCTGATGCACATCAACTTGGCGCTGATAGTAAAAATTAAAAAAAAAAAAAAAATACTCTGGCTATGAATGTATGAAGATCGTCGAGAAAAATCTAGTGAAATGTTTATTTTGCATAAACTTAAAAATAAATAACTTCTGAAATTAGTACAATTGAAATAAACATGTTAATATTTAAATTTTCCTCTTAATTCATTGGTTAATGCTAATTTATGAAGATCGGTGAGCGTGCTTTAGACAGATGTTAATAAGTACATCAACGTTATAATTTGAAACTAGTACTAGCACTTTTAGAGATCTTAATGTTGGTTTTCACTGGTTTTTGATACTCTATTCCTGAAATTAAAAAAAAAATGTTTTGTGCAAGAAAATACATAGGTAGCATTAGATGATAATATGGTATGAAAATATATTGAAGCATTAGAAAAGCGTTGCCACATTATCAGGTCAATTCTTGTTTTCCGACACATGTAACCTTTAGTACCTCACTGTCTTTGAAAGTTCTATACTTTTGACTGAAGATGCTATTGTAGCAAACATATAGTACTATTATTCTTTTCTCTGAAACCTTTCTTGCAAGTTCAAACAAGATACTCTAAATTGATGAGAGTAGTTAGTCGTTGAGAAGAAGGTGGATGAAGATGGAGGAGGAGGAGGAAGGTGGAGGAAGGAAAAACACTTCATATGACATAGAAATACAGTAGATATACCTTGCGTATGGCACAGCCTTGCAACACTCCTGTGGTAACTTTTTACACTGTTTTCACATAGGACTTTACTTCATCATTCTTCCTTATGGAGTAGGCTACTACGTGACAAAAAGCACACTTAGGTCGTCTATACACTATGAGATAAGTACTAAGAAATGTCTTAGGATTTATCTTCGGAAAAATGTTACGACATATCTCGTAAAAAATCCTACCCTTCTGTGCCATACACGTGAAGAGTTTTCCTGTCTGACCGAATGATGTTTTTCAATATTATAAAATAGTTTTATTTAATAAAAGTAAAAAATTGATGAATTTTTATACTAACTACATTATACTGACATAAATACCAGACACTATATTGTGAAATTGGATACATCTTTAAAAAAGTTTAAAAATCAGAAAGGTGTTGGTTTATTTTTGGCGCACCACATTTTAGAAGATTTACAGGCAAAATTCAATACTTTGCATGAAAAGATATATATAAATTCTGCAAGTAATAGAAATAAATACAAAGTAATACACCTATATTTTATGTTTACGAGTGTAATGTAAAATCATTATAAGTGTTTTACGACTGATAAAATAAGTGAGGGACATTGTTTAGCAAAAGGGGTCAAGCTATTTTTCTAATTAATGTTACAATTTCGGTACTTTCTGTTCACATTAGTTTGCTTCAGGTCAATTCTGGTTATGTTAGGTTATATTAGTATAGGGGTCCAGCATAATTTTCAAAAAGATGATAGAATTTGGCTTATTTCTATTAATATTAGGTTAGTTTAAATTAGTTTCAGTTTAATTTAGGTTAAACTTGGTTAGGTTGTGTTAGGTCTAAATACTTGCATCTTCTGTTTCTCCTGTAAATTTTGTGTCTTTTACGTACTTCTGGAAACACTCTACGAAAGATTTACCTAAGTGAGTGCATATGAAAGATGACCGGTGATACTATTTTCCACCACCCGTGTATTTCTGCACAGTTTACAGAAGTTGTAATTTATAAATTGAGCTCTACTACCATGATACCATGACCAGTCCTATTCAAACTCCTATCATTGCCAAACAAACAAAAAAACTCGTTTTCACTGCCTTCGCTGACACGCCTCATTCCTTCGGATGCACCACCTCGTTAACGCTCGGAACCCAGCTTCGCCCTGCCCTGACTAGGTTAGACAGCATTCGTGTTTTCAGAGACCTCGTAGCATAGGTTGGTTTCTGTCGCTTGTGCTATGGTTTTTATACTATACATCCGGACTCCGTATTTATACGCAAATTGTACTTTTTGTAGTTTTTGAACAATGGCTTTTGATGGTACCCTTCAATTTTATGTAAGCTCTCTTGTTCACCTCAACCATAGGTTGATGGGCAACATGGAAATTTTAAAACTTTTCCCTCGCTTTGGGGAGCTGTTTTATTCTTTGATTAGGTCTCTTCTTAGTAACTGCATCTAGATATTCTATCCTTGGTCTTCCTTCTGCCCTTCCCTCTATCAGCACGGTAATCCAATCGGAGTGCCGAATAAGATGGCCAAACCAATGATGTGCCGTAAACTATAATTTTACGTCTACGCGATTGTCTACTGTAATCTATACGTAATCTACATTACTCCTTTTCCCGTGTAAACTATGTAGACAGCCACTATCAAATGTAAGGAAGAATTTCGTTGCTCGTTTGTTCATATTTCCTCATTCAGTTGTTTTGCTTCGGTGCAGTGAAAGATTAGGGAAACGACTAATATATAAAAAGTAGAGGGAATTATCTAATCTGTATGTTTAGTCTGCTCTGCACATACCACTTCCTTAGATTTTCCACTTCGAGCACTGCTTTTATAATGAAATTTACAAAACTAATTCTCACCTGTGGGCTTTCAGTCTTGAAGCTGCTGTATTTCCCAATTTTTTCTTGCATATTTTACAAAATGCATAATATTTTTCATTTTCCTTCATCAAGACGAAACTAAGTATTCGAAAGTTACTATTCGTTGGTCTAGGCATTTTATTTTGTACGCAATTTCGCAAGGTAACGACAAAAGAAAGCTGCTTTATTGTCCACGACGCCATATTAAATTACGTGTTGTTGACATATTCTACATACTCTACGTTGTTTACATTGTCTACGCATAGTTGACACGTAAACGTAAACTATCGTTTTTTACGCGTAGACGCACATCTCTGGGCCAAACATGCTGTTCCTTCTTTTTCTTATTATCTCCATGATCTGTCATCCTTCGTTAGCTCCCTTTAGCACGACTTCATTCCCTTTCTTTCGACCACGATATGTGCAGCATTCTGGGCCAACACCACATTTCAAATGCTTCCAGTTTGGATATTTCAGCTTTATTCAATGTCCACGTCTCTGATTCGTAAAGCGCCATGCTACATACCAGTCTTAATAAATCGTTTACGAATGTCCAATGATACATTTTTTGATGTTAGTAGTCCTCTTTTCCTATTTAGCCTGTTTAGCCTGCGCTATTCTGGAACTTATGTTTCTTTTTTTTTTTCACATTTTCCGTCAGAGGATAATATTTTAGATTTCCTAAATAGGGAAAGTCTTAACGTCTTCGATTTTCTCTCCATCTAGCCATACGTTTGCCTCTTCCCAACTATGCAGTCATTTCCTACGGCCAAATATTTCTGCGATGTTGCAATGCCAGTTTCTGAGGTGCAGTATTGCATTTTGGATCGATACACCTTACTTCACTTTCGAAACATCAAGACAGCAACGGCGCAGAGTTACGAGCTGTACATTATCACATGATATACATAGGTATACAGGATTACATGTAAGATTTCATCGCTCTACGATATGTGGAAGTGGGTCAGGGTGAAATATTCTCGCGCAACTCTCGTTACCCGGCAAATTTCAAAGAAATCACACATGTGCAAATTACTCAGACAGTACTGATTTTCGACCCCCCCCCCGTACAAATAGGTGAAAATCTTTCAAAGTACTTCTTGAATATCCTCGCACGGAATGCATCAAATTGCCAGTCACTCTGTATATATATATATATATATATATATATATATATATATATATATATATATATATATATATATATATATATATATATATATAGTTAGTCTAGTTCATCTCAACCATAGGTTGGTGGACAACACGGAAATTTTAAAACTTTTCTCTTCCTTCGGCGAGATGTATTATACTTTGATAAGACCTCTTCTTCGTAACTGCATCTAGATATACTATCCTTGGTCTGCCTCTTCCTGGTTTTCCTTTTCCCTTTCGCTCTATCAGCACGGTGATCCAATCAGAGTGCCGAATAAGATGGCCAAACACGCTGTTCCTTCTTCTTCCTCTTATCTTCATTATCTGTCATCCTTCATTTGATTCTTTTGTGGTGGACAAACTCCGTGCTCGTGGGTTTTCTCGGGGTTCTCCCGTTTCCTCCCACTTTCTTCATTCCACCATTTCACTCATCTCTCATCATCACCGTCTCCTTTAGCCTAACCGGCATAACCGTGGGACGTAAAACTTACAGATTTCATTTCATTTCATTTCATTTGCTTCCTTTAGTACGTCTTCATTCCTTTTCCTTTCGATCCACGATATGTGCAGTATTCTGCGCTAACACCACATTTCAAATGCTTCCAGTTTGGATATTTCAGCTTTCCTCAATGTCCACGTCTCTGATCCGTAAGGCGCCCCGCTCCATACCATAGTCTACGTTGGCTGCCATGCGTATGGATTTCCATACACACGGCCCCTTCATGCAGCGCCTCGTGTATGGTTTTCCATAACCACAAATATATATATTGCACTTTTTCACGTTCGCTCTCTAGGTGTGTATGCTATTACATACATATGGCGTAGAAGTCAAAATTTAATATGCACGCCGCGTGTATGCAAAACCATACACAAAGAAAATTATACATTTATGGGGTTAAAACAAAGGCGAAAACAAAGTATTAGTGGTAGATTATTGCCTGTGGCGCACCGATGAGAAAGGTCAAAATATATAGTGGCGGCCAACGTGTTAATAAATAGTTTACGAACGTCCAATGACACATTTCTTGATGTTAGTAGTCCTCTTTTCCTATTGAACGTCTGTTTAGCCTGCGCTATTCTGGAACTTACGTTCTTTTTCATTTCTTCCGTCAGAGGGTAATAGATTTCCTAAGTAGAGAAAGTTTTATCTTTGATTTCCTCTCCCTCTACCCATACGTTTGCCCATCCTTGTACTGCTATTGTGCACTTTATCACTTTAGTATTCTTCTTATTTATTTTCATTTTGCATGTTTTTCTTTCTCAGTTGGTCGTTTACGTTTGAAAGTGCTTGCTGCAAATCATTTTCGTTCTCCGCTATCAGTACTGTGTCATCAGCAAACCTTATTGTGCTGAAAACCTGGCCATTTACTTTTACGTCTTTGTCCTTTCTATCAAAGAATTCTTTCATAGCCTCTTCTATATAGATGTTGAACATGGGAGGTGGAAGTCCATATCCTTTCCTTACACCTTACTTATTCTTGCTTCCTTCTGATCTCTTCCTATAACAGCTGTCTGGTTCCTGTAAAGCTGGTATATTATTCTTCTGTCTCTGTAATCCACTTTCAGATTCTTCAACGCCCTGAACATGATGTACCAATCTACGTTGTCAAAAACTTTCTCAATATCTACAAATGCTATCATAATTGGTTTGTTTATTCTAATGTGCTGCTCCATGATCAGCCGCAGACTCAGTATTGCTTCCCTTGTTCCTCTTTCCCTCCTGAATCAAAACTGGTCCTCCGATAGCCGTTCTTCGATTTTCCCTTCTATTCGTTGTGCGATAATTTTGCACAGTATTTTTGATGCATGAGAAAGCAAACTTAGTGTTCTTCGCATTCCCATGCGCCTTTCCTCTTGGGGATAGGGACCAATATGCTTTTCTAGAAGTCTCTTGGTATTTTTCCCCAGATGTACATTTCATTAATAAGATTAAATAGTTTCATTTTTGCTGCTATTCCAGATTCTTAATCACTTCCATTGGTATTTGATCTATTCCTGAGGCTTTACCATGTTGCATTTCCTCCAAAGCGTTGTCAAATTCGCACTTTAATATTGATGGTCCTAAGTCATTTTCATCGGTGTCTTCTTCCTTCTCTATCTCTTCTTCGTTCAATCGGTCTCCTTTGTAGAGTTCTTCAATGTATTCTTTCCATCTTCTTGTTGTCTGCTCCTCTCCTATTAGCATAGTTCCGTCCTTCTCTATGATAATGTATGTGTCTTTCCTTTTCTCACCGAACTGTTTTCTAACCTTTCTATATGCCGTTTCTGTATTGCCTTTGAGTATATTTTCCTCAATTTCTTTGCACAAGTTTTTTTATCCAGTTTTCTCTGGCCTTCTTTACGTCTCTGTTGATGTGATTTTTGCACCTTCTGTATTCCTGTTCTTTGTTTGTTCTCTTGAACTGTCTTCTTTTCTCCATCATTTCCAATATTTCTTCTGTTATCCATGGTTTATGTTGGGTTTTCGTTTCTCTTCCTATGTGCTCGTCGGCAGCTTTTGTAATCCTTGCTGTCATGGCTTCCCACTTCGAGTTGATGTCATCACCTGCTAAATCTACCTTAGACGTCTTTGTCGCATTTGCAAATTCTTTCTTCATGTTTTCATCTCTTCTTCGCTTGATTGTGTTCCATCTTTTGTTTGGTTCTACCACTCGTTTCTTCTTTAGTCGGAGTTGGCTCTTCATCAAAACTAAATTATGGTCTGAGTCAACGTCTGCTCCTGGGTAACTCTTACTGTTCTTCACTTGATTTCTAAATGCTTGTCGGATCAGTATATAGTCTATTTGATATATTTCTTTGTCGACTGGTCTTGACCATGTGTATCTATTTCTTAGTGGTTGCTCGAAGAGAGTGATCGTTACCGTCAGATTATGGCTTTTGCAGAACTGAACTAATCGTGCACCTCTAGCATTCCTTTCTCCTAGGTCGAAATTCCAAGTTACATTCTCTTCTTTGCCTTCGCCGACTACTGCGTTCCAATCACCCATGATGATTAAATTGTCCTGGTCTTCAACTTTCATCAATACTTCTATTTGCTCATAGGTTTCTTCTAGTTCCTCATCTGTGTAGCTTGATGTAGGCATATATACTTGGATTATCGTCATATTCCTCGGTTCGGTTGCTATCTTCAACATTACTATCCTTTCATTGTATCTCCAGCTGCCTATAACTTTCTGTCCTATCTTCTTATTCAAGACAAACCAACTCCTGCTGTACTGTTTACAGCTCCTGAGTAAATCATTCTGAAGTCCCCGCTTCACATGTCTCCTCCATCAGGCCACCAAACTTAGCTGATTCCCAAGATATCTATCTTCATACATTCCATTTCTTTCTTCAGGTTTTCCAGTTTTCCACACTGTAGCAGCGATCGCACATTACAGGTTCCTATCCTGCAGGGGTTTCGTTTGATGACGACCGAGGAGGCCCTGCTGTGTTTCCCTCCACTGCCGGGGACGACCCTCTGTGAAACAGTAGTGTCGTATTCCCTAATATTACATTCTCTTATTTCTTTTTCAATGTTGTTTCCTAGGGACTGAGTAAAGTGGTGGTGTCCCAGGTCCTTCCACTTCGCAGGGAAACAGCCATAGAGGACATTCTGTCCGTGCCTGTCTTTGTCCACATCTGAGCCTTGCCGATGTCAATCATCTTCAACCTCAGTGTGGTAATGGTAGAGCTGCTGCACACTACCATAATATCTCTCTTCGAATTTCATGTCTCTCAGCGCAATTCATTTAGGAAACAATAAGAAGGAAATTAGTGAAAAGTTAAAATTTTTCAACAATTACTTCGAGTGGTGCACTAAAAGTGAACCTGCTCGATCAGAAGATGAAAAAATGAAATGAAATCTTTAAGTTTTACGTACCACGGTTATGCCGGTTAGGCTAAAGGAGACGGTGATGATGAGAAATGAATGAAATGGTGGAATGAAGAGAGTGGGAGGAAACGGGAGAACCCCGAGAAAAAACATGCGCACGGTGTTTGTCCACCACAAGGTCCACACGGCGCGAGCTGGGATCGAACCAGGGACCCCAAGCAACGGTGGTGAACGCTCTTCCACTGAGCCACCGCGCCCCCTTCAGGAGATGAAGTATCAAAAGATACCGGTACCTCATCAGTTGTTTGTTTTCACTTGTTTTGTTTTCACCCTCTCTCACCTGATATCGCCTTAATCAAAATCTTAAGAACATTCTTTCCGGAATAGAGTGTGCTCTAAACAAGGGAAATCTTATAGGATCGTTCAGAAGACAGGAAATGACATGCGATCTGATGCCATACATGTTCAGATTTTGACTCTAGGAGAAATCATAAGAGATTTCTCAGGATCTATCCTATAGTGTATACCCGGCCTTATTATACAAATGAGAATTAAGATCACAATATATATATATATTATTTCTTGTACATGAAATCTGACATCTCGATGGTGGAGAGGTGATATTCCGTCTTGTTGCATCTAAAAAAGTTCATCGGCATATAGGTTTTGGGTGACAGACAAATCCTTGTTTGAAGCATATCAAGATACGCTCATCAGTTACGGTACCCTGGAAGAAGGGACAATTCACATCAAGCATTGAT
Source organism: Thermobia domestica (assembly GCF_964235325.1). NCBI lineage: Eukaryota > Metazoa > Arthropoda > Insecta > Zygentoma > Lepismatidae > Thermobia > Thermobia domestica. The sequence goes on along the minus strand of NC_137465.1, from coordinate 63,605,753 downwards.
AGACCATACCACTCACCAACCCCGGTCGATTTACTGCCCTGTCCAACTTGAGCGTAAGGATTTTGCAGCAGCCCAGTAGACACAATTGTGGCAGTTCAGTACTCCCCTCTTCACAGTACTTCACAGTACTTCATTCTTCGATCTGGATCGTCCACATTCATCGCGGTTAGCAAACTTGGATGTACAATTCCACATTGCCCTCTTCAGAATGCGTCTTACACTGGACCGGCTCACTCCACTTTCGCGCGGTCACTAGTTTACTGATTTTTAGGGTGATAGGGGGAAATGTTACAACACCACAACACTGGACACCGGACTTATAGCCGACTTTGCTGTTCGTGCTGGGCTGGATATTTCTTTTGCACATCTTTAACTGATCTGTCAGCTTCAAACTTATAGCGAATGCAGGCAATTGTTCGAAATTCATGTTAGGTACAGTATACAAGTGGGTGATTAGAAGTAACGAACTCCAATACCTATCGCTTTCTTTCGTCAACACGCGTTGATTGATATAAAGATTGCATGTGTGCAATCATTTCAAATATCTCACCCCACAAAATGTATTATTCTCATTATGCGAAGGTTATTTACAACATCTGGACATGAACCTTTTAAATTCTGAAAGGAGCTTCAGATAGAGACCTTACGGATGAAATATTTACAAAATGATCAAAACTGGACTTGATTCCCTTGTGCATTTAACGTTCCAAATAGATATACTCTATCTATACACGACTCCAAAAATGCATTACCACCTGCAATTCCTGCAATAGTAGGCCACCCAAAAACAGAGTCGTTTGTGTGGTTGAGAATTAGAAAGGCGTTGAGTCAAACTTCAATTTTGTTACAAATATAGCAGTGTGGCAAACTGCAAATAAGAGAATAAAATAAACTGGTAAGAATGACAATTTTATTATCGTGAGGGCAACGGATGACATAAAAAGTTACAAAGTAATCTTACTTAAGCAGTTCAAACAAGATGAATGATAAGAAATAGATATAAGAGGAAAGCAGTTTCACTCCTTTTTCCAAAATAAAATCTCTCAAAAAATGAAAAAGGCTACATAATGTAAAGGCTTAATATAAAGCCTAACAGCACAAAACCAAACATCCACACGAAACGGAAAGAGAGACAAACACAAATAAGGAACGTCAGCGACGTAGCAGACTTGCGGACCTTCCATGCAAGATAAAGAGATGGAACTCTACTTGTAAACCCAATTGTTTTAATAATAATAATTATATTATTATTATTATTATTATTATTATTATTATTATTATTATTATTATTATTATTATTATTAAAAACTAGGTTCCTTTTCAAAATTTCTGACTCTGCGTAAGAGCGTGAATGCATATAGCGGTCATGTATGCACTTTTTGTCAATGAGCGATCCCAAAGGCCAAAAGGGATGGTAATCTCCGAGAGAGAGAGAGAGAGAGAGAGGAACAAAAACCTTCCTTATAATTTCTAGGTCAAAGTTCGAAGCACTTGCTTTTGACAGGTGTTCTTTCGTTACTCTTTTTTCAGAAACAGAAAAGTTCTGGCGGCTAAGAAGTTACAGTATATAATATTGCAAATTTGCAAGTGGATATTTACATTGCAATTTGTGGCCATAAAAAAATTGTCATTTGAAAACATTATTGTAAAAATTAAGTCTTATTTCTTCATCCATCGCAAGTCTTAGGAACCCCTATACCTCACCCCGAATATCGATATCGAACATCTAGGATGTTGATATATTGATGTCGGTATATTTGCCATATCGAATGTTGATATATGTCAATATCGATATCAACGATATCGATATATCGACATATTGCACAGACCTAGATCCGAGAAACGATACAATAATAATAATAATAATAATAATAATAATAATAATAATAATAATAATAATAATAATAATAATAATAATAATAATAATAATAATTCGAATATATAGAGGATGCTTAAAACATTCATTAAGCCACTTTCAAAATGAATACGAAACTTGGTGGTCAAGTAAAATACTCAACTTCCAGTAGAACTGTAGACCTCCGAGACACATCTAGGATAATGTAAACGTTTAACACATGCTTTGTTTCCGTGTGGTTCTTTCTTCTTCTTCTTGACTTCTAGGGCCAGGGTCACAATTAACTTTCAATAGCCTAGACATTTTTAGGGACACTGTATACATAATATGCACACCAATCGATTCGAGGAGATAAAACACACTAATTAATATCAATCTTAATCACTTTCGGAAGTCACTTCGGTTTAGAATCACAATTTACTTCAAGAGACTTGAGCATTTCTAGTGAGTCTATGTATCTGATATGCTTATCAATCGATCAGGGCGATGAAACGAATCGAGTGACTCCAGTTTTGACCAGTTCCCTAGATTAACTTCCTGTTTAAAGCCACAATAAATTTTCCGTGGCCTGTATGTTTCTAGTGACCCCGTACATATAACATTGACATTAATCGATGCAGGGTGTCAAAATAAATTGATTGATACTAATCTTGACCACTTGAGGAAAATCATGAATAGCATAGAAGAACTTATAAAGACTCCTTTAGCAAAATCTGTTTCTCCGCTCAGTGTTGAGTGTTTTTAAAATGTCAAGTCATAAACCAAATAGGAAAGACTAACTTGCCTTCTGAAAGTGACAAAATTAATATTGCTAAACAGGAAATTAAAGAAAACAGAAATAACAAACGAATTTCATGATAAAATCACAGGATTAATTTTTTGTCTTGTTTGTGTACGAGACACAATTTACATCCAGTTCCAAATTGCTACGCCTAATATAGCTTCGATGGAAAATGATATCGCAATATTAACGCTTTATCGCTTTTAACTGAGACGAACATTTTAGTTATTTATATTGAGACTTTTAAATCGAATTGAGACTTTTAAATCGAAGTATTGATTGATATTTCATAAATTTGAATTATGGTTGTGTCAAAGTTAATTTTCCCACCACTGAGACAATTACATTGGTAGCCAGTATTTGAAGGACTACCCCTTAGAAATATTCATCGGATATCTTATATATTTAATATATCTATAAGGTCACTAAGAATGCTCGGATTCCAGAAAGTAAAATCTAACGTTAAGCCTGAAGTAACATTCTAGAAGAGGTCATAGTTGATAACAAGGGATTCATTTCATAATTTTGAATCGATTAATTTTCATATTGAATATACAGGGTCACTAGAAACGCCCAAGCTCCGTAAAGTAAATTGTGACTCTAAACCGGAAGTAACTTTCCGGAATAGTCAACATTGGTATCAATGTATACGATTTGTCATCCTGAATCCATTTATGTGCATATTGTGTATACAGAATTAATAGAAGTACCCAGGCATCGGAAAATATATAGTGATTCTAGACCGGAAGTGACTTACCACACGTGGCAATAAGTGGTGTCAATCAATTTATTTCGTTCTCAACTGATTTATGTATATTGTCTACATAGAACAAATAGAAATGTCCAGGCCCCTGAAAGTAAATTATTTCCTTGAAAATTTATTTAGTAATAGACCCTATCTGGTGATGTGATGCATGCCCATTAGCTCCTTGGGTACGAGGGGGAATTCGAAAGAAACTGGATTGAAAGCGTGTAATAGAGAATTTTTCCACCAAGTGTGTCTAGTAGAGACCATCACAAATCAGTTGCCTCATGTGGTTCGGATTGTATGTTAATCAGTAGGTCCCGTCTCATATAGCCTCGTTGCTGAAAGGGATGTTAAACTCAAAATCAACTCAAGTCAATTTCCCAAGCAGCGTCTGCATAGGAAGTTAATGTTTAATCGTAGGGTTGTTTTTCTCAACTGTTCTCGTTTGCCGCCTGTGAAACTGTTATTGCAGATTTAAAGGAATAAAGAGTGTATTTGAAAACTTGCTTCCTATTTGAATAATTGGCAACAGAAGCTAACCAGCTGCTTGAAAATGCTTTCAAGAAGAATGTTATAAGCCGCACACAATTTTTCGAGTGGATTAGGGTCTTTAAACGTGATTATATGACTCTTGAAAACCATGGTCTTTTTTAGCGTCCTTCATCATTTCTAAACGACGAAAACACTGAAAATATGCGCCAAAAACTCATTGAAGGTAGTCGATTCACGACTGATGAGAATTCAGAACACATAGGAGTGAGTTGGATCTCGTGCCAGCGAATTTTGGCTGAGGATTTGCAAATGAGACGTGTTGCCGCTAAGTTTGTTCCTCGCCTGTTCACACAGAATTAAAAAAAAAAAAAAAAAACATTCACCTGAATTTGAGCAAGGACGGATTGAAAGTGATTCCATTTTTTTGACCAAGGTCATTAGAGGTGATGAAAGTTGAAGTTATGGATATGATTCCGAAATCAAGCAAGGGTCTAGCCAGTGTAAGCCCCTAACTCCTGACAAAAAAAAAAAAAAAAGTACGGTTGAATGTCAAGACGATGATTATTTTTTTAAATGTTAATGGAATTGCGCACCGGATATTTAATCCACCTAATCAGACTGTTAACCACCACTTGTCTTTGGAAGTTGTTAAACGTTTACAAGAGGATGTGAGGAGGAAACATTCGGAATTCTGGCGATTAATTTCTTCATTATTACAACATACATACACACACACACACACACACACGACTTTGTGAACAATTAGGTTTCCAGGGAATGGGCTATACTTCCCAACCTTCTGTAATCTCGAGACCTAGCACCACGCGACTTGTTTTTGTTCCCGAGCACTGGAAAGAGTTCCAGATGTGCTTCCAGGCAACGGCTCCGACTTTCCAAAATTTATGTGGGTGCATATCAATGGCGGGACTTGTTAGTCTATAAGTTTTCAGGGAAATCTCGATATTTGACTGATTTATTTTTAGTTAAAATCTTTTATGAACACCAGGGGTGTAGCCAGCAGATTTGTGTAGGGGGCGCTGTTGTTTTGGAGGGGGGCCAGCTACAATGTACAAAGCCAAAAAAATGTGTTGCTGCTAGTGTTTTTGAGGCCTGAAATCAAGGAAAATTTTGGTTTCCTTCTGGAAAACTAAAAACACTATTTTAGCTTCTTCTTCTTCATCATCATCATCATCATATTTATTATTATTATTATTATTATTATTATTATTATTATTATTATTATTATTATTATTATTATTATTATTATTATTATTATTATTATTATTATATAAATTATATTCAAGATAGGTTTTATTATGCTTAATCAAGAACTACTGCCCGGGACCAAACGCTATACTTTTGTGCATAACTATAAAGGTAACCAAGAAAGTTCTGTCCCTTTTCGTGGAGGTCTGTGTTCAATTGGACCTCACACCGTGAGTTGATGCGAGTGGAGATAAGGCGAACGTCAGTTGTTTGTGTGGGTATATCCAATATACTACCAGGTTGTGGCAATTCAGACACACCGTGAACTTGCGTAAAGACAGAGAGAAGATGGGACATCCACAGAGCGTCATAAGAGCATGTATGCAGAACGAGTTCAAATGGAGGTCAAATGCCGCTGTAGCGGGACAGAAGATATGCCAGGCCTTTGGTGAGGGTGTCGTGACGACGCGGACATTGCAGCGATGGTTTAACAAGTTTAAGGGCGATGACGAAACACCCGAAAACACCACGTGCTAGAAGACCAACACATGTACAAAGAGGAACTGGGACTACAATTCAGTGTGTGGAGAAACCATTCGGCAGCACATCCATCAACTTGTGAAGCACTACAAGTTGGGTCGATGGGTCTCTCATATTTTGACTCCGGGCCAGAAGGCAACGCGGCAGTCGCCTGTGTTTATTTACTGTTTCGGAGCCATTTCTGGACAGGGCGTTGACTAGTGATAAAAAGTGTGTCCTATACGAAGCTCCACGGCGCCGTCATCATTGGTTAGCATCCCATGAACCGATTTCAAAACAGCCGAAACCAGCACTGTACCAGAAGAAGGTCCTTCTGTCGTTTGGTGCATCGTGTATCGATAACTGCTACCAGCTGGTCAGAGTATCAATGCAACTGTGTAATGTCAGCAGTTGAGCTGTGCTCAAAGAAAACTCAAAACTCTGGAGCCATCACTTCTGAATTGCAAATGGATCCTCGTTTACGTGACAACGCTAAGTCCCACGTGGCTAGGATGACTCAAGACACCATTTTCAGCCTTGGATGGGAAACAATATTGCAACCACTATATTCCCCGGGTATTGCACCGTCCGATTATCACCTGTTCCATTCTTTGGACTATCACCTTAGAGGACGCCAGTTCAAATCCCTAGTAAAAGTCCGAAATGCACCTGATACCTTTTTCGTTTCACGGCCCACTAAGTTCTACCGCGATGGATTCCATGGCCTTCCAGAACGTTTTCAGAAGGTCGTCGATGCTGATGGGACTATTTTTGATCTTCCAGGTTAGGTGACATATCGATGTTCGAAGGTGGTGGATGAAAAGGAACAAAACTTTTCTTGGTTACCTCTATATTTAAATTTAAGACATTGTATACAGAACCTATGTACACAACATTGATTTTCTTTGAAATTTCACTTAATTTCTTTACGATTTCCTGACAAAAATACGTATTTATTATTCGTGACTAAAAAAAAAATAATAATTACAGTGAAACCTCTCTAAAGCGGACAGCCGTGGGGAATCAAAAATTGTCCGCTATAGAGATGTGTCCGCCTTAGAGAGATTTCAATATCTTTTTACGTAAATTAGTACAAGGTATTTTGCAATTAGAAAAATATTTTTGCATGAATCATGTATTTACGAATATTACCAAAATGTTACTGTATCTGCATTATCTTGCGCCATCCAATACTCTATGTTCGAGGCACAACATGGAAATAAGATGTTATAGTTCTATGCACTTTACATTTATCGTTACTTACTACGTTTTCGGTGTATTGCTTTGATTTGTGAGTTAGTTGCAGTCCAGTATTGTCTTTAGAGGCAATATGCTTACCCGCGGGCAAAATATACCAAACTTGTCTTTTGCTTAGTTAGAGATTCCAACGGAGAGTAGAATGACTTATCATCCCAAACGGCGGGCAACTGTCAATCACTTTTGTATCTAAAACAGGTTGGGTGAGAGTCATAGATATTCATTTTACTTCGACCTCACTCACCCTCGCCCTCGCAGTAGCAGTTGACCCTCGCCCTCGTTCACCCTCGCCCTCGCGAATGGAATTGTCCATCGCCCTCGCGCGCCCTCACCCTCGCTGTCGAAACTTGTCCTCGCCCTCGCGCACCCTCGCCCTCGCGGCCAAAACTTGTCCTCGCCCTCGCGCACCCTCATCCTCGCCATCGAAGCTTGTCCTCGCCCTCGCGCACCCTCACCCTCGCCATCGAAGCTTGTCCTCGTCCTCGCGCGCCCTCGCCCTCGCTGCCGAAACTTGTCCTTGCCCTCGCACACCCTCGCCCTTTTCGTCGAAGCTTTTCCTAGCCCTCGCGCACCCTCACCCTCGCCATTGAAGCTTGTTCTCGCCCTCGCGCACCCTCGCCCTCGCGATAGGAGTTGTCGATTATCCTTGCTCGCCCTCGCTGCCGAAACTTGTCCTCGCCCTCGCACACCCTCGCCCTTTTCGTCGAAGCTTTTCCTAGCCCTCGCGCACCCTCACCCTCGCCATTGAAGCTTGTTCTCGCCCTCGCGCACCCTCGCCCTCGCGATAGGAGTTGTCGATTATCCTTGCTCGCCCTCGCCTTCGTGCTCAAAACTTTTCCTCGCCCTCGCGCACCCTCGCCCTCATATCATTGAGGACGAGGGTAATTGAGGGTGAGGAGGCCTCGAGAGGGCCTCCTTCGTGAGGATCAGAGCATCAATTATTCAACCTATTTGTTGAATTATTTCCTTATCGTCAGTGGCGGATCCAGGGGGGCGATCACTCCCCCCCAGAAGAGGAAACTTCTTTATTTTTATATATAAATAAAACGCATCCCAGAGTTTGGAGGTTTTAAAAGTAGCTCTAAGTAGCAGTGTTACAACCCACCACCCCCACCAGAAGTCCGTCCTGGATCCACCCTTGCTTAACATACGTCCTAAAGAAAGGAAACTAAACATAATATCGTATAACTTACTGTGGAACACCTAAAATGGAACAACTGTTACAATGGAGATCTCGGTCGATAGTGACGTTTACATCATTTATCAACAGTATCCAATGTCTTTACTTCAAAATGTTCCTTGAACTACGATGCAAGTAAGTATTCAGCCACACAAGGGCGGCTCTCATGAGGGTGAGGGTGAAATCAAGGTTTGATGAGTGGCGGTAGAGTGATTGCCGCGGACTATCTGTCAGAATTTGACAGTCAACACGTTGGCCATCCCTGATGTATGTAGCGTAACTGAGGAATTTAAACAAATTCAAAGGGAAAGATCTAAAGAGCTTAATTTTGAAACTCTGTCAGCAAACAAATAAAATACTTCAGAACACTATTGTTGAATTATCACTCGGAAATATATACCCACTCTAACCTATAACATGTATTACTTCATTGATTTGAATGTGAATGGTTCTCTCATTGATTGTGTTTGTTCAGATATCAGCGCTCTTGTCATTTACTGCTGAATGACGTGAGTGACTGTCTGTCTGTCTACCAACACTCTTTAAACATGACAGTGTAGTAGACACTTCTTATCTAAAACGTCTCCAGCACAGGGAGGGCAACAATGAGGCACACTTACTTCTTAATTTAGCGCTATTTCTACCCGGAAACTTTCATGGGAAAAATCAAATATTATTCTTATTTACATTATTAATTTTAATAATTATGTACGTACACACGAGAAATTGTCTACTGCAATTAATTGAAAGGAAAAATACGATTAATGTATAACCTTGCTATGACACTAACTTTTCATCTAGGGGACATGGCAGATGATATTTTAAATTTTGCCTCTCTCCAAAAGAGGTCAAACAGCAAACTCCAAAACAGTTGCTTTTAAGGAAGCTTGTCCTCCTCCCTCGCGTGCCCTCGTTCTCCTGAAGGAAGTTGTCTTTAGCCATCGTGCACCCTCGCTCCCGCAGTAACACTTGGCCCTCACCCTCGTTCACCCTCGCCCTCTTCGTCTAAGCTTTTCCTCGCCCTCGCGCACCCTCGCACCCGCCATCGAAGCTTGTCCTCGCCCACGCGCATCCTCACCCTCGCTGCCGAAACTTGTCCTCGCCCTCGCGCACCCTCACCCTCTTCGTCGAAGCTTTTCCTCGCCCTCGCGCACCCTCACCCTCGCCATCGAAGCTTGTCCTCGCCCTCGCGCACTCTCGCCCTCGCGGCCAAAACTTGTCCTCGCTCTCGCGCTCCCTCGCCCTCGCTTCACTGTGGGTGAGGATGCTCTCAAGAGGGCCACCCTCAAGACGGTGAACATCTCTGGTGAGGAGTAGAATGCAAGCAAAGAACATAAGGATGTTGTTAAACAGAAACCTTTCCTCTTGAGCAGACAGTTGAGGAGGCAAAATGTTGTCACACCCTCATGTGCTTCCTTGCTGACACACGTATGAATCACTAAAAATGTATTCTTTTTTACTGTACTTTTCAACTTGTTTCTAGAGAAAGTGTCCGTAATACGGAGGTAAATAATACCTATAAAAGACAGGAAAGACTGTCCGTGTCCGTACTAGAGAGTGTCCGCTTTAGAGAGGATTGGCAATGTGCTTTTTTCCTATTACAATGTTTGGGGATTACAAAATATGTCCGTTATGGGAAGTGTCCGCTTTATAGAGGTGTCCGTTAGTAGAGGTTTCACTGTATTTTATTACACTGAGTAGAAATAAAAGAGAGAGCGAATAAAATCCAAATTGAATAAAAGTATTGTTTTTCGCCAAATTTTCCATCCTCTATGTCTTTTAAAACACTTGTTAAAGCATATATAAATATACTGTACTTACAAATCAGTTTAGTACCTTTGTTTTATGGCTGTATTTGTAGTACCTTGTTAAAACGTTTGTCTTCAAACTGTCAAATATAAATCGCCTTAAATTGTGTAATCTGCTGTCACAAAACGGTATCCTATTTTTCGATCGGTATACGGAAGAGATACTATACTATTTTTGATCGGTATGGAAAAACAATATTTCTCCATACTATTTTACCATAAATTATTACTTGTCAATAGAGATGCAAAAAAGCCGGCTTTTTTGAATCGATGGTTTTTTTTCACATAAAAAGTCGGCTTTTTTGGGAAAAAAACGAGAATTTTGGAAATTTTGGCTTTTTTCAACTTCATAATTTTTCTATCTAAATAGCTTTCTTATAGTATATTCTATAGTTAGATAAGAATTCCATGACCTGAATGTGATATTTCGCTCTGAAATTCACCATCAAGATGGATGGAGCACATGTTTTACGAATTAAAGCTAACATGAAGAATGTAGTATTTGAGGGTAATTTTAGAGGCTATTTAACTTTATTTTAACTTTTGAGTTATCGACATCTTTTTTCGTCTCTAGTTTGTCATCCGTGTTTCATTTCTAAGAGCTTTTAGTACTCTAGCTTCTAGCGCAAAAGTTAAACTTGCCCGTTTTTCTATTTATCCGTCAAAGTGTACGTTTTTCAATATATCCGTCAAACCGTACTTCCACATTTCTGTTATACTGTAGCTGTGAAGTGATTTAGCAATAATTTTCCGGACACAACCTTGAATACCAATTTATACAAATAATCAGTAGCGGATTTAGAAAAGTACTTTAGGAGGGGTTTTTCTGATTGTTTCGTTTCCTAAAAAGTCCTAATTTTATTTGGGAAGTGCTTGAAGTTTATGAGTACAGGCATAACTAATATTTCGTTTCGTTTATATGTTTAGCAATAATCTTCCGGATACAACTTTAAAAATCATTTTATACTGAGAATCAGTGGCGGATTTAGAAAAGTATTTTGGGAAGGGTTTCTTACTAATGTTTAGTTTTTTTAAACATTCGTAATTTTTATTTGACGGGAGCTTAAAGTTTATGAGTAAAGGCATAAATAATAGATATTTCGTTTGTTGCAGACATTCCGTAACTTTGGGGAACGTGCTTCAGTCCATAAGACTGCCCCCCTAACCTTCGCAAAACCGTCACTGCTGGTAATTAGTAATAATAACGATTTAAAAACAATAAAAAAGGAAGTCGCCCAACTCACAGTACACGTACTATTTCTACATTCACAGATGGAATGAAGAAAAGCTTTGTCAGAATGGTCGAATGCTGGTTGAATCCCGGACTTCCCGATAGAAGCGCAAAAGCTAATCACTCAGTTATGTTTGTTGTGCAGTTGTATTTAGCTTAACTTAAATATATTCCGTAGTCTTTTTTTTGGGGGGGGGGGTCCGTAATGATATGTTGAATCCCTCTTGTTAAAAATTCAGAAAACTTGAAGATTGGGTAAACTGTGATGGTGGTTCTATAAAACTTAACTGTAGAATTTCAAGAATATACAGAACCAAAAGCTCTAGATGTGCAGCCTTTAAGTGTATCATATAAATCTAAGTATTTCTCTTATGTTTTATTTTAATTTTATTTTGTTTCAAAAAGAGGGTATGGAATATTTTGAAGTAAAAATACTACATACTATTTTGCTAGTTATTTGTGTATTCTTTAAAAAGAAGTGTTTACTTTTAGGGTTGGCTGGTTTACACCAACTTTTTTTTTTTAACTGGTTTAAACCACAAAAATAAAAAGAATGAAAAATGCGAACCGTGTGAACTTCATGGTGACGTTTCCAGATATCAAACCACCTGCAATAGTATAATTTCCCTTTCACCTTTTAATCAAGGTGTCCCATGTTCAATTCTCGGTCGAACCACAAACCTTCTTTCATGCGTAACCCAAGTAGCAGTTCGGATGTCAGTTTAAGCGAAAGTCTTCTCCTTGATAACCTCGGTATTTCGTAAGGATGTTAAGCCTAAATATACGAAACAAACCAAATTGTATATTTCTGCATGCCTAAATGCGTGTTGTTTTATAAAGAAGCCAATATTGCTTAAATATATTGATAGAAATTGGCAAAATTTATCGATTGCCTACGTAGCTTCCAACATTAGCTTGGATTGGACTTTCAATGATATCTACGTACCGGTACTAAATTTGTAATTTAATACCTCAGTTTTAGCGTACTGATTATGGTACGTTGACCTTTAAATTTTACATGCAAAGCAATAACAGGATTTTCCCGTTATTGTCTTACATTTCAAGTAATGACGGGATTTTCCCAATGACTAGGGCGGGAGATTCTCAACTTAAGAAATTTACTGACCGCACTTCTTTAAGCTTATGGGAGTTCTTCCGGCATAACCCCCCTGTTGCATAATAACATCAAGGCGAAACAAACTTATTTCTGTGAATATGTAATATAAATACATAAAGCAAAAAATCTAAGTCAAAAAAGCCTGGTTTAAACCAAAAAAGTCTGGTTTAAACATCCCCCCAAAAACGGGTTTTTGGCATTTTCTAAAACAACCACGGTTCTTGCCAACTCTGCTTACTTTTGTATATAGGAAGTTAAAAAATTCTTATTATATACATTGGTTAATCCTGTGGAATTCATAATGTAAATATGTTGAAGAAAAATTGTTTGAAATATTTTTTCGAAATTCATAGTTTATTTTCGATGTTTTATATTATTATCAGCATCAACCACTAATTAAATTATTTTTTGTGTTATAGAGAAGCGATACAAAGTCTGTTTTATCAATTTAAAGCAGTATTTTGAAAAAAGCCCAAAATTTCCCAAGCAAAAAAGCAAAGCAGAAAAAAACGAGTTTTTTTTTCAAAAAAGCCGGTTTTTTTCCGAGCCCTTGCATCTCTACTTGTCAATAAACTTTGTTACTTTTAAATGAATGAAGCGAGATAATTTTTCTATGATGTTATAAAAGCTGGTCATTTGGGGGGGGGTGGCAGGCCCCAATGAGCCCCCCTTGGGTACACCCCTGTGTCCCAGCTACTATGTACTTCAGCTACCTAAAGTTTTAGGTGTTTGTTTCACCTAATTGATATTTGCTACTATGTATCACAAATGTAGCATCTATATACCTGGCTCAGTTTCGCACTGTGATAGTCGTTTGTTTATATGTCGTCCCTTGGGACATATCTTTCATGTTCGAGGTATTTCCTTTAGGTGCATACTTTTTCAAAGTCGTTTGTTTATATGTCGTCCCTTGGGACATATCTTTCGTGTTCGAGGTATTTCCTTTAGGTGCATACTTTTTCAAATACTTATGACACATAATTGATATCTGCAGCGACGCACGAATGACAGTCAGCTGTTCGCATTTGCTCATGCGCAGTAACATGCAACGGTTTCTCGCGCTTTCTGCTACACTTTCTATCCTTCTTCTAGTATACAATCGCTTAGAAAAAAGAAGCAACAAATGCATCAAATTTGGGAGATGAATTTAGAAGAAAGAAATGACATAACTGATGAATAAAAATTAAGATGAATTTTTCATACATATGTGAACAGTTAATTATTTACATAGTTAGGGATAAAGAATTTATTTTTTTTATTTTTTTATTTTTTATTTTTTTATTTTTATTTTTATTATTATTATTATTATTATTATTATTATTATTATTATTATTATTATTTTTTTTTTTTTTTGTCAACTGTCGCCGATCATTTGAAAGTGAATATCTAAGAACCATGAAATAAAGTAAAAAGACGTGCGTCATTTTGTTATAAAACTACATGGCGAGCGGATTTTTATCTGATCCCAAACGGTTATCGTCGAATATACAGGGTTACAAGAGCACTCTGATTAGCCAAATTAAAAAGACACCAAGGATTTATCCCTCTACAAGTGATGTTTCTTTCATCGCCTCCGTGGCCAAGTCAGAAGAGCACGTGCCTAATAATCAAAAAGTTGCTGGTTCGCGCCCACCCTCGAAAGCAGATTCTTTTTTTTTTTTAAACATTTTTAAGTGTTTCTTAGACTCACCTTTAAATTACGCATAAAGACGATTTAACATATTCTGGGGGAGTAATTTTCACTTACAGTATGAGGAAGAACATACCTAAAATATACTAGATAAGTTCCCCAGGTACATGTTAGGCATGTGCCTAGAGGTGGACATAGATTGTGACTATCACTTGTCATCGATGTGATTTTTCTCTCATAGGTATAAGGTACGTACATACTGGGCATATTCCCATGTACCTGAGGGAACATAATAGGCATATGCCTGCTATGTAATTGTGCTGTTAGGCAGGCACGTAGCCAGGATTTCGTGAAGGGGGAAGGGGTCCGTGACATGAAATACTGTGGTCAACACACCAGGAGCTCGATCATTCTAAACTATTTTAGTGGGACATAGCATATACTGGTTCGTTTAGCCAGGATTTCTTCACGGGGGAAAGAAGGACGTGACATGATACACTGAAGCAGGGCCTAAAATTGAGTGGAGTATTCCACACTTTGTGGAACTGTAGGAAAGAAGTGTGGAACTATAATTCTTAAAGTGTGGAGTGGTATTAATGTGAGTACCTTACTTTTCTCGGATTATGCATTTAAACGCGTTTAGGTGTCAAACTAAGTCTTACTGATTCAATACATTCATTATGCAATGGGGGGTTACTCAATTCCATATAACTGCCAGTATATGACATTAAGCCAGAGTTAATACGTATAGGTGTCTCCTAGATGGCAGGGAAAACCATTGCCAATTTTGAGGTAAACGATCTTTTTATTTATTTATTTATTTATTTATATTTAGTTTTCAAACGTTTTCGGTTGCATTCATATAGTTTTAAAATATGCAACTAACTGCACGTTTATCTGTTGTTTCAATAGGACATTACACTTTTCCGATATAATGAAATGTGTTGTTTTGTAGATAAAAATTACACGATCCTTACAACCCGTTATAGAAATATGTACTACCAGAGATAACTAACTAACTAACTCTATGGCCTATGGAACCCGGAGGTTCAGTGCCGCGTTCACAAAAGCTCTCCACTGACTTCTATCCTTAGCTGATTGCATCCAGTTTCTACTTTGTATTCCTATCTCTGCGAGATCCATCTTAATATTATCCTCCCATCTGCGCCTAGGTCTTCCTAATGGTCGTTTTCCTATGGGTCTACCAGTCAAGACTTTGAAAGCGTTTCTACTTTCTTCCATTCTAGCTACATGACCTGCCCACCTGCCACTACCAGAGATAACACACATCAATAACCGCCAAAAATTTAGCCGAAGCACAGCGTTACGAAAATCAGTAGAAAGAGTAATGTTTCCCAGAGGGACTTCGATAGGTACTGATAGTGAAAACATGAATACAGGAGAACATAAAGGAATGTGGAAATTATTAACTGATGAAAGAGTGCTTCAGGTGAAACGTTGCCCTTGTTGAAACTTTGATGTGCTGCCTATCGCATTAATTTTTCATGGAAAGATGTCACCAAGAATGTCCAAGAAGTTTCATCTCTCATACAAGCAGCATCTGGACTGTGTGCTTTCCATCACTCTTCAGGGCAGCGAACGAAAGGTTTAACGATGGTAGCTTCAGAAAATAATTTAGAAGTTTTGCACTACCCAGAATATTTTGACGTCAGCTGGACAAAATTTTCATTCAGTATGCTCACTACTCTCCTAAAAAATTGGTATCCAAGCTGCCTATACTTGTAAACGGAAAGCCATGTATGTAATGAAGCCAATAGTTATCTGCGTAAATGGATAGAAGCTGATCGCCTTCATCTTCTGTGTCTTGTGACAGACGCTGTATATGTTTTCAAGAACTGCCAGCAGAAGTTTGAGAGTGATGAAATGTTTCTTTTGGACATAATAACAAATAAAAATAGAACTGTAGCACGATTGGAGAGTATGAAAGAGAAACCTCTGTTAGGCGGGTGGGAAGAAACGTTTTTAAACGAACGTGTGCAAGAGAACGTCAACGGAGAAATACAGTACTCATTACATGGTATTCAACTTCATCGTAACACACGTCGCAATGAATCCCATAACAAATATGTCAGTGAGAAAAGAGATTTTACTGTAGTACGCTACCAAGTCCTGGATTCCATAATTAACTTTGTTAGTCAGCGTTTGATGTATGAAGACAGTATTGTTTCTTTGGAGCCTTTGCGTGTTTTGCAAGAGTATGTAACTGATGATGCCCTAAGAGAATGCCACAAAGTTATTTGTCTTGATACAGATCTTCTGCAGTTCGCAATGCAATATAGAGAGAGGCATCATCGTGCAGTATGTTGAAAAGTCTGGACGCTAAAAGCCTTCTCATGAAAATCTGTGGAAATCAGTCATTTCATGCTCTGTCAACAAGTCTAGCCCTAGTTGTTGCTTCGAAACCGTTTTCTTCCGATGTTGAAAGACTTATAAGTGACTACAACATATTGAAAACAGATAACAGACTGTCTTTAGCTCCCACTACTGTGAAAAATTACCTTCACGTTAATATAAATATGGGTCCGTTGGAAGATTTTAGTCCAACCTCTGCTATTATGAAGTGGCTGGCCAGAAAGGAAAGGCGTTTTGAAGTTGGTAGGAAGTCAAAGAAACAGCCCTGGTATAACGGTGTATTTGCCTCGGCAGAAAACAGACTGAGACAGCGTGATGATCACGGAAAAATGACAGTGAAATTCTTATGTAAGAAAAGTGACTTTTTTTCTTCCAGTGTGACTATTTTTCTTACCGGTTTTTTTCCTGTATTTTATGCTTTAATAAATACAATTAAATATGGATCCTAATGTGCCTTTAATTTTGTTTGCTCTGGATGCCAAAATTTTCCAAAATAATAATAATAATAATAATAATAATAATAATAATAATAATAATAATAATAATAATAATAATAATAATAATAATATTATTATTATTATTATTATTATTATTATTATTATTATTATTATTATTATTATTATTATTATTATTATTATTATTATTATTATTTGGTCGCAGGTAAACATGATGTACTGGACATAACACTGATTATATGTCTAAACAAATGTTGACTAAACTAGTTTTTCTATACTATATAAAAATTTTTACCAGTGTGGAGCTGTCATTTCGTCGAATTTTAGGCCCTGCACTGAAGGCCCAATCAATCTAAACTACTTTACTATCAACATATATTGGTTTGTTAGGACAATAAAATGAGGATATGTTGGTAAGTATTTTAATAACAAACTACGAAGAAATGTCGAGTAAAATAATAATAAAAAAAAGTATTGAAAATGATTTTACAATATTTACGTTCTTTCTCTGTTTATTCAAATAAAACAATTTTTCTTTCATTACGACCTCAACACATATTCACTATTATAAAAGGGGGCCGGGTGGCTCAGTGGTAGAGTGTTCACCTCTGGTGGTAGGGGTCTCGGGTTCAAACTCCCGTCCAGTGAACTTTGTGGTGGACAAACACCGTGTGCGTGGGTTTTCTCGAGGTTCTCCCGTTTCCTCCTACTTTCTTCATTCCACCATTTCATTCATTACTCATCATCACCGTCTCCTTTAGCCTAACCGGCATAACCGTGGGACGTAAAACTCAAGAATTTCATTTCATTTCACTATTATAAAAAGTACACTCATGTTCAAAAAGATTGTCGCATATCTATGACTGTCTTCTTGTAAGAATATAATTTGATAATGATTTTGCAGGGTACATTTAATACTTATAATACTAATCAGGAAATGTATAGACCTTATTTGTGGAAAATCTCATAGGAAAAGAATTATAAATACGAAAATTAGAGTGAGTAAAACGAAATGTTGTTAAATGGACAAGAAATTTTATTTTCGTTTTGTTGTTCTTATTTACTGCTCTTTTGACAAAATTTGACACTTACATGTCTTTGCCGATTATATACATACTAACATTGTAAGAAATACCGGGCGAATTCGTTATCAAATTATACTCCTACAACAACATGTAGACAGGCGACAATAATTTTGGACATGAATGTACAAACTCAATAATATCTTGTAAAATATATTTACAATATCTGCGTTCCTTTCTCTGTTGAATCAAATGTTAACAGAACTTTCTTTTCACATAAATTTTTGTTTTTCTTATTCCTTCAACTACTGTCTCCTCCAAATGACAGGGTAAAGAAGAGTAGTTTTTTTTCTTTTTTTTAATAACATGTTTGATATTGCAAGGATACGATACGAAATATTATGATCAAAAATGTTCACGCTGACTAGTAGCAGAAATTCTAAGAATTGCGTAACTTCCGGAAATTTCAAATTTCCTGACTCTTCCATGATATTCCACTCATCTCGCCACCATGCATTGCAAGTAATACAAATCTCCTCATAAGAAAGAGTAACCAAAAGCTTTCTGTATTTTTTTTTTTTAAATTTTTAACGTCGATTCTTCTTTTTCTCATTTCATTTCGTTTTATCCTTCCTAACTTTTTTTTCATATCTGGTATCGAAGCGGGGGGTCCGGACCACCTGGACCCCCCCTTAGCTATGTACCTGCTGTTGGGTGTCATTAGTGGTTGGCCCACTCACTATTCCAATTTCTACAAATGCACATGCCTGATATAGGATTTTAAAGTTCCTTAAATTCTACCTCTAGTAATAAATATGTTCAACAGATAGCAGCATAAACGTCTCTGGAAAGCTTGTTTGAAATTTAATTAGTTAAGGAACAAAAAGGTAATATTTTGCAAAAATTCTGTTGCATTTCTTTATGCTACTATAAAGTGAGGAAATATTGTAATATAAATTTTTTAAATTTAACTATAGCAAATTTAATTCTAAATATTCACTGTCAATGATGGAAAGTTTTATTATTAGTTGGTGCTGAGTATGACTTTCATGGCGCCTACATATATCATCGTCGGCACAAAGTCGAGCCCTCACGCTCGCCTGCTCCACTTCCTGTGAGATGCGAAAATTGCCAGACCTACAATGATCACAGTACTAGTCATTGCAAGAATCCACCAGTCTGTGGCTATTGCGCAGGATCTCACCAAACACGCACTTGTCAAAATCTCCAACGACCACCTGAATGTCCAACTTGTCATGACCAACATCCGGCATACAGCTATAAGTGCAAAAATAAACCGCAACCTAACCAAGAACACCCAGATTTGGTAGTTCCACTTCGTATCCCAGACCCTTCACCTCTTCCTGCCCAACAAACTTCCGATCCAGTTACCATACAACAACTCCTTCAATTTCTAACCCTCACTTTACAGAACATCCATCCTTTTCAGCGTACTCACATTCTTCAACAACTCACTAAGGCCGCAAAATCCGTTTTCAATGTCAACTTTTACGCCACATACACAAACAACTATGTCCATTTCCATACATCACCACAAGAAACAGCCGTTTAGATATGCTTATCATGGATTTAGTCTTTCTTTTTCTTAATATTCGCTCTCTACCAACGAACAAAACTCTGTTTGAAGCACTCCTGCTTGAGGAACACGTATCAGTATTCTTATTAAATGAAACGTTTCTCACGAAAACCATTCACTGTAACATACCTCGTTATACACTTCTACGTCAGGACAACACAGTACCAGCATTACGGGCAAATGGCGGCGTAGCCATCGGCTTTCGCAATCATATACCTTATCGCCAACACATTTGTCCCATTCCTCATCTCCCCGAACATATCATCTCTACATTATACTTCAAGTCTATCATGATCACCTTTGCCACTATATACGTTCGACCAGGCCATCCTATCCCTCTTGCTTTTTTCAGTCACATATCTCATAGCTATAAACATTATATCATCCTCGCTGATATCAACTACCATAGTCGCACTCCTAGAGAACGCACACAATTTTCCGACCATATTACCACTCATACCACTGGCATTCTTCATATTCCTCCGACTCCTACTAGACCAATAACAAATACCACCCCCGATGTAGCTATCACGTCCAACACGCTTGCTGCTAACATCACCCTTACAGTTCTGGACCTCCTTGGCAGTGATCATGCTCCACTCAAGCTTTCCTATCGTATGGGCACTGCTCGACCCCATGTAGTCCCTCCGCCGATTCAATCGCCACGTTTTGACAAAGCCGACTGGGATCATTATCGTACCTATCTTACAACTGCCACAGCACATCTGCATCCTCCCACTACATCAGAGGAGCTCTACGCCCATGTTGCAACCATCACTTCAGAAATTACACATGCATCAGAGCTGTATATCCCTACTACTAGTTCCATACCATATAAGCCTAAATTACCTCCGAATTACCTTGCTCAAGTCAAACGCTCCCGACAAGCTTATCGAGATTACGTCAGAACACAAAATCCTGAAGCTCTTAGTCTTCACCGTCAGCTGCAACGATCAGTCAAAAATTACATCCAAGCATACAAACGCCGTCAATGGATCAAAACTTGCAATAACCTTGCTGAAACTGCACATCCTTCACGTTATTGGAAACGTCTTAACGCACTCTGTGGCAAGTACAGCAAAACCTCATACCCTATCATCATTAACAACAGCCACGCACCTTCTGATCAAGATAAAGCCAACGCCTTTGCCGATTATCTGCAAGACATTTTCACACCATCCTCTCATACCCATATCTTTGGTCATCCAGTCGACAATGTCAACACTGCAAATCCTATCTTCCAACCAAATCATAATCATCTTTTGCCGCCACATGAACTCACATCTCCCATCTCAGTTACTGACATAACAACAGTTGTTCAACATAAACGTAACTCTGCTCCTGGCTTTGATTCCATCACATATCGCCATATTAAAGAAAGTCCTCTTTCTCTACTTCTTCTCCTTGCCGCTATTTACACCTTTATTCTTAGAACTGGCTTCTTTCCTGCTGAATGGAAAATGTCCAAAACCCTCATGTTTCCGAAACCAAATAAACCTCCCAGCGACGTCTCTTCATATCGACCTATACAACTTACTTCCACTTTCAGCAAAATTCTTGAACGTATCCTTGTCAACAGACTTCATCCATATCTCCGTGCCCGCCATCTCATACCAACTTTTCAAGCTGGATTTCGCCCGTCATATTCCATTAACGATCAACTTCAACGACTAACTACCCTCATTACCAATCACTATAATTCAGTCCGCCCCTCCTGCCTTGTTCTATTTGACCTAGAAAAAGCATTTGATAAAGTCTGGCATCTTGCACTCATTTTCAAACTCATCAAATGTAGATTGCCCATGTCCTACATACGCTTTATTTTTCACTTTTTGGCCTGCCGTATCACATATGTTAATATCAACAATCATCTATCACATCCCGTCTTTCTGAACTCTGGCGTCCCTCAAGGCTCAGCTCTGTCCCCTTTGCTGTATTTACTGTTTGTTTCCGACTTCCCTTCTCTTCCGGACGATGTGTATACTTTTCAATATGCAGATGATACAGCCTTCCTTGCCCTTGGTCGCACCATCAGCCATATCAACATCATCTTACAGGAATCAATAAATCGTTTCTCACACTGGTGTAGCAAATGGCACCTCAATATCAATGCTTCCAAGACACAGGCCATAGTATTCCTACCACCACGCAAACGTTCCAAGACTCACCGGAATCCTTCGCTTCTTTCTCTGTCAGTTCAAGGTACACCGATCCGTCCATCTAAAACAGTCACTTACCTAGGTATTGTTTATGACCATCATCTCACCTGGCTTCCTCATCTCAACTACATTAAAACCAAAGTTTACAACCGCTTAAATCTTCTCAAACGTCTCACTGGCACTACATGGGGTCCCAGCTCCGCAATTATCCTCAACACATACAAAGCTTTTCTCCGCCCCGTCCTTACATACGGTTTCACTGCTTGGATATCAGCTCCCTCCTCCTACTACTACAAACTTGCCACCTTTGAACGCCATGCCTTCCGCATTGCTCATCGCATTTCTCTTCCCAGCCCCACTCGACACTTATATTCACTCATTACTTTTCCTACACTCCTTTATCACCTTGAATCGCTTCGCCTCAAGTTCATCACTGTCCGCTATATGCAACAACAACCAATCCTGTTAGCCACCATGCACTACCTTGCACTTTCATCGGCACGCCCTCGATATTACCATCTCCCTCTAAATTTATTGTTTACATTGTATTGTTATACCTTGCCGCCCAATCATCCCGACTTAGTACTCTTGCAGGACCATCGATTGCATGCTCATCTTCCGCATATATATCCATCGCATCAAGCACAGTGATAAACCTCCGTCTCTAACAGGGCTTCCCCCCGTCTTCATTGGCCTAGCGTCGCCCCTAGGCAGAAGATAACCAGCATTTGTCTTTGCTAACATCTCCTATGTGTTGTGACGTTATCTGCACCTCATTCCATCCCTCATCTTCATCCTTGCCCACATACAATTTATAATCAAACTATCCTGCATTCTTTAATATTCTTATATTTTGCTTTGTAATTATATGATATTTATAGTTATGATTAATAATATGTTCATATATATGTTATGTATTACCTTCCTCAATAATGATTATGGACGCAAAGCCCATAATGACCTTCCAACTGCAGTATTTATTAATAAAGGAACATCCCATAGCCCAACGCCAGTCCTACCACATCCAAAATAGTTTCCTTTGCACCACTTCCCTCCAAGAGGGTGTAGCCCTCTACAGGGTAGCTAGCCTGCGGGCTAGCAAAATAAAAAAAAAAAAAAAAAAAAAAAAAATGACTTTCATTACGCTGGTGATACACCTTTGTTGCAAATAATTTGAACAATTTTTGTATTGGGAGCAAATTGGTGCTCTCCACATGAAAATTTTATTTCGTTAGTATGAATGGGAAACAGATTACTTTTGATTGGCGATCGCGAGAGGTTTCTAACATTTGAGAAAGGTTCCTTATCGAGAGATTCCGCTTATAGATTGTTTCGATTGCTTAGCGAGAGGTTTGTACAATCGAAAGGTTCCTCTCGATTGTTGCATTCGCTAAGGAAAATCCCCTGTAATTGTCTGTATTAACGAGCAAGAGGAGGTTTCAACTTGAATATTCGTACTTCGCTTTTATTGGCTCGCGCCAATTTTCTCTAAGGCCAATTTTGTTATCATTTCTTGCACAAAAACAGGTTTTCGCGATTATCAACATTTCGTTCATGGCGCTCCAATAAAGATTATAGCAAGTGTTGTGGAACAGATGTCCTTGTTTAATGTGTGGTATGTATAATCAAATTGGAAAGAAAAGGAAAGGAAGATGAACTGTGCAGTACATAAACGCTGCTTAAAGCTATTTGTTTCTTTCTTTCTTTCAATAAACATTTTGTTAAAAGATTGAGGTTTTTCCTGGGATTTCCTCACTCACACCAGGCAAATGCCAGGATGGTACATAACAAATAGGTCCCCGCGTGCTGTTTCATTCCCTCCCCATTCCTTTCTTCCTTTCGTTTCCCCGGGCAATTTGCTCGCCGAGGAACATCATCCCTCAGTTGTTACGGGCTTAAGGCCGTTGCTGCCGTTAATGCCCATAAAAATCGTACCAATCAATAACGAATAATTGAACTTTCGAAGGTTTAGTTTTGACGGCCTTTCCAGCAGCAAGGCTATGTGAGTCGTAGATCTACAGCTTGACATGGTGTAGTCGCTACCGCTCTTGCCTTTGGTGCGAGCAGCCCCGGGTTGGTCACTTGGTCGAAAAGGTGTAATAGATTTTTCAGGGCAGCTATTTTGAGAGGTTTTCCTGAGTTTTCCTCACTCACATCAGGCAAATGCTGAGATGATACCTAACCCACAGCACCCCCCAAACAAAATCCCGGCTACGTCACTGAGGATAGATTACTATGCCCTACCAAGAACCTTTGCCGCAGTGTACTCAACAACCTACTAAAGTTTCATGGTGATCGGATGGTTATAAATGAGGTCCCTCAAAAAATTCTGTCTACGCCACTGAGGACAGATTTAATGTGCTAAAATCCTTCACGGGAGTGTGCTGAACAACTTCCCAAAGTTTATTGGCGATCGGATGAATGGTTTAGGAGTCCATAAAGTACAGACACACACACATATATAGGCCTATACATACTTTCATTTTTATATATATAGACTAGCAGAAATACCCGCCCTTCGTACATCTAGTTTAGAACCTCTCCCTTAAAACATTTCGTAAGAAACATCTCGGTCAGAACCTCTCGGTAAGAACATCTCGCTAAGAACCTCTCCTTAAAGAAATCACAATCGAAATGTCTCGAGAAGTTCAAACAATCGAAACGTTTCGATTGTAACATCTCGCAATCGCGCATCTCTACTTCTGAGCTGCTGTATGCTTTAACTTTCTACATCTCTCGTACTGTTTTGGGGGATGCGGCACAGGACTGACACGGCACAGGATTGACACGGCATACGACCGACAATTCAGTTCAAAAACCTGTTTCGGTCCTGTGCCGTGACCATCCTGTGCCATTTCGGTCCTATGCCGTGTCGATCCTATGCCATTTCGGTCCTGTGCCGTTTTGCTCTCACGCAACTGCTCTGAAATAATTTAACTTTTAATCATGTGCCTAAAAAAATAATATTTTTATTATCTGTTTAATCTTTGCTCTTACAAATTATAAACTCCTGTCGATTCTATGCCTGTGCAAGTTATATGCATAGAATACGTACGATCGAAACGGCATAGAGTCGACACGGCATAGGACCGAAACGGCACAGGATCGACACGGCATAGGAACGAAACGGCACAGGATCGACACGGCATAGGAACGAAACGGCACAGGATCGACACGGCACAGGATCGAAACGGCACAGGATCGACACGGCGCAGGACCGAAACGGCATAGGACCGAAACGACGCACGATCATCGCCACTGCGTAGGATCTATAAAACCAAATATTTATTTCTCATAAAAGCAATCAGAGCCCTGTCAATTGATTTTAAAATATAAGAGTTATAAGATATTTACTATATGAATATTAATAATTGTGAGTGACAAAAGAATGATAGTGCTAAATGGACAAAATGTAATTTCTTGTGTGCTTGGTCAAAAGCATTTCTATATGTATGGAATACTTATATTTATTATTATTATTATTATTATTATTATTATTATTATTATTATTATTATTATTATTATTATTATTATTATTATTATTATTATTACGTTTTAACTCGTTTTGAAATCATGGCCTGATTATACTAGAAACTGAAAGCCATGAGAAATGTAAGCTAAGTAGTAATATGGAATACTTTTAATGTTGCTCACTAGAGGAAACACTGCTCGCATGTCTTCTCGTCTCGATATCGAGACCACAAGATATTTTTTAATAAGAAGCTCAGTTGGGAAGTAATAACTGAGCCGATGGCTCGAGCCGGCTCGCTTGGGGTGAACCATCGGCTCGAGCTGGCTTGGTTGGGATGAGCCATCTGCTCGGTTCGGCTCATCTGGGCCGAAGGCTCTAGCTGACTCGGTTCGGTGAGCTGTTGGCTCGGCTCACTTCTCGGTTCGGGTCGATAGTGAGTGAGCTGTGAGCCGAGCTGCTCAAGTTGTTGACAATTGTAAGCCCGGGGCGAACAGTTTTGAAGATATTTGGCCAGTGCCCTATAACTTTTAACAATGTTTGGCTCGAGCCCGAATACTCAAACTAAACCCACAACCCAAATTCAAAAGCTCGTGAACAATATCCTTGACTCCTAGAATTCACGATTACCGAGGTTAGCAATCAACTAGTTTTTTAGTATTCAAATACAGACCGCGTATCTTTCATGTTTAAACACAGTGTTGTTATAATTATGATTAAAATTATTATTTATCATTATTATTAATAATAATAAAAGTTGTACTAGTAGTAGTACTAGTAGCATTGATAACCTATATTGTTTATGCAAGATACTTGAAGAGAATACTCGAAACTACACACCAGATTTGGCTCGACTCGACCCTAATTCGAGTTGAGTTTTAGGAAATTTTTCGAATCGCGTTCAAAGATGTCTGTTTTTAGTCTAATCGAGTTTCAAAGAATACTCGCTCGTACTCGCTCGTGCCCATCGTAGGATGACCACATTCTAACAATCGAAAAGTAGGACACAAGTATAATAGTATATGATATCTTACTGCGTCGGCAATACGCATATCATTATTTCATTTAATCTTAACCTTAAGTTAATAAACAGTTTTGTTAAGAAGAAGCACTGAACAAAATTATTAAATGAATTAATCGACTAACGTCACTTGAAATATGCTTATCTACAACTACTGGGGGGTTTATTTAAAAAAAATAAAATAAAAAAAGAAGGGAAAGGGAGGAGAGAAGGAAGAAAAAGAGAAAAAAGAGGGGAAAAAGAGGGAAAAAAGAGGAAATTAAACACAACTCCAAATGCTTTGATGAATAACAAATTGGTTTATTTTATGAACGTACAGTCAAAGTTCGTGTTGGGCTAAAAAAAAAAAAAAAAAATTTCGAAGCGTGGTATTATTTTAAGAAATGAGAGAAAATTTAGACCGGCACAAGAGAACTTCTACTTAACTTGGTTAGCATCACTGCCATAAGTTCAAAAAGAAACCTTTCCTACTTTACCGATATCTCAACAAGCCCTTCTCAGTAAAAGCGATGTATTGTAAAAAATGGTTTGTTGATTGTTCTCCATCCCTAGTCTTCTGAGGAGTGTTAAAAAACACAGCGGTTCATCATTCAGGAAAATAGTGTGTTTGATTCAAAATATTGTGAATAAAGAATGAAACATTAAGATATTGCAAATAAATTAACTCTGGACATTTCGCAGGACATCTTAAAGAAGAAGGATATTTCTCGATTTCCTAGACATCTTCGCAACACGCAGAACAGCTCTTTGAAAAACAGTACTGTACTGCGAAAATCAGGACGTCTGGTTACCCTAGCCCATCCCTACGAGTAACGCAGTATGGCATTTTAGCCAATGTTACATTATATGAAAATATTCATAACTTATAGCTGTCAAGTAAAAATGTGTCCTTGCATTTACATAAAGCGATTCAGAAAGGGTAATAATAATAATAATAATAATAATAATAATAATAATAATAATAATAATAATAATAATAATAATAATAATAATAATAATAATAATAATAATAATAATAAAAGCGATAGTAATAGTAGTACGGAAAATTGAAGTGATAACATTTTTTCACATATTCTAAGTTTCAGACCTAAAAGTAACGCGTTAGTAACGCGTTACTTTCGAAGTAAAGTAACAGTTACTTTTGGGGGCAAGTAACGCGTTACATTTTAGGAAAAAGTAAAGTAACTTGTAACGCGTTACATTTTTACATGTAACTTACCCAACACTGTCCATGGGAAAATTGTTCACTGCTCGTGCCAAGGATTATTTCTGACTGTCGACAGATGGATGCCGTTTATGGCAGACCTTTGCCTGAAGGACTGCCCAAAGTTTGTAGTCCAACGGGTTAAGGTCCGGGCTGCTAGAAGGCCAATCAGTGGCAGAAATGAAGTGAGGGACGTTCCGCGCCAGCCAGTCCTAAGTTGTTTTCGCTGTGTGGCCTGGAGCGGAATCCTGTTGGAAGGTCCACCTTTCTCCAGGGAACATGGTAGCAGACAGTGGTTACACTATAGGTGTTAGCACTGTGTCCTGGTATACCTTGGCAGATGTTTTAACACCTTGTTCGCAAAAATACAGCTGGGTTGTGCTTGAGTAGCTCACTCCCCACCAAACCATCACTGAGGCAGCATGATGTGCCGGGTGTCATCCAGAAGTCCTAAACGGCAGAACTCCTAAAAATATAGGCACTAGACCTGAATTTTAGTACTTCTGCAGTTTAGGACTTGTGTCGCGGTATGATTTTTAGGACTTCTGCCGTTTAGGACTTGTGCCGCGATATGATTTTTAGGACTTCTGGCGTTTAGGACTTCTGCCTTTTAGGACTTGTGCCGTTTAGGTCTTGTGCCTTTTTCATTCACTTGCTTTAGTTCTGAAATTCGCCACCACCCCACAGAATTGCGACGATGCAGCAACTAGTTGGCAATAATGTCACAAACGTAGCTAATTCCAACAATAACAGCTATATTTGTACTACTAAGATTATTATTATCACTATCTGTTCTGCACTTATACACGAATTACATAATACAACCTATTTCATTCTAAGAATTAATTACATAATTAGTTATGAAATTCGTTTCTATCGAATGGAAATACGAGAATCCCAAGACAAATTCTTAAAACAAAAATAAATAAATAAAAAATTGAAAAAAATGTTTAAAAAGTATATTTTACCAGACTTCTGAAAGCAAGCAAACATTCAGAATTGCAATATATACTGTGTGGAGCGTATTTTATTAAGAGTAAGACAAAAATCCACCAAAGTTTAGTTAATTAGGACAAAAGCTCACTAGACATTTCACGAGTGAACATTAAATACCAACTGTATACATAAAGAACGCAGTAGATTTAAAATTGAACAAAGAACATTTCTTATGCAATACAGTGGGTGACATTCATAAGTTCTAAACGGCACAAATCCTAAAAATATAGGCACTAGACCTAAAGTTTAGGTCCTGTGCCATTTTTGCAGAAATTACTACATAGTCATTTAGGGGTGTAGCCTGCAATTTTTTCTAGGGAAGCATGATTTTTATATATTAAAAGCAAATCAAAAGTTTATTTTCAGATTACGTAAGCTTCAATAAGACAATAAATTTATACATATTACACATGTACATAAATACATAATATTATTATATTTCCAGTTAATTTCTTTTTGAAACCTGGACCTTGACAGAGCGTAAATTTAAAACCACAGCTTGTGGGAAATGTACGAATAAGTTAGTTATAAGAAATCGGAAACTGTTCATGGAAGTCCATTTGTTTGACTGTATTTATTTTCTGTGGTCCTATATAAAAGAGTAAAGATGAGTGATCTTTGGGCCTACTACTACAAGTAGAGTCGTTAAATTTTAATTATAAAATATAATTTTCTTATGAAAGCAGGACATAAGAAAGAATTTTTGGAAATAAGTATCGTAAAAAGGGTGGGGTAAGATTTTTTTTAAAGGGTAGTGTATCTCGCAAGTTTCTGAAGCTAGTAAAATGAAACTTGGCATATAAGCTTTCCTGTTAAAAAAAAATGAAAATTAAACACATAAAAGGGAAAGAGCAAAGGGAGCACTTTTTATGTTCGAATTCCCCATTACTTACTCAGAAAATATGTAAATAAATTAAGGAAGGATTTGTTTAAGCTAGATGCGTGAAACTCGGTATTTGAACTTTTAACTAAAAGTAATAAAATACTATATGTTTCAGCGTCTTGAAAATTACACTTCTAACCGAAAGGAGGGCCAATTTCTATAATATTAAAATATCCCACTGCTTATGAGATTTGGGCAGAAAACTTTTTTCCTTTAGGCCTCGGTTCATCCAGTTAAGCAAACGAGAGTACAAAGTGGCTGATTAATTAGGTTCTTTTAATTATTTTAACATGTTGACGTAGTTTAATTCTTTTAAAACTGTATTCTTTCACATTCTATTATAAACATCCTTCATTTGCTGTAATTATTAAACACGTTTAATAAACATAAAACAGACTAACCCGCGGTCCCGGCCAGGAATATGTTTTTGGTATTAAGACATCATTTGCCGTCCGTAACATAACCTTTGATTTTAACTTCACGTACTATCAAGACTCAAGTCTCAGAAATGTAGCATATATGAAATATACTACTTCTACTACTACTACTATACTACTACTACTACTACTACTACCACTAATAATAATAATAATAATAATAATAATAATAATAATAATAATAATAATAATAATAATAATAATAATATGTAGTTCTGAAATACATATGTATCTATGTGTTATTTATTCTTTCATAATCTTGAAAGAAACTTTTGATTTGTTTTTAGTTTGTAAAAATCAAGGCCCTCTAGAATAACTTGCTGGCTACACCCTGAATGACTATGTATTGGTTTCTGTACACGTATTGTGTTATCACTTACTAGTCTAGTGTTATTTGTAGAACAAGACAATGGTTCTTGTCTTGGAATATTACTAGGTTTGGTTTGGTAGTACAGTGATAGAGTATGACCTATGATTTAATTTCCCTGTAGGGTATGCTATCTGCAATGCAATAAACTGTATATGCTTCTTCTTCCTAACAAGGCTGGGCGATAAGCCCCTGCAATTCCATTACAAATAAGGACGAAATTATTTTATAAACTACTTGGTGAACCTTTGTTAATATAACGCTATTAGTTCTTACAACCTTTTGTTAATCTTATTTAACAATTGCAAAATGGAATAAGGGAGAAAATATATAATGATGATTGTTTATTTACATAAGGTATACATACAACAAAAGGGACTCTGTTCGTCACTACTGCGTATCTGCTAAACCAGGGTCAAACTCTGTGTGTCACAAAAGTTAGTTTAACAAAGTTTAAAATAATATATATTTTGTTTGACTTAGAAAGATTATCATATTAGGAAAATGATTTGAAATAACACGCCAGGCATAGGATAAGCCTTGGGCTATATCGCTTAGAACTGTTTTAAGAGTAAATCTATCATTTATGCATTAAATTTCATTACTGGCTACTTACACGTTTCGGCCTCGTATTGGAAGTCAGCTTCTCGTGTTCTTTTCATATCCCACGATAACTGTTTTAATTGCACACTCCGCCAAATTACCTTTCCGACCTTACAATACTTTCTTGAAAAGCTGCGGCTAACACATATCACCAGACGTTCCGAAACCCGACATCCTTTACTTCAGAATACAATGCGTTATTTAGCACTTCACCCAACACCTCACCGTTACTATCATTCTCCACTTTCGCTTCTCTTCACCGTATATCACTATAATCTACCACCGTTAAATCCCGCTTTACTTATCATCGCCGATTACGTCATTCATGAACATCTTCCTCTCATTCACCCATCATTTCCAGCACAGTGATTACCATTATTTACTAACATGGGACTCATTCATTTTCATCATTGAATAGAGCAGCCTCTAGGCTAAAGATAAGCTCATTTGTCTAACTAATATCATCCACGTGTTGTCCTGTGTATGCACCTCGCCACATCATTCACGCCCATTACTATATCATACGTATCGTGCATTCTATACCTAATCTTTCGTTATGATCATTAATGTTCTTTCCTTATAATATACTGCCTGATTATTTTCTTATTTATTTTCTTATTAATAATAATCATATATATGTAAAATAACTTGGCTTCAGTTATTGCATCCTTATTGGTATGCAACCGTGCACATCACATTGCATCAGTTTGAGGGAATATTATTGGTGAATTGGCAATGGCTTTCATGTTCTTGACGCTAATCCTTACATTTCCGACGATTTGAACTCACGTTTACTGAGTGTGAGTGCATTTCTGGGCATTTTTCGTTAAGTGTTTCCACACATTTGAATCACCCTGCTTTATCTGTTATGCTCTACCGACACTCCAGATGTCTTTCTAGAGCATTTGAGTACAAATTCGCTATACTTAATACTCAGAACGTCACTGTTGTCCGGCATCCGTACCTGGCGATTATGCAACCACACACAACGGGCATGAAGGTGTCCGCCATTTTGTATTTGTTCCAGATATCGACCTAATACAAACGGATTATTGTTACCTGGTACAAAGCCTATCAATTCATATCCATTTAGACCAAGTTTCAATTGGGAGATTATCCGGGACTCCCTACGTTCCTTTGGGGAATCCCTTGCGCGTGCATGGTAGGATTGTGAAAAATGCAAAATTCAATGGAGCAGGTATGACTTCTTCAGTGAATTTTTTACCCGCCCTCTTTATGTTGGATAGTTTCCGTACTATTGGCGTCCGAAAGTCATTTTTCCACGCTTTCGGCACCTTGTAGATCCGAAACTATGTCCGATAGCCGAAAGTTCAAGAGAACTTCTTTCTTGTCTCAGTGGCAGGAGTCACCTCTCAAGAGTTGTAACACTTATTTTGCAACACCCGATATATATATATATATATATATATATATATATATATATATATATATATATATATATATATATATTTCTATAGCTCGCGACAAAACATAACCAATTTTTTCCTCGAAGGTCAAGATCTAAGAGTTTACTTGTCCCTACCATAAATCCTTCATTGTAACTAGATTCCGGCGTTGCCGCTTCAACTCAGGTAGAACTGTATAAAGCTCTCAGTATGGCTAACCCCATTACGGTTATCATAGTAGCCCGAGCCCGTGCAGACCTCTAAACACATTACCCCACAGAAATGAGTGTCATAAGTCCAGGCCTTCTAAAAGCTGTTGCGCCAGGAATTTAGTTATCATTATTATTATTGCTAATAATAATATGTAATATTAGTAATAAGCTTAATAGAGATTCTGCCTGTTTATCTGCTCTGCTTGTAAGTATATTATTTCTAACTTTAAGATATAGTTATACAGGTCATTATATAATTGATCAGTTTCTTTCTAATGTGATTCGTCACGTATATAAAAACTGGACAAACTACAAATTAGGATACTATACACAGGAAATTAATAATGATAGCTTTATTACTCAGATATTAACCTTCATACATTAATACATATGAGGATTTAGGTACTTAATAGAATGGTTTTTAATCATTTCTTTTTTTTTTAAAGAAAGTTTTAGATTTTCATTATAGACAGATGGCCTGTCGAATAATAACAATAACAACAACAATAATAATAATAATAATAATAATAATAATAATAATAATAATAATAATAATAATAATAATAATAATAATAATAATAATAATAATAATAATAATGTTTTCCCAGGATATTGAACAAAGTTATCGTGTTGCAAAATATTTTTGTTCGAGACAAAGATCATGTCATCGAGATAGTTCAATCGTCCTCAGAAACTGAGGAAAACGAAAACGAGGACATGTTTTGAACTCTTGAAGTGTTAAGTTCCAATTGTTTATTTTATCTATTTATGTGAGAATTTTCAAAATAATGTTCAATCAGGTCTGATATAGTACTTTATGTGAGATTAATTCTAAGTTGCATGAAGGGCATAAACAAATAATAATAATAATAATAATAATAATAATAATAATAATAATAATAATAATAATAATAATAACATTTATAAGACTAACATTAGTGCATCACGCTAACTCCTAATAGTAAATCACGTTGATGCTCATTGCAATAATATAATACAATAATTTAGATTTGATCATTTATATTTATGTATCCTCAAGTTCGTTGGTCGGCTACCTAAAAAAAAGAAAGAAAAAAGAAAAAAGTGAATGCAAACAATTAGAGCTCTTAAGTATTGACTTTAACCTATAATTAGTGCTTGAACTTTTCGGGTAAACTGTACCCGCCCGATACCCGTTGCGTTTGGTACACTCGATCCTTAGACTTGATAAACCCGTTTGACCCGTGTTTGTCCTGTTTGGACCGTTTGTACCGATAGACTCGTTATGAGTTCGTACATGATAATTAGAACAATTTGTGTTATGATAATAAAGTGAAACAACACATCATTTACCATAATGACAGACTAAGCTTGTTTTCATAAAAACGGGATTATCAGATCATCCCTATTCATACGGTTCAATCGGGCAAACCCGATTCATACGGGTAAAAATACAATATCGGTCCAACGTGCGGTCCAGTTTCTATTATATTTTCCGAGCATTACCGCAAATGCACAGTAGTCCGAAATGGCTCGGACGTAAAAACTATCATATTATTATTATTATTATTATTATTATTATTATTATTATTATTATTATTATTATTATTATTATTATTATTATATTAATAGGAGAGAAAATTACTTGTTGAATGACTTGTACGTATCTTATCCCTATTTTAAATGGTTATTCTGGTTTTATGTATCTGCTTATTGGTTTGCAACACTCAGAAAGAATAGTTCAAGACTTCATTGTTTACCCTGGCGACAGGGAGAGCGGCTAAGCTTTTGTAATACCGGCAACATCCAACTGGTTGACAAACCGCACGTGGCTGCTAACAACCATATGACAGTTTTACTGCTGATAAGAAAACTTGGTTTAGCTTTGAAAACCACTATATAATTACCATATTTATTATTTATGTTGTATTCAATTATACTCGTTCTTATGTTACTGCTCTTATGTTATTAAAACTACACCCACCATTCAAGTATGATTATGATCGAAAAGATCATAATGTCCTAGTTCTAGTAATAAATAAATAAATAAATACATTACTCTTAGCCCACCCATTCCTTACT
This sequence comes from Thermobia domestica, assembly GCF_964235325.1. Classification (NCBI taxonomy): domain Eukaryota; kingdom Metazoa; phylum Arthropoda; class Insecta; order Zygentoma; family Lepismatidae; genus Thermobia; species Thermobia domestica. Next base: position 63,571,664 of record NC_137465.1, on the reverse strand, counting down.
TCTTAACCATAATACCTTCACTTTTCCCACCTAAGAGAGGGTGTAGCCCTCAAAAAGGGAGCTAGCCTATGGCCAGCACTTAAGAAAAACGGTTTTAATTGCTATTGTAGCATTTTAATAGATAGATGTTGTGGACGGTTATCTGCTTGTGGTCAATCCTTTCGACAATGAGATCTCGGAAACTGCAGGCTCTAGAAAGATGACGTTTTCACTGATCGATTGCCAATTTCATGTAGATTGTCCAGTTCTAATTGAATATTTAAAAAACATGGACACTATTCCTTTATTACATTTTTACGGGTACATTGGAAGGGTTGAAATTAAAAAAAAAACTAAAGCATCACATCCTACGCATTGTACATTCCAACACCGCACAGTTGTATATAGGGGTTGTATATGTCTCAGGCGTTTGTTTCATGACCAAATAATAATGGAAAGGCAAGGATAACCATTTCTCCAGTTTAAGATGAACCTTTATTTATTTATTTTTTTTTAATGTTTTGCCCAATGAACACCATATATAACTGACATTATAATTAATTGTGTATGTAATGTATTGTCTTATTACATACTGCATGCAAGAAGAAAGAAAACACTGGTCATACATGAATTAGAAACTCCAACCAGAAGTAAGCTCAAATCTTGCAAACGGTGCGAGATATTGAGAAAAAATAATCAAAAAAAATCCCATTTATGATACCCATTGGATTTTTTAAAATAAATACGTCTTTCACTTGTGTCTGTAAAAGGACATGTACAGATGTTGTAAGGAATGAGAAGGAGATTTATGCTCATATGCGAATGATGCGCTGTGTAGAGAGCGCAGGTACAGCTAGTAAACAATTAATATGCCTGTAACTTTTACCCAAATTGGCATATCTTAAAACTAACTTCACCATTGTCTTCCTAATTAAATTATAGCCCGAAATTATGTATTACCTATTCCTATTTAAAAAAAACTTGGCCTTAATTCAAAATGGCGGATTTCAAGATGGATGCCGTCAAGGTCATACGTACCATACGACTTCTCCTAAGCTTTATATATACATTGTTGTTTTTTTTCATTAACGCTCCGTTTATAAAGGGTAGTAAGGAACTTCTGCAGTAATCTCTAATAACCACATCACAACTCTTAAAAATTATAAAAAATAGAAACATGCACCACGGCAAATATTTCTATCATCACAAATAGTGCATACATGTCCTTTAATAGAAAAAAAATCATTGAAATCAGAGCCGGACAATTGAGTGATGTCCTTTGTTAGATTTAAAATCAATCAAGAACGATGAAGTGGATTCCACCCCACCCCACTGCGATATGTTTCATACTGTGTTCGATTGATTGATTAATAAATTAATTGAGATTTCACGTTCGTTTTCAATACTATTTTTACATGAGCGAATTAAGCACCTTTCTTCCGCTGAAATCGATATTATAAATGGCAATTGTAATAGAGTAATCTAAATATTTCTTTGTTCTATCTACAAAAGTTATAATTCTGCCATTTCGAGATGTATAGCAAGAAACCAGTGAACTATTCTATTTGTCAAGAAAGCATTTAGGAATGATTTTATGATTTACAAATCAGAAAGTAATAGTTGATTAATTAGAGTTTAGCCATGGTTAGGACTCCACGCTAATCAGCAGGTCCATGTCCCATATAGCCTCGCTGCTGAAAGGGGTGTTAAACTCAAAATCATCTCAATTAGATTTTAGCGTCCCTTTCAGCAGCGGCCCTACTTGAGATATGGAAACACAACTCAACGTGGGACACGTACCGCATATGCTTCTACCTATAATCGAAATCTGGTGCCTCGCGTAAGAAATTACAATAATACCGTTGAAACAGTGAAGATATTTACCATCCTGTTTTCAGCTATGGCATTTTACATTTACAGTTCTTATAATATGGTTTCCTAATCAAATTTGAAACGAAAATACTTGAATAAAGAATTACTTTTAAAAAATGTTCTCAGTCTCCGAGTAAGTTAGAAAGAAAATTAAAAAATCAAATATGACTTTCTCCATGTCTTGAACACACGATTAACAAATTATTCATCAAACTTTTGGACTATTGTGTACGCTACTTTAGGTTTATTTTGTGTAAAGTGGTTTTCTGTTCCACAGCCAGATACTATAGAATTTGCGACAAATAATTGGAAATTACATTTCTTGCAACATGTTGTATTTTCCTGTTTCGCCTATTTCAGTTTCGCCGAATGTCTTTGCCTACTTAATTATCGCACACCTGTGCTGGCGGCCATGTTCGACGCATCAGCACTTCCTGTTATCCCAAAAACTAGTTAAAGGGAATTTATACCCACAACGGAGGGTCATGAAGGGGCTCCGCTGAGATCCGAACGAGACAATTGTGTTTGCATTTGATATGTTATAATAACTAGACGAATCCCAAAGTTACACGTGCCACCGGGAGGGATATCGTGAGTTACAATATATTTTTTAGTGTAAAAGCTACAAAACTACCAGAATAGTTGGAACCGAGTAATTTGTTCGGAAACGGTTGGGTAAGTGGAAAACTCGGCGAACACGAATCCCACCATTTTCAAGGGCACAGAGTTTGGGGTAAAATAGTATGTCCCAGGGTCCCCCACAGGGTCCCAGACGGGGTTCAACTCAAAAGTTTCAAATAAGAAGGGGGGTTAAGTAGCATATCATTTGAAAGCTGTTGTTAAATGAAAGAAAATTGAGCAAGTCTCGACTCTCCATGACAACCCTGTGCAAAATGGCGGCGGGTCAAAATGTAAACAAAAAATTAATTGAAAAGTCAATGGTTACTTCTATAAATCGGAAACGGTGAGGCAAATGTGAAAACAGGAAAGAACGTGTGGCATTATTTGCAAAGTGTGGCATTATATTCAAACGATTTAAGTTGAAACGTCTTGTCCCAGGACCCCCACAGGATCCCAGGTGAGGTCCAATTCAAAAGTTTCAAATGGCAAGAGAGGTTAAGTAGCACATCGTTTTAAAGCTATTGTTAAATGAAAGAAGATGGAGCAAGTCTCGATTCTCTACGATAATCTTGTGGAACATGGCGGCGGGTTAAAGTATAAACGCAAACCAAATTGAAAGGTCTATGACTACTTTGAATCCAAGATGGTTGCTTAAAACCTATGTCATTCATAACAGTACAAATCTAAATCTCTTTTTTTAAAAAAATATGTATTTAGAGACAATAGGAAGACTAAATAACAACTGAATTTCGATTCACTTCAACTATTATTTCATTCCTTAACAACATATATATATTTTGTTCCTAATGCACGTTCGTCACGGTTCTCTCGATATCATTTGTGTTAATATATGAACACACAACTCTGATTTCCTATTCATACTGCTAAACAAAAGTCGAATATTTTATCATACGGATAGCGATGAAGCGTCCATATCTCAGCAAATTGATTTCCTGGCGATGGGAACGGTCTCTTCAATGCATTCCTATCTTAGGTTTGCAGTTTCGTTGATTTTTTTAATCTTCTGCTCTGTCTGCATGTCTGTTTCCCGACTAATGTTGAAAGCCGATTTAATGAAGTAAGAAAAGTATTCGTTTCTATGCAATGAATATTAATTTGGAATAGTTGAGTTTTTCTCCGATTATTTCCTTTTACTCGGTCTTATTTATTTTTGCTTTCTTTCTATAAATTACAAATTAGATGAGTTTTACGATATTGTAACGTATTCGTGATGGTTACATTTGTATGCCATTCGTTGGTTTGATCGCAATATTTCAAGCAATAACAAATATACAATAAACGTTCACTTGCAAGATTGGCGAGCAGTACCAAACCAACGTGTAAATCGTTTCAGTGCATCGAACTGCGCCAAACTTTGTTTGTTTGGTCACAATATTCCAAAAAATAGCATATTTATATACAAACTCATTTTTCACGCTGGCACCCATTTTGGATTGCAGGTGTTACTCTTTATATTTTGTGGATATCTACTATTGACCATAAACATAAATATCACATTTCGCTTTTCCAACATCACTGTTTGAACTGGACATGCATTCGATACATAGTGCGGCATTTTGAACTCAAGATGTCGCGTTTTGAACATTTCGTATCTTTTCGTCATCTAATGATCAACGTTCATGCCAAATTTGGTTTTCCTACCTTCAACAGTCTGGTATGCCTATCCTCTCGGCATAGGTTTTAAGCGGCCATCTTGGATTTAAGGTGGCCATAGATTTTTCAATTAAGCTTTTGTTTTCATTTTGACCCGCCGCCAACTTGCACAGGGTTGTCGTAGAAAGTCAAGACTTGCTCCAACTTCTTTCATTTAACACCTTTCAAACGATGTGCTAATTAACTCTCCGTGCCATTTGAAACTTTTCAGTTGGACCTTACCTGGGACCTTGTGGGGGTCTTGGGACAAGACGTTTTAACTTAAATCGTTGTACTTTGAAAATAATGCTACACGTCATTTCCTGTTTTCACATTTGTCTCACCGTTTCCGATTTATAGGGGTAACCATGGACTTTTCAATTAAGTTTTTGTTTACATTTTGCCCCGCCGCCATTTTGCACAGGTTTTTCGTAGAGAGTCGAGACTTGCTCCACTTTCTTCCATTTTACAACTTTCAAAAAAAATGTGTACTTAACCCCCTCCTCGTGTCATTTGAAACTTTTGAGTTGGATCCCGTCTGGGACCCTGGAGCAAACTTTATCCCCCCCCAAAAAAAACTGTGGCCTTGAAAATGATGAGATACGTGTTCGCCGAGTTTTCCATTGACCCAACCGTTTCGAAGAAATGACTCGGTTCAAACTATTCTGCCAGGTAATTTTTTGCAGCTTTTACATTACAAAATATGTTGTAACTCACGATATTCCTCCCGGTGGCACGTATAACTTTGGGATTCTTCTAGTTATAACATATCAATTGCAAACACAATAGTCTCGTTCGGATCTCAGCTGAGCCACTTCGTGACCCTCCCTTGTCAGAAAGAAGCTTTACCTGGCAAAGTATAAACTTTTTTGTAGCTTGATTTGTACAGTGTTGCCAATTTTCATGGTGGATTACGCTGATTATGTAACAAAATACTCCACTTACTGTTACGCGTAAAAAAATCCACAAGAGTTCTAAATACCTATAAGTAATAACTTTTGATTAATTACTATCCCTCATTAACTGTTTTTAAAATTACCATAGAAGAGAAGGAAGCAATAATAGCTTTTTTATTCGATATAATTTGTTATTACCTAGACGAGATAAAAGGATTGTGTGAATAAAAAATTCTTACGATTGCCAGCCACGAGGATTGAGCTTCCTAGGTTCTGCATAATCCACTTTATCATTTCACACGTTGGAACTATGTATAAAAGTAATTTGTTAATTCAATCTAATGATTACTCATACAAAATAATTTGAAAAACGGTCTGTGGATAATCTAAACAATTGCATCAGGCAAATAAAAATCAGTTGCGTGTCATGTAAAAAAAAAAAAAAAAAAAAAAAAAAAGGTCTTCACCACAGGGGTGTAGCCAGCAGTTTTATGTAGGAGGGGCCGTCGTTTTTTAGGGGGGGGGCAGCTACAATGCACAAAGCCAAAGAAATTGTTTTGCAGTTAGTGCTCTTGATGCTTGGAAAAAACGGAAAATTTTAGTTTCCTTCCGGAAAACTAAAAAGCTGGTTTTTAGCTTATTATTATTATTATTATTATTATTATTATTATTATAATTATTATTATTATTATTATTATTATTATTATTATTATTATTATTATAGGACAACAGTGATGGCTTATTGGTTGCAGTGCCTAGTAGTAGTTGTTTCCTTTCATCTCCTCAGTTAGAACTTCAGACTGCAGGTCAAAGTGAGCTTCATGGATCACCTGCAAATGCATCTAAGAAGATAGTGTAGAATCCTTCAGATGATCTGAACATGTATGGTTCTATCCAAAATCTGGAACTAGAAAACTGACAGCTCGGAAAAGGAAGAGATGTGCTATTCTCACAGACATGCTAGAAAAAAGTACTATCGAAATGAAAAAGAAGCATCTAAAAGCAACCGAAAACGTAAAATCATCAGCTGAGAAGAATTTATTCTCAAGTCGTCTGTTTGGTTTCTGAAGAACCGTACGAAGAACAGGATGCAGAAGAAGACTGGGTACAGTGTTTATGTTGTGAGAAGTGGTCTCATTGGTCGTGTTCCGAGAGAAATCCGTACTATATCTGTATAGATTATAGACATTGACTGCCACAGTTAAAGTGAGTGAAGCGATGTTGAAGCTGTAGATTTGATAGCATTAAGTTTCTGAACCAAGTCCGAATGTTGCAACTTACCCCAGATGATGTTGCAATTTACCCCATGGGTGGGGCAAGTGTCAACAGCCGGACTTAGTTCAAAAAGTGGATGCTATCAAAACTGACGTTCGATGTTTTGCACTTCTATTTTTTTGGTATGTAGTTAAGGCATGTACCTTTTAGTCCACTCAATATAGTTTTTATATCTATAATAGTTTTCGAGTAAAAAAACAGACCTGAAAATTGTTACAACTAGCCCCACCTTCCCCTACAATAACTTTTTTTAAAAAAATGTATAAAGCCAGTAAAGCAATTAACATGTAGGTCTATTTGGGAAGATAATATAGGAATTTTTCGTGCTGCTACTTATTTATTTTAAAAAAATCACATGCTAAAACCAATCGATATAGCGCAGTTTAAGCAATTCAGTTTGTTTTATTTAAAAACAAAACTCTCTATTTACAAATTTGGTTGTTCCTATGTATTAGAGCAGTGTTCGAATAATCAGTGCCTATTGTATTTCTAAAATATAGCTGGAGCTGCGGTGGCTCAGTGGTAGAGCGTTCACCTCTGGTGCATGGGGTCTCGGGTTCTCAAACCCGAGTGAGCTTTGTGGTGGATAAAAGCCGTGTGCGTGGATATTCTAGGGGTTCTCCCGTTTCCTCCCACTTTCTTCATTCCACCATTTCATTCATTTCTCATAATCACCGTCTCCTTTAACCTAACCGGTATAAGCGTGGGACGTAAAACTCAAAGATTTCATTTCATTTTCTAAAATATAGCTGCATTGATTTATTGGTATATATTTACCTTCAATTTGTTTGAGAGAAAATTATTACAAGAACTAAAAAGTGTTTCTCTAGTAAATACGTTTTCATAGTTTAGCTATTTACGTAACTAAACAAATTTGGTGGTTTTAATACATAAAATGGCGCCCGTATATGTAGGCCTATAGGGTGTTATAATTAATATAACAAACGTCGTTAGGTGATTCCTGACACCGAAACAAAACGAAAACTATACAACAGCCTGTAACACCCGAAAATTTGTCGGAAAAATGTATAAACCGCCATAACTCATGAACAAAACGTCGGATTGAAGTCGGGTAAAAGAATGTCCATTATTTTTAGTCGTAGATTCGATTAGTGTACAAACGGATATAGTGCAGTGGCGATGCAAGGATGACTTCCAAAGAAACTGGAGTATTCCTTTGAGTATTTTATTAAACGTTGAATGAAGAAATGAACAATCAAGTACAAGATTTAACATTAAAAAATAATAGTGCATCGTTCAAGTTAGAAGAACACTCAGAATTCGAAAGAAAGAGAGATACACATGTGTGATTCATCTATTTTGTCTCAGTACAGAATAAAGTCTCGGAAGTAGAGTTTAATGGAACGAAGTCTTTAACGTATCATACTTATATCTTCTAGGCTAATGATAACGGATGATAAATGAACGGCTTCCTGTCCAAGAGTGTGTGAAAAAGGAAAAATAACTTTGATCCAGATTAGGTTTAAAACGACTGTGCATAGGACAGTCAGGCGGCATGTAAAGAAATATAACATCGAAAAATGCGAAGATCATATGTGATGAACGAGTGTACAAGGAATTCTCCACATGACCCAGGAATTTCAAATATTGTGTGAATACATATGGGGCAAAAGTAAGCTGCATTAAACGGTTTCCTCCTCGTAATATGTAATTCCGTGGAATATGGTACTTCTGTGCACAGAAGCAACAAAAGTGGAGAAACAAAGGATCTTGTACATGTTGCATAACGATACCAAGAAGTGCGCTGGAACAGTATACTTGATTTATCCGTTAGGTGAATCTTCTCCCAGGAATACTTTTGATGGCGTTTTCCCCTTCCTTCGAGTTGGCAAACCTCAACTTTTCCCTGAGCTATGAAAAACTTCATTGCTATTGTGAATATACCAAAATACTATCCTAGTGTAGACCACTTACATTTTGATTTTGTCATTGCTGGAGAAATTTTCTAAAAGGAAGCTCGTTGAAAGTACATTTAAAAAAAGGGATAGTCTTTTTTCGACATTCTAATGTACAGATGGCGATCAGAAAAATGGAAACACCTGTAGTTGGCAACACGTCAGATGTATGGGTTGGCAGTGGTGTCGTGGCGCCCGCAGCGCCGGACCGCTGGTGGTAGTGTGTTAGATCGGTCTCCATACTACGTCAGACGCAGTGGAACAGCAGTGTCCAGTGGCTGCAGCAGAGGGAGGTAGTGTAAAATGTGAGACCTCTCAGATTTTCAAAGAAGGGCAAATTGTTGGTGCGCGGTTATGTGGAGTAAGTATGACGGCAGTGGCTACTGTGTTAGGTATGTCGCGTGGGACAGTGTCGAAGGTGATGACGGCCTACACAACACACGGGAAAACCACATCGGGGAAGCGGTACAGTGGGCGGAAGAAAATCATGAGTGACAGGTCACGCCGAAAATTAAAGCGCATTGTCACGCAGAACCGTCGTGCCACTGCGGAGTAAGTGACGGAGGAACTCAATCAGCATCTCGTCCACCCTGTTTCGACAATCACAGTCAGCCGCGAATTACATGACATGAACTTACGGGGTCGTGTTGCACGGGCCAAACCGCTCATCAGGGACCATAACGCTTTCGCACGCCGCAAATGGTGCCGCGACCATGCAACTTGGACCGTTGAGGACTGGAAACGTGTGATATGGTCGGATGAGTCATCCTTCACCCTATTCCCAACCACGGGCCGTGTTTATGTGTGGAGAACGCCCAAAGAAGCTTATGATCTGCAGTGTCTCCGCCCAACTGTGAAACATGGTGGAGGCTCGGTGATGCTGTGGGCCGCCATATCATGGTTTTCATTGGGTCCTGTGGTCACACTTAGCGGACGAATCACTGCCAACGATTATGTCGCAATTTTAGGAGACCACTTGCATCCTATGGTCCGGATGTTGTTCCCGGACAATGACGCCATCTTCCAGGAGGATAATGCACCCATTCACACAGCTGGCGTTGTTGCAGCGTGGTTTGAGGAACATCGGGATGAAGTTCGACACCTCCCCTGGCCCGCCCAATCCCCAGATCTCAACATAATTGAACATCTGTGGTCCGTCTTGGAAACACGACTCCAGCGATGATTTCCCCTCCATCCTCTCTCACAGAACTGGCCGATGCCCTGCACGAGGAATGGTGTAAAATTCCACTTGCTGCCATTCACGACCTCCATGCCTCCATCCCACGTCGCATCAAGGCTGTTCTGAAGGCGAAAGGTGGCCCGACACCATATTAATCTGGTAAGTTGCAATTTCGTTCAGGTGTTTCCATTTTTCTGATCACCATTTGTACCTTAGAGCTGTATGGAATACCTACACAGAGGAATACCTACAGAACTATCGTCCCTTGTGTGCCAATTGCGAGTGGCTTGCAGAAGGCTATCTTGCAGTTTTATTGTGGAATGGCATCAATTAGCATGGCTGAGTTGTAATAAGCATCTACGCAACTTGTGAGTGATATACATAGTCAGATGCTCTACTGTTACACGTGTAATTGCTGTATAACAGGATGGGAAGTGTTGCGTTCAACGGTAGAGGGTTGTGTCCAGGTATTTAAGGTCGTGTAAAAGTGTAGACGTTGGTGTTTAAGTAAAATTGATTGTGTTAACCTGTACACGCCTGCGCAATGGAAGATTACCCTGTCCACGAGCTGGCAGATATGCAACTCATTTATGGAGTAGCAAGGGGCAATAGCCCAGAGGCGAGGCGTTTATATCGTGACCATCACCCTCAAAAGAGAGTAACTTTCCTTGTATTTTTCCACGCCTCCATATTCGACTTCCAGAGAGGGGTCCCTTCAGTTTCTCGTACTTGAAATCGGAGGAAATAGCCCCATATGGACAGCTGAACTTGAAGACAGCGTACGTCGAATGATCAGAGACCGTCTTGAAACTATCATGTGTATGGCGTAAAAATCCACATGCAACTCTAGTAAACGATCAGCAGCAGAAATTTGGTGTGGTATAGTGGATAATTTTGTGGTAGGATCTTATTTATTACCAGCCTGCCTGTGTGGGAGTACGTATCTTTTATTTTTACGTAATTTTCTCCCAAAATTGATAGAACATGTGCCCTTGAACATAAGACAGCAGATGTGATTTCAGTATGACAGTGCACCTGCACATTTTGACAGGAATATGCAGACTTACCTAAATGAAACATTCCCAGATCGTTTGATTGGGAGAGAAAAACCTGTGTTATGACAACCTCGTTCATTCTACCTCACGCTGCTTGATTTTTTATTTCGGGGATGCGTATGAAACTCCGGCCACGACAGTCGAAGGACTTGTAGCTCGATTTAATATAGCTGCGGCAATCATCTACGAAATTTCAGATGTGCTTGACCACACGCCGAAAAATTTGCTTCGCCGGTCATCTTTGCAATGCGGTCAACGGTCGACAATATCAGACTGTGAACTGTTATTCTTCATAGCTGTCTCGTGTACACATACTGCATTGCACAAATACTGTACAAGGTACCTCTGAGTATTTCACAGTTATCCTACCTTGTACGAAACAGAATAAATCGATAATTTGAAATTGTATTTCTTTCTTTCCTTGTGCAACACGCGCAACACCTTGAGTATCGTCGAATTTCATTCCTTCTGTACTCGTAGTTATTATCTTCCACGGATTTACGCATTACGGGCAGGAAATCTTACTTTGGCTCAAATTATATTCACATAATTTGTGGGAATCACTGTTGTTATGTGAAGAATCCCTTATACTCTAGTTCATCATACATGATCTTTTGCCCCTGACTGTCTTATGCACAGTCGTTATAAACCTACTCTGGATCAAAGTTATTTTTTCCACTTTTACACACTCTTAAGTTGAACAGGAAGCCGTTCATTGATCATCCGTTACCATTAGCATAGAAGTTATAATTGTGATAAGCTAAAGACTTCGTTTCATTTAAACTCTTCTTCCGAGACCAGGAATCACCTCCAGACGTCCATTACATTAATTAAGTTACACCCTATATATATAATGATAAAAAATAATACCGATATTAGTGTCGATGAAATAGTATTTGGAGTCACTCAGACGAACAGTAACACTTCCGATGCAGTTTAAATCCATACTCAGATACAATTGCCCTTTATGCTCAAAATGAAACTATTCTCCCTGTGCGAAGAACGGGTATTCTGTTAATAATTTATTATTAAACATCACACCATAAAATACAAAGTGTATCACGTAATGTACACGTTATACTGTTACTTGCTTAATGTATAAATGGAGGATGAAGGACTATTATTGGATCAAAAGATCCAATATATTTCAGACAATAAATTTCTTGTAGGCTTTATATCTGGAGAACAACATATAGTGTACCCAAGCCTAAACTATGACTGAACTCAGTATGATGTGCTTAGTGCCTGAAAAATACGAAAACTCAATTTAGGGGCCATTCAAAAATTCTGTTGCCCTTGATCCAAAAAATCTAATATATTTCATTCAATAAAAAATAAATCTTGTACCTCTTATATCTGAAGAACTACATATAGTGCAGCCAAACCAATGGTAACTATCACTTAACTCAGCATGATGTGCTTATTCCGAAAGAAATACGAAACCTTGATTTAGGGACCGTCCAAACGTTTGTAGCCCTTGATCCAAAAAGTCCAATATATTTCATTCAATCAATAATTTTATTGTATGTCTTATATATGGAGAACTACATATAGTGTAACCCAACCCAAGATATCACTTAACTCAGTGTGATATGCTTATTGCGTAAAAAATATGAAATGTCGATTTAGGGACCGTCCAAAAAATTTGTGGCCCGTTATAAAAAAAATCCAAAATATTTCATTAATCGAAATTTTTCTTGTACTCCTTATACCTGGAGAACTACATATCTGGAGAAAACTCGATTTAGAGACCGTTCGAATATTTTTAAGTTAACTTATCCAAAAATTAATATTAGCCAAGATCATAATATTTTGATCCATTTTTTAGATCATTCCTAAAATTTTTGTTTTTATCCAATCTTTCTTTTAAACAGTATCACTCTCTTTGTTCTCAATTTGAAATGTATCAAGCAATTATAAAGCATTGCTTATTATCCAATTTGTATTCGGTGTAGAGCTTCAATTTTCTCAAAGTTTCAAATAAGATAATGAAATATGATTTACTATCGGAATTCGTATAAGGTATTATTATTACTTTTATTGGTGTTTTCCTTTCTTTCAATTGTTAAAACAAAAACCTTCCTTGCACTGTCATAAAATATGTGCTCTTTTCCAATAGCATAATAAGTGCTCATATAATTTTAAACTTTGAAATTAATAATTGAATCAGTACAAGAAGTACAATTTGGATAACGAATGATTTATAATTGATGTTTAGTGGCGTACTGAAGGAAAGGGGTTTCGGACTTTGAAACCCCCCTTGAGCAAGGTATTATGCAAAATTAAGCACGTTTATCATATTAGCACGTTTATATATATAAACACTTGATATTATATAAACTTGTGTTCCTAAAGCCCCTGAACCCCCTAAACATTTGCGTAGAGTACTGATTGTGTTTCTCTTATTATTTTAACCGTTTTATGCTTTGAACGAAATTTGAAGTGCAGGGACCCTGTGAAGGTGACCACCTTTACTATCAAAATTTCTTTAATGGTTCTCAGTTTTTCTTCAAAACAATCAATAACGAACGAAAAATAAATGATTGAGTTTGATTTTGAATCGAAATTTGAAATACCACCAAAAAGTTGGCCCACCCAATCTTATTTTGTAAATGCCTCTTAATAATTTTCAAAACAAACTATTTTCTCTTCAAACCAATCAATAAGAAAGGAAAACACGCTATTAGCTTGAGTATTGAATCGATATTTAAAAGCAGAAAAAACAGTATGAAGTTGACCACCAAATGTATCCTGCAAATAGATATATTTTACTGGTTGTTTTGAAACAAGTGATTTTTTCTTCAAAATAAGCAACCCGCCCCGAAACAAATCACCTTCATCAACATTATTTCTTAATTATATTCTTATGTTTTTCGAATCAAATTACTTTTCTTCCAAACAAGCAACAACAAATCCATATCAAACGATTGATTTTGGTCTTGAATCGAAATTTGTAAGTAAAGGAATCGGATTGAATTTGATCACATTCTAAAATTATTTTGTAAATCTCTTTCTCCATTTTTTCGAAACAAGCGATTTGCTCTTAAAAACAACCAATAAGAAACGCTTGGCTTCGGTTTTGATTCGAGACTTTAAAGTGGAGCCAATATGAAATTCCATCACCCATTTCTCTTGAAAAGACTCTTTATGTTTTTCGAAACAGACTATTCTTTTTCAAAATAATTAATAGCATACGCATATCAAACAATTGATTTTGATTTTCAATCAAAATTTTAAGTGGAGGAACAAGGGTAAATTTGGCCATATACCAACTTTATTTTGTAAACATCTCTTTATGTTTTAAGAAAGATACGGTTTTTACGATTTTTTTTCTTCAAAAAGTCAATAACAAACGAAAAACAAACGATTGGCTTCCGATTTCAATTCGAAATTTGAAAGGAGGCAACTTCACATAGGTGCATTGATTCGCTTAAAAAATTCCAAATTTCCAAACGCAAATTCTAAGCCTACAGTTTTAAAATTGCAGTTACATGTACATACTTCAACTTAGTATACATAAAAAATTACAACATTATAAAAATATCAGACAAATAATATTATTTATTCGGTATTGAAAACCTCGAATCAACTATTGGAGTTATTTAGCGTCATTTTTTTTTAATATCACAAAATTAAAGGTGTGGGACATGGATATATTACGAACAGTATTTTTATACAATTTGTATATATATATATATATATATATATATATATATATATATATATATATATATATATATATATATATATATATATATATATATATATATATATATATATATATATATATATATATACTTTTTTTAAAATAGACCATTTAGAATATTTATCCTTACAATTTTTTATATCCCCAAATTCAAGGTGAGGGATATGCGATATTGATATATTCAGAAAGTGTTGACCACCCTACAGAATGTCGATCCTATGTCGTTTCGGTCCTGTGCCGTGTCGATCCTGTGCCGTTTCGGTCCTATGCCGTGTCGATCCTACGCCGTTTCGTTCCTATGCCGTTTCGATCGTATGACGGTTCTCTCCTATATATCCTTAAGAAAATAATTTTTACTTAATATTGCGTAATTATAAAATAATGTATTTTTTATTATTTCGATCGTATGAAAGTTCTGCTGTCGATCCTATGCCGTGTCGATCCTGTGCCGTTTCGGTTCTGTGCCGTGTCGATCCTATGCCGTTTCGGTTCTGTGCCGTGTCGATCCTACGCCGTGTCGGCTCTACGCCGTGTCGGTCCTGTGCATGTAACCCCTGTTTTGTACTTTCTGTAGTGCAGTCAATGGAAGTTGGCCTCTGAAAGCTGTACGTGTTTTAAATGAAACGAAAATGGGGTAATTCGCCAATCACTGACTGAGCTGTTGCCGGTATTTGAGCGTTGAGTCTTATGCCAGTTGTTTCTATTATGACATACTAGTATCTGTTTAATGTTTGTCCTGTCATAAGTGTTCTTTCCGAATTACTAATAATTGTTTATTGTGAATAGTTAGTGCGTGTTGAGTTTACAGAAGAAAGGTAAGTATGACGACTTAAAATGCTGGAACAAGAACAATGTATTGAGTTGATTTTGAGTTTAACGCCCCTTTCAGCAGCGAGGCTATATGAGACGGGACCTACTGATTAACGTGGAATCGGAACGACATGAGCTCCCGCCGGGAGTCGAACCCGACTCTCCCACGCCAATGGAACAAGAACAAATAAGGCAAGTGGTTCAACATACACAAGTCAACCACGGGAAATGACATATAACACATGGTGCCATTTTGAGGATGAGAAAGGAAATAAGGACCCCCTTTTTCTCGTGAAACAGGTGCTCAAGCGCACTTTGAGTTTTTTTTTTTTTTTTTTTTTTTGAAAGTCAGTGAATGAGTTATTATTCGCGTCATTGCAGAAAAATTCGAAGGCACTGACGATACTTTCTAGGTATCATTTATCTGGTTAAAAAAAAAGTCAGGAGCAAGTCTAAAATCAATCGTAGATGACTTTACGAAGAACATAATTCGACCTCAAATTTATAAATATTACCAACTTTAAATTCTCTCCATGATTCATTACAAGAAGGTGGTTTATTCACGGATTTGAACACAACTCTGTACAAAATACTTAAAAAGATAGCGTTCGATATAGGTAATTTTTAGGAAGGAAGGGAGACTATCGTTGTTACGCAGTTTTTTGAGGGAGATGGCAAATATCGAACCTGAGAGAACAGTATGGTTTGACGAAACGTAGTAAATGTTAATCACTCCAATAGCAATGTTAGACCATCGCCGGCTACGATCTCTTAGCGCCTTCCCAAATAGCACAAGGAGCGAACAGGGCCTAGTTCCTTTAGGAGCCGCTGTAGCGCTAGTTACGTGCACCAATATTTTCTCTGTGTAGCAGGGAAATGAAATAGCTAGCTATAACAGGAAAATAATTCTTAAGTCTCCCCACATAGTGTCACAAAAACTAAACTGTTTTTAAAATTGAATACAATTAGTATCGACTAAAAGATAATACAAACACACCGGGAAGAAATCCTTTACGAATTACAAACGAAGTACTTCCCCAGATAATGGATTGGCATTTAGAAATTTTGCATGTTCAAAACATCCTGTTTCAACATCTGCTATGTTCTTCAGCAACACTGGAACTATTACTTCGCAAATTTTTACACTTAATTTGAATGAATGATTGCAGGAAAAGAGTAACTGCAAATACTAAACGTGTTGCAGAAAGGAAACAATATAGGGGGAAAGAGTTTCCGAAATTCGGGTGTTCACAAACCGATGGGCCTTTTCAACAACGTGAATCAACCATACTAGTTCTTTTGTAGGATAGCACATTATATTTCTACTGTCTTGTTTATATATCAAGTTCATAAGCGTGGAATTGCATTTGTCCTACTAACTGATAAGTTTGTGACATGAGGCACAATCTATACTTTGAATAATTTTCCGATCTACAAAATTTCCTAAGAAAGCAGTATAAGCTAATTTCATTATTCCTAATAAAATGTCTGAAAAGAGAACCATAAATGGGAACATTAAAGTATTATACAAATTGTGACAATAGTAGTGAATAATAGGCTAAAATGTTATGAATTGACTAATTTCTTTAAAATGTTATGAGTTAACTAATTTCTTATTGTGCATATAGTGTGTACAGACTGGATTGTTAAGGATTGGATTTCATTTACGTTATGATTTAACTGAATTTCACTTTTAGTTTATACTTTAATGAATGTGTCTATTTTTCTCCTAGTGCAAAATGGTTATATTTTTTTCCTGGTATTATCATATTAGTAGGTTTCATATGGTAGATTGTCAGAAATACATAAATATCTTTCTAAAACATGGGATCTTTGTATATTATTATTATCTGTTTTAGCAAGATGTAAATAGGAGTCTACTAATATACGATATTTCACAAAATAAATAAAATCATTTTATCTATTGTAGATAAATATTAGGGAAATTTGGGGTTACTACTGGCACACCAAATACTGGGATAGTATCTGAAATACAGGCTCTGGGTTCTTCTTCTATCCCATTAGCAAGGGCATCAATTTTGGGAAGCTTTGTAGCCCCCTCCCCGAAGTTGAAATTGGCTCCCCTAATGGGTGGGGGGAGGCGCAAATGCTAAGTTGAAGTAGTTTCTCCAATTTCTACAGTACATGGTAATTCGTTTTCCTGTTCTACTAAAGCGTATCTACTATAGGGCTCCCCCAAAGTTACACAGAAATCGGCACTCTTGCCCATAAGTTAAAGGTTTACGTCTGTTTTTTTCTTTCTTTAAAAAAGAACTAACCTACGCATAGATCCCATTACTAATCAGAAACATAAATAAATAAAATTAATTATACAATCAAAAAACAACACTTACTAGGATCAGTATGAAGACCAGTTAACAATTCTGTTACTGTATCTGGTATGGGGATATATGCTTCAGAATCAGGAAAGTGATCGGGAATATTTTCCTTTGAAATAGTAGTAGAATTTGCAGTGGAAGGCAGCGATAGTAATCCAGTTTTCAAAATTCGATTTATTGTATATACAATGAATGGCTCTGCTAACCAACATATCATTGCTCCCAGACAAAATGATACAAAACAATATACCATAATTAAAACAATAAAAGAACATTTTTGTGTTGTTAATTTTACTACATAAAGATACTGGAAGTATTATGCTACTATAGTGCCTACACACGCCACGTGACTTCTTTTTCTTTTTAGCAAGGAAAAAAATCATGTAAAACACCACACTCAGGATTCCCAAATGTCCCGGATTTTAAGGGACAGTCCCTTATTTTATGATTTTGTCTCGCGTCCCGGGGAGCTTCGCTATATGGCAGCAAAAGTCCCATATTTTGCCCAGATGACAAATTTACCTCAGGCAACGACTTTAAAGCCCACAATTTTTAATGTGTCGTCATGAGTGTGGCCTGTAAATGGCAAATGCTATTTCAGAAAAGCTCCGAGTTGCAAAATTTATTTAAATTCGTCTCCTTTTGCCTAAGGATCCCAACGTCAAATTTATTTGTGGAAAGAGTTTTCTCACATATGAATTTGAAGTGGACTGACACAGAAATATGTGTTTTTGTCCAGTTGATGGCAGCTGAGTTTTTTGACAGCCTGAAGAAAAAACAAACTTGAAAAAGATTATAAGTACAGTTAAGTCAAGCGTGAAGTAGGATTTTTGAAATAGTTTAGATTACGTAAATCCAATGTTTTAAAAGTAAGATTTATCTATTTTTTCTTAGATCTATATTAACTCTTTGTATTAGTTCATACTTTTGTATTTCTTTCAGTCTAAAATGATTACTTTTTTTATGTGATGCCTAGTTCATTTTCTACCACTAGATCATGTTTATTAAAACCTTCCCGTTAATACTCATTGATTTTTTTTTTTGGCTATCCTGACCACACTACACGTGTCTAAATCCACTCAGACTTATACGTGGCAGACAACCTGTCCTTCTGTTTAGTGCACGTTAGTGGCGCCACAACGGCCGAAAGGTCAACTATCCCCTGTACGCTAAAGCTCACATTACGAGAGGGATATGGTAAGGCGCTAAGGGATCGTAGCCGGCGATGGCTAGACTAACCCGACACGTAAAAGTACAAATTGGTAAATGATAGAGATTGGTTTTGTTATATGTAGGCAGGTGTAAGGATTTCATATGGAATTGTCTTCTGTTTTATATCACGTAAGACACGTTCCAAATTTTGTGTAAACTCAATGCAGAATAAAATTATTATCCTATTCCTGATTTTTCTTGTAGTTTCATTAAGGGGGGTTTTTGAAGCACTCAATCTCATATCCTTTCAGATCCCGCTATATATATGGAAACTATGTCGATAAATAACCTAATGTGTGCACTTTCTGTTTGCACTATTACTTGTATGAAACAATATATAGACATTTCAGTGCAGGCTTTGTAAGCTTACTTTCCGATCACCCCTCGTGTATATATATATCGAACCCTGGACCATGTATGCTAAGCACTTTACTAGGAAGAAGAGCTGTTTCGAAAATTTAGTTAGCAGATCATTTAAAGATACTATTGTTGCAAATCACTGAATAGATTTTAGATTGTTGGTTGTGATGGTTGTGAACGAGATTGGTTTATTCTTGATCAGTGTGCGCAGCAGCGCATGAAGCCAAGATCCTTCTTTGAATTGGGATTGTTTTTACATCAAAGCAATCTAAACTAGTACTGGAAAATGAACTTATTCTTTTAGTTTTATGTTGCTATACCTTTGTAGAAAGATGTCACTTGTAACGATTTGAATTTTACAATCATAAAGGATAAATTGAAGCAGAATGGGATCCACTAATACAATAAATATATACATAGATGGAGAGCAGTGGCGGATTTATTTATCTTGCGGCCCCAGGCAATTTGTGACCGGAGACTCCTCGAAGTTGCGCATTAATGAAATTGATCTAAATGTTGGATGTTTTTTGTTTCTTTTCCGCAACTGGGAATTTACCTTGTTTGCATTATCGGAAATCAGATGCTGCTGGAGGGAATAATGGGAATATTTTTATTCATGCTGTATGTTATGGTGTCCTGCAAATGGATTACTTTCAGAACTGTAGTCAGATTGATAAGGACTTTGTAAACTTCGTAACTTTATTAAATGGCACACTTGACCATAAATGTTTAAAAAACTAAAGAATAGTATTATGAAATGCTGGACCCCAGGAAGGATCCCTGATAATTTATATATATTACAACGACTTATCAATAAGATAGTCGTAAACC
Source organism: Thermobia domestica (assembly GCF_964235325.1). Lineage (NCBI taxonomy): Eukaryota > Metazoa > Arthropoda > Insecta > Zygentoma > Lepismatidae > Thermobia > Thermobia domestica. Next base: position 63,551,959 of record NC_137465.1, on the reverse strand, counting down.
TGGTTCGTTTGTTGAGATAAAAATCCGAAGTGGTAGTAATTCTTTGGCATAAAAATATTAGCTTCGATATTTAAATACCATTAATCTCACCTTTTTAATAAAACTGACAACGTCTATAAACGATGTTAAATTGGTTTATTATTTGATATAACTTAAATATCCTTTTCTTAAAACTGTTAAGTACACAAACTCACTGACTAGGTAACCATAAAACATGTCCATATCAACAACTATCCCATAATAATCACTTACATATATTCAAAACATTCTTCTTTTGTTAATAGGAAATTAACATTCTACTAAGTATAGTGCATATGTATGAGTACTTTCTGCCCAAGGTACAGGTAAATATTACACAAGCCAAAGTATTTTGTTATATAAAATGTCGCTCGACAAAGGGACTGAATATAAAAGTCATGAGTAGGCTTGGCTTTTATCTTCAAGAACCACTGGTCCGTTTACATTAGTGTTGTTTACATTACATATGGCCACCATATTTTAATCGCACCTTGTATATCTATTCATTATATTTCACATATACATATATATATAAATACATTCATAACAATTCTTTCATTTCATCAATATTTATCTTTAATTACATTACTTATATTTATTTCATTATTATCTACTATATTATTAATATATTTTCTTATTAAAAATATCGTCGCTTATTTAATTAGTCGTCGAAGGTTGCGATTTCAAAAATGTAAAGGACAAACGTGGTTTACAAATAATATTAATCTTTACGGGCGCATTAAATAACAAATAAGTCAGATGTTGCATTTAAAGGTATACATAGTGGCACTAAGATGTTATAATAAAGAAGAATCTTATTTAAGGTAGTCGTTGAATAATTGATTTTATAGAATAGAGCTTCTTTTTAACATAATCTTTGACAATTAAATTTTCAACACAAATCAATCTAATATAAATAATCTTTGCTTTTAATCAATTATAAATCGAACTATAATTCCTCATATTGCTTGTATAGCGAAGTTATAAGGATTCACGGTCACGGTCACGGTCACGGTAATGGTGAAGTTTTGTGAAGAGTATCGGGCCGAAGCCCCTGACTCCATGAATAAGATGACATAAAGAATATATATAGATGTGCAGGTGGCTAGTTGGGTATTACTATTGTTTTATTATGTCTGGTGGTCTACATCTGCAACTGTCGCAGAGTAGCTGATAATGTTATTACAAGCTATGGAAAGATATTAAATGCGTGGCGTGCGATGAACATTCCGTAGAGCGTATTCAGTGCCGATGGTGGCTATAGCGGGATTAACATGTCTTGGTAAAGTATGCCAGAACTTATGATGGAGATGCCGTAGAACTTCTCTAACAGGAGGCAGCTCCAGATCTTCCAGAATTTGTCTGTTGCGCGTATATCTGTCGTGACCTGTGATGATGCGACCGGCTCTCGTTTGTACACTTTCGAGTGTTTGAAGATGGCTATTAGAAGCATGTTGCCAGGCAGGACATGCATAAGAAAGTGTGGACAGGACTATCATCTTGAATATGTGCACGCGGACCTCATGAGAGAGCGAACTGCATCGAAAAATGGGGTACAATGCCGAGATTTTCCGTAATGCTCGTTGCTTTATATCTTTGATGTGTGGGGCGAACGTGAGCCCATGATCTAATATCACACCCAAATATTTCGCATGCGTGGCGTGAGGAATGTGTGCGTTCTCATATATTAAATTTCGAGGGGCGCGGATGCGTCTCCTACTGTGGATGACAGCGCAACTTTTGTCGGCATTTACTTTCATTCTCCAGCGCCTGGCCCATTCCTGAAAACTGTCTAGTTGTCGTTGCATATAGATGTAGCACTGTGGAAGTGAACTACTTGTTGTGAAAAAGGCGGTATCATCGGCATACGTTGCGAAAAAGCAGTTTGGTAAAGTCGGTAGATCTGCTGTATAGAGATTATATAGAAGCGGTGAAAGTACAGCGCCTTGTGGGACACCTGCTTTAATTGGCCTAGTCGAGGATTTGACACCATCAACCGACACATGAAAGGTTCTGCCAATAAGATAAGAACGTAGTAAATGCAGAAAACGATCCGGAAAACCTTGAGTGTATAGCTTATATAATAATCCAGCTAACCAGACTTTGTCAAATGCTTTTGACACATCCAGGTATACTCCAAGGGTGTGGTATTTTCTATTGAAAGCCACTGTTAAGTGATCAACTACTCGTACGAGTTGGGTAGTAGTGCTATGTTGAGCACGAAACCCAAACTGATGGAAGGGTAGAAGATCACTATTGGCGACATGTTGTTTCAACCTCCAGAGGAACACACGTTCAAATAATTTACTTAAGTGTGACAGAAGACTTATCGGCCTATAGTTTTCCGGAAGCAGCGGATTCTTTCCGTGTTTAGGGATGGTGATGATACGAGCTTCCTTCCAGGTCTTTGGGAAGTAGCATATTTGAAAGATGGCATTAAATAAATAAGCCAAAAAGACCAGTAATTTTCGAGTTGGATGTTTCAGTATCTCAGGTCGAATACCATCAGGCCCAGGTGCTGTCTTTGTTGGTAGACGTTTGATGTGTCTTTCTATTTCCCGAGGTGTAACTGGGTTGATGCCATGTGTAGGGTTTTGAGTTCGTATACTATATAAGGTAGTTCTAATGTGCTGGTGGAAATAAGGATCGAGTTGACCTCTATTGGGCTGGAACTGTGCTTGCAGAGAGTCAGCGAAAGTAGCTGCTTGCAACTGAGGGTCTTGAGTCAGTCCTTGTGGTCCTTGGAGGACTCTAGCTCTGGAAGCATTAGTAGCCCGTTGGAAGGATTTAGAGTATGTCCAGATTTTACGATCATTTACTGTGAGGTTACGAAGAGTGTCTTCCCAGTACTGTTGGTTTTGTCGCTGACTCAGCATCTTGATTTTTGCACGTAGTTTATTCCACAGTGTTTTGTAGGCTGGATGAAGTGTGAGCTGCCAGCGACGTCTAGCCCAACGTTTTAAATGAACATAGAGTTGCAGATGTAGACTGTCGCATTGTCCTGTTTGCGTTGGAGAGATTGTAGTAGTGGAGCTTCCTGCCTCTGCTGTGCGAAGTGCTACTGTGATATGAGAAACTGCCTGATCGATATCCTGAATGGTGGCTGGCCGATCTCTTAGGTCGATTAGTGTGTTTAATTCTTGTTTAAACAAATCCCAATCAGTTTCTATGTGTTTAAGAATAGGAGCAGTGTGGGCGATGCTACGGTGGGAGACATGAAAAATGACTGGATCATGATCTGAGTCTAGGTCCGAGAGGACATATGGATGAATACTAAAGGATACGTTTTTGCAAAGAGCAACGTCAAGCACGTCGGGTTGTCCGCCGAATTTTGGATGATGAGTTGGATCTGGTGGGGCACTGATGATAAAGTTGGACGTGAGGAGATAGTCATGTAAAGCGTATCCAGCAGTGTTTGGAGTAATGGAGTTCCATTCTCCATGCTTTGCGTTAAGGTCACCAGCTAAGATAACTTTGGGCCCTAAATTTGCGATGATGTCCAAGTCAGTCGGTTCTAAGTGTGTGGCCGGAGACCTATAACCAGTGACCAGTATTAAGGGAACTCTTGGAGTTATTAGCTCAACAGCAAGTGCCTCTAAAGTAAGTAATGGTGGTATTGTAAGCGACCTTACTGGTAATGACTTTTTGATGATGAGCAGCAATCCTCCTTTCTGTCTACCCACTCTGTCCTGTCTGTATACAATGTAATTAGATAGGCGCCAAGAAGTGATGCGAGCAGTAAAATGTGTTTCTTGGATGAACATGACATCAACTCTATGCTTTATTAGAAAGCGAAGAAGCGTTTGTTTCTGCCCCTCAAGACCATCTGCATTCCACGTAGCAAGTATAAGTGTGTGGTGTAGGACGCCGGATTTAGAAACAGCCATCGTCAACCATTTCCGCTATTGTTTCGATTACTGCTGCAGCCTTGGAAGCTGAGTCTGCAGCTTGTCGAAAACGTGTGATACCACGTTTAATGTGTGTAAGTATTTTACGGAAATGTAAGCCCTTGAGAAATGAAAGAACTGATTTTAAGTCTACATCTTCGTTAGAATTCTCTTGTTGGACGGCAGTAACTGGTTGGGTGTGAGAAGAAGTGGGAGCGTCAACATCATTGGTATCCCTAGTCACGGATTGTGTATTATCAGCAGTGGGAATGGAAGTTATCTCTGAGGATGGTGTGTGGTCATTTTTCTTAGGTATACCTGGGTGTTTGTTCGGTTGTTGCACCGGCAGTTTGAGAGCTTCTGAGTAGGATTTAAATACCGGACAGCCACGGTAATTTGCTGGGTGATCTCCCTGACAGTTTGCGCAGGTGGCGGGTGTGGATGTGTCTGGTTTGTTACATGACTGGGTGAAATGTGATTGCCCACATTTGAGACACCTCGGATGGGCTTGGCAGGTGTCTTGCGAATGCCCCAAGCGTTGACATCTGTAACATTGTAAGACTGAGGGAGGCTTGTAAGGTTCAATTTGAACCCGGTAGTGAAGCAAGTTGTTTATAGCATATATTTCTTTAACTGCTGCAGTTCGTTCCAAAGCAACCAAAAACAGTGGCATCATAATTTTCTTGTCATCCGTCTTGCTTTTGCGAGACATTTGGTGGACGTTTATTGGTTTGTAACCGAGACGCAATAGTTCTTCCTTCAGATCGTTTATGTCAGTGTCTATAGGCAGTTTTCGGACAACTACCTTAATTGGCCTTTCATTTTTCGCCACGCCTGTAGCATACTCAGTTTTTGTTTGCTCGCAATAAGCCTTGATTAAATTATAATCATCTCTGTTAGCTGCTTGAATACGGATACGCTCTTTATTGGGCTGAGCTAGAGGGGGCTCCTTCAGTGCTCGTGATAAGGTCTTAATAAAGGTATAGGTGTTAGTAATTCCGTATATGAAAATTGGAGGAGGCTTGGAACTAGAGGGCTTGTTATTCGGCGCAGTGTTGTTACTGGCACTAGTATTGTCTGTTTGTTCGGATGACAAAACAGCGAACTTATTGCTAGTTGGAAGAGGTGGATATTCTTGAGTGCTATTAAATAGTTTTTCAGCGTTGTTGAGATTTTCCAAAGAAGACCTACGCCGCTTAAGTGTTCCCACTACTGTGAAATCCATGTCTTCCGTGTTATTCGATGTTGATGGCTGCGAAGTACTTGTCTGTTTAACTGCAGGTGTTTTCAATTTTGTCTTCGCTGGAGCGTTCGTTTGCTTGGGTTTACCTAAAGGCACAAGGAAGTCTTCTGGTTTATATGTTGATCGTATTATTTTGCCCCTGGTATTAGGAATTTTGGATGATTGGGCCTTTTTCTCAGATTTGACGGGTGTCTTCTGAGAGACCATCTTTATACTTAAAGTAGGAGATGGCGCCAGCTTACTAGAAAGGAGGGTAGCGATGTACCTCTTAAATGGATTGTTCTTAGAGCAGTGCTCTAAGTTTGAAGGTTAGTAATCTGCTTCCTCCGAAGAGAAAGCACAACAAGTAATCGGTAACCAGTAGAGTTGCCTAAGTCGTCAACTAATTTCGCTTGTCTCTTCCTCCGAAGAGGAGAGTACCAAAATAAATCGTTAAGCCAAGAGGAATAGCAAGATCGTCTAAAGATATGATCAATGTAGTGTGTCCGCCTCCGTAGAGGCACAAAACAATTCGACGGTTGTTTCCTTTACCTCGATGAGGTAAGTAATCCAACCGTATGCGATGTTCGCGAATAAAATTCAACCAAGGGGGATGGATAACCTAAATGACTTGTTTATTTTTCTCCGCCAGCTACGGATACCCTATTTTTTTACCTGGTTAGAGATTCCAGGTGGCCAGTTCATAAGGATTGTTTTCATTATTATTTACACATAAACTCAAAAATAAAAATTTACAAGAATCTATAACTAACATGAATTTAACCTAACTTCAGTAACGGTAATCAGGTTACGTTCGTACTTGCATACGGTTCTAATAGAGTACACTGTATTGCGCTATCATGATTAGGTTCTACATTGTGTTGTACATGTCCCTCATCGTGATTCCGATTTTGATATGGAGTGCCATCTCTTGATCTCCAATTACGTCTATTCACGTAGTTCGCTGCATTTCTGGAATTTCGCTCAGTACTTCGACTATTTTTATATCTACTGCTGTTGGGTGATCTGACATCATAATTACCATGATTAGTTAGGTTAGGCGGATTCTCTACATAACCTTGTCTATTTTGCACATTTTGATTGCTAGAGTATACTCGGCTTAGGTTAGGTTCTGTATTATTCACACTCCGAATATTTAAATTCCGAACAGGCACCAAATGATCTGAATTATTCTTATTTTTACCTATTCCTGATTGTGGATTCATGGCATGGTATTGAGTTTCGTAGCATTGGACAAGCATCAATAAATGGCTGAAACTCATACACTGTGTGGAAAATAAGATCTGTTGCAATTTAAATGGAAGCAAATTTCGAATCGATGCTATTATTCTCGATTCCGATTGCAAAGGATTAACGACCTTTAATTCGTTGTAGACATTTACAACAAATTCTACAACAGATTTGTGCAATCGAGGATTGAAGTGTTGATTTCTAAGGGTGGCATCTCTATTTGCCAGCAAAAAGTCATTTTCATTACACTTACCACTGAATATGCTCATAGCTCGGATTTCACTCCTCTTAACACTGGACTTTACCTTCATTTTCTCATTCCTTGTTCTTGTTGAGTGATAGTTCCGATCCATGACGTGCTGTGTCGTCGCACCATCTACGTTTCGCTCATCAGTACTCTTCGGACAACTTTCTTCATATTGCTTGTTAGCTTCGTCAAACCTCAGTTCTATCTTCTGTTCCATGGTCTTGTTAGATTCGTTGGACTTCGGTTCCATGGTCTGGTTAGATTTGTTGAACATCTGTTCCATGGTCTTGTTAAATTCGTTAAATTTCTGTTCCATGGTCTGCTTTAATTCTTCATTTTGTTTGTTAGCTTCGTTGAACTTCTGTTCCATGGTCTGCTTTAATTCTTCGTATCGCTGGTTAGCTTCGTCAGACTTCTGCTCTATGGTCTGCTTTATCTCGGTAGACATTTGCATCATTTGTCGCTGTAAAGCTAACAAGAGTCGATCCTCTGATGACAAACCTGGTGTTACATTAGTTTCACCTTGATCACTAGTATTTGATTCCTGCAGCATTGTTTCGTTGTCCATTTTTCTTATGATTACTTTACCACTTCGTAATACTGTTAAGTTCGTATTCATTAAATGTAGTATAAAAGTAAATTCAACCTTACTCTTCTTCGGGAACTGAATTTACAAAGTCCCGGGTGAGGTAAACCAAATTTTTACAACGACTTATCAATAAGATAGTCGTAAACCTGGTTCGTTTGTTGAGATAAAAATCCGAAGTGGTAGTAATTCTTTGGCATAAAAATATTAGCTTCGATATTTAAATACCATTAATCTCACCTTTTTAATAAAACTGACAACGTCTATAAACGATGTTAAATTGGTTTATTATTTGATATAACTTAAATATCCTTTTCTTAAAACTGTTAAGTACACAAACTCACTGACTAGGTAACCATAAAACATGTCCATATCAACAACTATCCCATAATAATCACTTACATATATTCAAAACATTCTTCTTTTGTTAATAGGAAATTAACATTCTACTAAGTATAGTGCATATGTATGAGTACTTTCTGCCCAAGGTACAGGTAAATATTACACAAGCCAAAGTATTTTGTTATAATATATAGCATACTTTGAATTGTCAATATTTTCAAATTTGCTACATACAGTATGTTTACTCGTTTTCTTTGAGTATAAGTAATGTCTTGTTCCTCCAAAGTCTAGATTTCCCAAATGATAACACATTTGCAGAAATGAGGGATGAGGAGCATTATAATTTCCCGCGCATACATTGTAGGAATGGTTATATAGGATATATATGGGAATGTTCATATATATATATAAAGGTAACCAAGGAGGTTTCACTTTTTCACCCACCAACTTCGAACATCAATATGTCACCTAAACGTACTTGAAATATCAAAAATAGTCCCCATCATCATCAACGACCTTCTACCAACGTTCCGGAAGGCCATGAATTCCATTACGGTAGAAATTGGTGGGCCGTGAATAGTGCTCTCAAGCGGGTCGGGTCAACTCGGGTCGGGTCAGTTGGGTCACCTCGGGTTGGGTTGTCCGGTCAGGCTACTCGGGTCGGGTTGTCGGGTCGGGTCAGTCGGGTCAGTTCGCTTTGGTCAACTGAGTTTAGGTTGAGCTTAAACTCGGCTGCAGTCGAAAGCTGCTGTTTTTCACTAGCTGCCTATGAAAATAGCAATTTTCAATTGATTTTATAGAAACCATAAATCTATTTTGAACATTTGCAACTAGTGTTTTTATGGTAAATGCTTATTTTTGTACTTGTGTGTACTTTAATTTTTCAATGTGGAAGATTGATTTTACCAATCGACTGTAATATTAATATCTACGCCAATATGGAGTCTGGATTTAGAACAAAATTAGAAGTTGTTTAAGCAAGGCCAAAAGAAAGATTGGATATGGACGACCAAGCCCAAGCAGGGCCGCGGTGGCTCAGTGATACAGAATTCATCTCTGGTGCATGGTGTCCATGGTTAGATCCCAGTTTGTGCTTTGTGGTGGAGAAACGCCGTGTAGTGGGTTTTCTCGAGATTCTCCTGTTTCCTCCCACTTTCTTCATTCCACCATTTCATTCATTTCTCATGGTCACCATATCCCTTAGCCTCGGTGCAGAATCGAGGGACCTTAAACTGAATATTTCATTTTATTTCACCAAGCCCAAGAACATCGATACAAGAAAAAGATAGATTGGATATGCAAGACGAAGTCCATAGTAATCTTGCTCTTGGCCTTGTTTTGGTTATCACCAAATAGTGATGAGCATATTTTCTTTCTTTCCGTATAGTATGAAAGACCATAATCAAAATCACACTTGGTCATTTATACCGATGAGGCGAGCATTCTTGGCTCTTGTATAGCATGAAAGACCACCAAGACAACGAAATGCAGGACCAAGACTTGACTGTGCAAGACAAAGAATAAGACGCAGTATTGATGACCAAGACACAGGGTGTTTGAATTTCATTTGTTGGGCTGAAAGTGGTGAGATAAAATTAGTACTTTATAATTAATTATCATACCGTATTTTTAAATTTTAAATTACAAAATTCATATTATGTATCATCTTACTTGCAACTATATATACTGTAAAATACGTTTTAATTACCGAGAAAGAAAAATCAAAGTGGCGCGGTTCCCGGAATCACAAGAACCTCTTTTGGAATGAAAGTTGAAGGGTTGAAAAAAATCACAGGTATTCTCCCGTTTCCTCAACCCTTATCATTGTAGTTAAACGATTTCCTTTTATCTCCGCCAAGAGACTCTTGCTACTGCCTTCCGAGAAGACCCCCTGCCGTCCGAGCAGGTGAGAACACTGATCTTGAAGAAAAATTTCGTCACATAGAACTAAAGCAAGAAAAAAATAAATTTCTCCCTCGTTGGACATTGGTATCAGTTATGAAAAGAAATAACCAAACCTCAAAAGTGCCAAATATTCATTAAGATGCATATACAAATCCCATGCTTGATCTAGCTAGTGGTTAACATGTAAGACTTCGGTACACGTGATCCGGGTTTAATTCACAATGGGAGTGCATTTTGGCGTTCACACAGTGTCGTGACCTAGTGCTCTCAAACGGGTCGGGTTGTCGGGTCGGGTCAATCGGGTCAGCTCGGGTCGGGTTGTCGGATCAGGTCAATCGGATCGGATCACGTGTCGGGTCATCGGGTCGGGTCAGTTAATTTGGGTCACGGCCCGACCCGACCCGACCCGACCCGTTGAGAGCACTAGCCGTGAAGCGAAGAAGGTATCAAGTGCATTTTGCACCTCTACTAGGTATTTCAACTGGCGTCCTCTAAGGTGATTGTCCAAGGAATGGAACAGGTGATAATCGGACGGTGTAATGTTCGGGAAGTATGCGGATGCAATAGTGTTTCCTATCCATAGCGTAGAATAATGCCTCGAGTCATCCTAGAAACATGGGGCTTATCGTTGTCTTGTAACAGGAAGAGTTTTGTGTTTTTCTTGAATACGACTCAACTGATGACACTACACAGTTGCATTGATGCTCCGACCAGCTGGTAGCAGTTCCTGATACACGATGAAGCGAGCAGTTCACCAAATACACAAGAAGAGATACGATTAAGTGGAGATAATAGAAAGCAATCCACCTAAGGAGATATTGTCAAAAAATATAACAAAATAATAAAAATATTCGCAAAAAACAAAATCATGCTCGGTTTTGTGTATACTGCAATCATGCTTTCGAGGGATTTTCGAAGTAGCACAGCACGATTGCGTAGGGAATTTCACAATTCGTATTTGGAAAGTTGGATCAAGGAACTGGGAAGTCGAGTAAAATATTGCATTTATTGTTTCAAACCTAGTGTCTAGATTGTCTGTCAAATATAAATTAGCTCCTGTAACCAAGATGTCTTACGGAAATATAGAAAAGAAAGGAAAACTCTTGTCTTAAGGTTGGAAGTGACTTGCGCCATGGTTATGAGCATTTATTTCTTGAGAAAAAGACAGCAAAGAAAAAGTAGTCTCCGTGGCTGGGTGGATAGAATGGCGATTAATAGACCTTACACTGTTTTGACACCAGATCGAATGCCATTCATATCCCATTTTATCCCTTACAAAACTTTACAGGAAGTGCATAATTTACTTTCATGTTGATAAAAATCGAAACAAAGTAATAAGGAAATAATTTATTGATTCCTTTAATGACATATATATTCAGAATTAGAGTACTATTAGTAATAGCGATTTTTTCAGTTTTATGCTCTTGTATATCTTCTCTCATTCTCTTACCTTGGAAAAAGAACAATTTTGTCTCCAACAAAGTGTGAAACATCATATAAGGCAGAAACAGACATCTTAGTGCCAAACGTGATTTATCGTGATGAAAAGGATAAGTTGCTGCTGTTAAAAAAGAAAGCTATAGCAAATTATTGAAGTTGGTTTTTCCTTAGCTTTTTAGCATTTAAAAAAATATATTTTCTTTATAGAACTATATTTTATAAGGCAAAATGTGTGATCATACCTACAAATTTAGCTAGGGAATGAAAGATGGTTTTTCACACAAATATTTTACAGGTTTAGGAGCGTGAAACACCAATATACCATGGTCTCGCTTATCCGACCTTCGTTTATTCCACATATCATAAGGTCAGACACGAACTAGTTGAAATGCTCGTTCTTCGAACGAGAAGAGTAACTTTATGGAAATATTATTTGAGAAATATTCAAATCTCTTCTCTAATAGAATAGCATATCAATCGAAGTGAAATGAAATACATCAAAGTGAATCCAACTGCTAAATAACTTCCAGATTTACCTTAAACATCTGAAATGCTTTCTCACTTTGGCCAGTTTCTGAACACAAAATGAGAAATTAAGAAATTGTAGCAGTTACCTTGCTTTCTTTGCTAGAGTTGGAATTTCCGAATACGATGGACCGCGTGGCCACAGATTTGTAACGAGGAGTTTAAATGCTGAGTTTCATCTCCCAATGATCTTTTTTGGAGTATATTTTAATACCCCTTTCCTCGAACATGTATGGTATGAAAGTAAAAAGAGAAAAGCTCGGCCAGAGTTAACTAACAAGCGGAAAGCAAACTTTGGTAAATGGATTTCGGGGCTATCATTCGCGTGGCAGTAGTGTACAATTATAGTGTTAATATTAGAAACTGGAGGAGCGCAATAGCCAGAAATAGTGGAGAAAAAGCGTCTTAAAATTCCAACTCGCCGCATGTATGACACGACGAGAAAAGTTATCAAGTGACGGCGTGGAAAATGTATAAAGATCCAAGTCTCACGTGCAAAGGGCCCTGGGTTTGATTCGTGCTCAAGTCAGTTTTTTGATCTTTGCTTTAACCAATAAAGTAGCCATTTGTAACTACAAGTAAGATATTAATTCATAATTTTGTTTATAATATATAAAACGATAGAAATGTTCAAATCAGTTGTAAAAAATTGGAATATTCCATGTTAACTAGCACTAAAATGTAACCTTTTCTGCGTCGTATATTGATACCAAGGGTTATATTATGGTTAGCACACTCGTGTAAAAATGCTTTTGAGAATTAATTCGTGTCTATATCTGTGAACAGTGTGCGAATTGATCGGACTTTTGCAAGGGGGATGGACTGTGCTTCACACGACAATAGCATGGCAAACTATGACAGTTGCAGCCACGGGCGTCATTTAGGGAGAGCAGGAAGAGCCATTGCCCCTCAAGAGTTTGTGTAATAAATAAACCTTAGTTGATTGTTTAGTAATACACTAGTACAAAACGTGAAACGTGAAACGAGTGGTGCTCTTGCCCCCCTCAATCGAAGTCTGGAATGACGCCGCTCGTTATAGCATACATGCAGTATTACCAAATGGATCTTCTCCCTTATTTCCCTTGTAGTTCGCACACTGCCCGCAGATATAGACACGAAGCGTCAAGAACATATTTTACACAACCACTGTGCTAACAGCAATATAACTCGTAATATCAATATACAGGGTGGAAGAGGTTACATTTTATTGCCAGTCAACTTGGAACATTGAAAGATTTTACAACTGATTTGAACATTTCTATTGTTTTATGCATTATAAGCATATGGTGAATTAATATTTTATGGCTATTTTATTGGTTAAAGCAAAAAAGTTGACTTTAGCGGGAATCCAACGCGGGATCCTTTGCACGGGTTCGTAAATGCTCCTAAATCTGCCACGCCATCACTTGATAATTTTTGCTTCGTATCATATAACTTTAAAACGCTTTTTCTCTACTATTTCTGGCTATTGTACTCTCCTAGTTTGTAATATTAACACCTTTAGTGTGCACTACTAAGTCGCGAAGGATGGACTCGAAGTTAATTTATCAAAGTCTCCTTTCCCCTTGTAAGAAATGGTCACCTGGCGTCCGCTGGCGAACTTGAACACTATTTAGAGAATGAACAATTATGCCTGAATTAAAAAGAATCAGGTGAAAATACGCACGAGAAGGAGTTGATAGAAGTTGTAATGAGTCGGCTCTGGACCATTATCTGTAACCTAGGGAAGAATGGACTCGTTCCAAGATGTCTTGTTGTTTGAAAAAAATAATAGATTATTAATTGAATATTTGTATAAGGGAATAGATACGGTGTATTTGTACTTTTTGTGTCTTAATTAACGCCAGATTCTATTTTATTAAGTAGAATTATAATCTAATAGAAGTTTAATGCTTAATTGAATTTGTTCTTTAAAAAAAAAAGAGAGAAAAGAAGTCCTGTGCCTTTATACAAGAGAGAATATGGAAATTATTCGAATTAAGGGTGGGCGTGATCTTTAGCATGAAGCTTCGAGTCAGCGAGACCTTGTGTGGTAGCTGCTGACTCTTCTCTTATGATCCGCAAGGATCGGACCTCCGACTTAAGTAGTGTCTGTGTGTGTGTTTTGCTTGTGCTGTTTTTTCGCTTGTCTGTTGAAGTGGTTAGTAATGAAGAAATTGGAAGTATGTGCCAAGGAACGAAAGTAATTTCTATCGTATTTTGTGCTCGGAAATATATCTTAGTTTTGCTATTATTAGTAAGTTTGGCGCGATTAACCCAATTTCGAATGCTTTCTTATTTTCTTGAAAAGGAGCCGGAGCCGAAGCCACGGTGGCCAAAGTGGGACTCTTTGTATGCTCGCATATATTGGTGTTTTCTCATTCTCCTAAGTATTCATTTAGTGAAAACTGTCCTTACCTGAGTTTTCTGATTATTTTTTAGAATAATGGCTCAGTGGTTAGATTTATTGTAAATGTGAGATTTGTTTTTTCCGAAGCTAAAAAGCAGTGTAATGTATTAGCCGATTTCCTATTATATTGTTTATTGCAGAAGGCTGTTTAGAGTTTAACCGCTTTATCGGGAGTTCGTTTCGAAAGTCTAACTATTTCCTTTTTGGAATAAATCTGTACTTTATACAGAAAAATTAGGCTGAGAACAGGACTTGTGCTACATACTAATTGGCATGCATTTTACCAATATGTTCGATTGCTGTAAAAGTCAAGAAGTCAGTCAGAACAAGGTGCCGAGGTCAACATTGCGATGGCTAGAGTGAAGGTAAAAAGAAAAAATAAAGGATTGTATTAGATGAGTGAAATTTCCTCTAATAAGTAGTTGTGTTATGTTGTATGTTTCTCGGTTGTGAGGTTGTGTGTTGCAATTCCGCTTTGACTGGTTTAAATTGCCGATCTTATTGTCCTTATGGGGATCTGTTTCTAATTGGTAGAATTGCCCTCCCCTAATATTTCTTTTTCGTTGGAATGATAATGTGGAAGATTTTTTGACTCATAGACGAAGCCAAGTTATCCAATATTCCTTGTAATTATTATAGTATTATTGAATGGTTCTTTTTTTATCCGTATATATATGAACTTCATTCTTAGCATCGAATGATTTCCTGAATTCTCTTGTAAAGGATATGAACAAAAGACATTATTTGTAAAAAAAAAAAAAAAAAAAAAAAAAAAAGAGAGAGAGAGAGAGAGAGAGAAGAGTATTTGTGGCTATGACTAGACTTAAATTTAACTACAAAGATTTGATACTCGTCAATTTAAGAATTTTGAGAATTTTTGGAATAAAATATAAAGGGTTCTCGGAAAGTAATTGGAACGGAAATTTATATAACGTGTTTGAAATGAGAAAAAATTGTGAATGAAGAATGTTTGATTCTGGATTGGATTATATTTTATGACTGTATGACTGAGGAGACTAAGCTTTATTCAAAAAATAAAATAAAATAAAATAAAAGGTGTAGTAAATGAAATTTTTTCGTAAGTTTATTAAACTTTCAGATTTATTGCGGCCTATATTTCTTTGCATAGTATTCTGTCATACCGGATTCTGGATTTGATTTGAATAACGATCTTATACATTACTATTCTGAATTGAATAATTCTAGGATTGGCGATTAAATGACAATTAATCGATTTTTGTCATCGAAGGAAATTATAACGTAAAAGGTCCTCAGTTTATATATTTATACAACTACAAGGCTACTGATTCATCAGAAACCATTTTTCACACTGCATCAAGATATTAACTTTTATTATACCACATATCAAATTAAACAAATACACTCCTTAAAAGTGGTACATATAGTTTACATAAGATGGATCCGAAATTATATCTTATTTATTCTTCGTTGCTATGACAACGAATCTCTATTATAACAAAACAGCAACGTATATCAACTGCAAAGAAATTACATCTACATATCCTTTTTATACTTTTTCTTCCTTTTCTTGAATAGGCCATTACGAGATTAAATATCGAATTTCCTTGTAATTAGGTAAGAACTTCATCTACTGGTGGATACCTCACTTGCTGCAATTTTATGTAAGAATTCAATTTTCTCAGATCCAAACTATTCTTAAATGTTTACCATCCTTTTTGGGTACTACATTAGGGCGTGTCGATTTTTTCAATTTTCAAATTCCTCAAATGAGGGGTGCTAAAAAGTTGAGACCTAACATTGTATTTCGAAGCATATATTTACAAATTCGATATAATGTTGTTTTGCTAGGTAAATATCAATCCAAAGTTTTTGTCATTTTTGTGCTTTTTTTTATGAATTTACTTTTGTTGTTCAAAGATGGCGCCAGCGTTGTATTTCATTTATTGAGCAGAAATACATCCTTGTCAATATTAGTTTTATCTATTTTCACCTTGCTGAGTTACAGTTTTAATATTAGGTGGAATTTATATTTTACAATCATTAAACTAGATATATTTTCAATTTTCTTAAACAGGTCCCAAAGTTCTCACAGTTATGTCATAGTAGCCCCAGAGGATTAAAGTTGAGAACTTCAAAACCGAATGCCAAGCATACAATCAGCACACCACTGCCAACTGTCGCAACACTGCCATCTGTGGCTACTGCACAGGCACCCACCCTATCCGTACTTGTCCGAATTTAGAACTTCCACCCCGTTGTGCTACCTGTAACGAACAACATCCCACATACAGTTACAAGTGCAAAGGAAAACCTCAACCTGAAAGTACTCGACCTGAATTAGTTGCCCCACTTCGCACTCATGATTCTTCTACCAACACGGATTTCCCCATTGACTCCACTCCTGTTACTATAGATAAACTTCTCGCTTTTACTACACTTGCCTTGCAAAACATCCACCCCTTTATCCGTCCTCACATCCTTCAACAAATCATACACGCAGCCCGTATCATTTTTCACGTCTCTTTCAACGCAACATACTCTAATACCGATGCTCATTTTCATACGTCGCACCTTCCGTCTTACTCTTAACAGCCAACTCTTACAGCATATCATCATGGCTTTAGTGTTTGTATTTCTTAATATCCGATCCTTTTTCAAAAACAAACTTCTCTTCGAAACGCTTCTACTCGAGGAAAAAGTAAATGCATTTCTACTCAATGAGACCTTTTTCAAACGATCGGATACTTGCCATATCGCACGCTATAACATCCTTCGTTGTGACAACACTCTTCCAGCTCAGCGAGCAAACGGTGGGGCAGCAATTGGCTTTTACCACAACCTTCCATATAGGCATCATTCTAGCGCAATTCTCAATCTCCCTGAGTATGTGATAACTACATTATATTTCCCGAATATAGCCATCACACTCATTACCATTTACGTCAGACCAGGTCATCCGATTCCACTTCCTTTTCTACAAGATATATCCACTACATACAAGCATTATATCATCATGGCAGATATCAATCTTCATAGTCGTACAGACAACGAACGTACCATGTTCACGCAATTTGTTGCTTCAAATACAACAGGCATCATCCACGCTTTACCATCCCCATCTCGCCCTATTTCTCAGACAACTCCCGATATAGTCATCACTTCCAATACTCTTGCTTCCCATTGCACTGTTGACGTTCTAGCACTACTTGGCAGCGATCACGCACCTATTAAGCTGACGTATCGTCATACCCAGGCAACTAAATCTGCTAATCTACCACCTCCACGGCCAACACTTCGATACGATAAAGCTGATTGGCAAAAATACCGTGACTACATTTCTCAGTCTTTACATCATCACACACCACCTGCTACCGAAGAGCAATTATACGACAGCCTCTCTACCATAAACTCGACTCTTAGCCATGCTTCCGAACTGTATATTCCAACTACCTACTCTACTCCTTATAAACCACATCTTCCACCTCAATATTTATCCATGATCCGTCGCTCCCGTCAGCTATACCGTGATTACCTCCGCACTAGAAACCCTGAAACCCTCCATCATCACACTCAACTACAGCGCACTGTTCGCAATTACATCAAAGCATACAAACTGCGGAATTGGGTTAAGACCTGCAATGACCTCAACGAAACCAGCCACCCAACTAAATACTGGAAACGATTCCATGCTCTCTGTGGCAAATACTCTAAGCCTTCTTACCCCCTTCTTCATAATAATGTACCACTCCAAACAGATCTGGAGAAAGCTAACGCCTTTGCAGACTACTTGCAAGAAATCTTTACACCTGCAGCACCCTCCACTCCACATCCAACAGATCGCCTGAATCTCGCATCTCCTCACTTACAGCCCGACGTCACTCATTCACTCCCACATCATCCTCTTACTATATCTGTTACTACCGATGAAATCATGACTGTTGTAAATCGCAAACGAAATTCCGCCCCAGGTTTTGATAATATTACATATCGCCACATTAAAGAAGGTCCACTAGTGTTTCTCAATCTGCTTGCACTCATCTACACATTCATCCTTCGAACCGGCTTTTTTCCGACAGATTGGAAAACATCCAAAACACTCATGTTTCTGAAGCCTAACAAGCCTCCTACTGCTACTTCATCTTACCGCCCTATTCAGTTGAAATCCACTTTTAGTAAAATCCTGGAGCGCATCCTCGTTAAAAGATTACATCCATATCTCGAAACTAAACATCTTCTTCCCATTCACCAAGCAGGATTCCGCCCTTCATATTCAATTAACGATCAGCTTCTTCGCCTCACCAGTCTCATCACCTCACATTATAATTCCGTCAAACCATCTTGCCTTCTGTTATTTGACCTCGAAAAAGCTTTTGACAAAGTTTGGCACCTGGCACTTCTTCACAAGCTCATTCAGCTCAAATTTCCCGTTGTCTATATCCGTTTCATCTATCACTTTCTGGTTGGTCGCCTCTCTTACGTCTACATTAACGGTCAGTTGTCTCATCCCATTTTTCTTTTGTCTGGAGTACCTCAGGGTTCAGCTCTTTCACCGCTTATGTACATCCTTTTTGTAGCAGATTTTCCTCCGCTTCCTCCTGACGTATATCTTTTCCAATACGCTGATGATACTGCTTTGCTGGCCTTAGGAAAGACTATTCGCCAGATTAATCAGGACCTGCAAGAAGCTATTAATCGTTTTACTTGTTGGTGCACTAAGTGGAGTCTCTCTATAAATCCAACCAAAACACAAGCCATCACTTTCATTCCGCCACGCAAACGCTCCAAAGTCCACCGAAACCCATCGTTGCTCTCCCTCCACATCCATGATATTCCAATAATTCCTACTCGCACCGTTACCTATCTTGGCATCATCTATGACCAGCATCTCACATGGAAACCATATCTCCAGAAAGTCGCTGCCAAAGCCTACCAACGCTTAAACCTTCTCAAGCGTCTTACTGGCACTACCTGGGGCCTAAAACCAGCTACAGTTCTCAATACGTACAAAGCATTTATGCGCCCCGTCCTTACGTACGGTTTCCCTGCCTGGCTTTCCGCTCCGCCCACCTTTTATGAAAAACTACGCAGACTAGAACGACATGCATTCCGAATCGCTCACCGCATACAACTCCCCAGTCCGACCCGAGCACTCTATGACCTTATCACCTTTCCAAGCATTACCCACTATATCGAATCTCTTAGGCAGAAATTCATCACAGTGCGATACAGTACTCAGTATCCTTTACTCATGGATACTATGCGCTATCATGAACTCCATCCTGTCCGCCCTCGCTACGCTTATTCCCCACTATGTCTGCTTTTCACCTTATACTGCTATACTCTGCCACCTGACCATCCGGATTTGTTTCTGCTCGAAGACTACCAACTTCATGCTCATCTACCTCACATCTTTCCATCCTTCACTGCACAGTAACACCTTTTGTTCCTAACAGGGCTCCCCATGTCTTCATCAGCCTAGAGCAGCCCCTAGGCAGAAGATAACACGCATTTGTTTTACTAATGTACCCTGTGTTGTCTCGTGTATCGCACATCACCCCATCTCTCACTCGCATTGTAAATTGAATCTCGTTGGCAGTCTACCATTCCCAGATCACTTACTCAATAACCATATATATGTATTGTAAGTTCATTCTTTATCTATTTATATAATCAAACTCCTTGTAAATCTTGTGCTTATATTTCCTTTTATCATCTCCTTATTTTATTTTGTGTATACTTATATTTATATTATGTTACTGTTGTTATGTTCTTATGTTTTCAAATATCCCTACCATTCACAAATGATTATGATCGAAAAGATCATAATGTCCTTGTTCTGAAATAACAATAAATAAATGAATAAATAAAAAAACCCTTAGCCCACCTATGCCTTATTCCTATATAGATAACCATTCCTTCACTTCTGTCACCTCAGAGAGGGTGTAGCCCTCTAAAAGGAAGCTAGCCTTTGGCTAGCACTAAAAAAACCGAAGGAACTGGCCACCTGGAATCTCTAACCAGGTAAAAAATAGGGTATCCGTAGCTGGCGGAGAAAAATAAGCGAGTCACTGAATTATCCATCCCCATCGCGAACTTCTGAAATACGGTTGGATTACTTGCCTCACTGAGGATTAAGGAAAAAACCGTCGAATTGGTTTAAGCCTCTACGGAGGCTAAATTATCTAATTGACTTTACTGTTGACGATCTTGCAATTCTCTTGGGCTAACGATTTGTTTTTGATTTGTTTTTGATATTCTCCTCTTCGGAGGCCTATATCACCGAAACTAATTGACGACTTTGGCATCTCCACCGGATACCGATTTTATTAGTGCTTCCTCTTCGGCTTTGGCCCTAGGACTTCTCATCCCTATGGCGGACTCTGGCAATGCTTCCGGTCCATCGGCTCTGTTTCAAACAACTCCATTGAACATTGGTCCACATGGTCGCCAAAAAACGCAACCGCGTATTGTTACCGGCACTACACGGCTAGTACCAACTAACACCACGGTTCCTACCACTTATGCAAACTGTGTCATTACCGGACAACGAATTCGATCCAGATCTCTTTCTGACGGCGAACAAACCTTAGATCCCAAGAAACAACGGCTTACACCAATAACAGATCCTACTGCTACTAATGTCAGCAACAATATGGATTGGGCATCCACTTCCACTGGAAATCAATCAACTTTAAACCAAGAAACAATTTATAACTTCCTACTAACTGATTTCGATCCAAAATACGACACAGTGCGCGCTGTCTTTCAACAACTAGTAAAGTATGTTCCTCGTCCAGAAATACGAGAAATCATCAAGACGCGCCGGGGTATCATTCTGAAATCGACAAATCCGAACTTCGCTACAAATGTCCGCAACAAAGCTACTTTCGAAATTTTTGGGTTAAAAGCAAAAATATCAACTTTAAGTTCCAGCGGACGAAAAACACCACCTCCACCACGGCGTCCTCCAATGTTATCTGTCGTCATACGGGGAGTGGAACCTGAATTCACTGATGAGGAAATTTACTCCGAATTACACCAAGAAGGACTACCTGTCAAGCGTTGTATACGTATCAAGAATAACCAGGGTCCAACATACTTAGTCCGCGTTCTTACTGATCAACAACAACTGATCGACCAACTGCTTCTCCACGGTGCATATATATACCGGCGTCGTTACAAGGTGGAACCATCTCGCACACCAGCACCTCTGCCTGTTAGATGCGAGAAATGCCAACAATACAATTCCCATCCGACATCTGAGTGT
Source organism: Thermobia domestica (assembly GCF_964235325.1). Classification (NCBI taxonomy): domain Eukaryota; kingdom Metazoa; phylum Arthropoda; class Insecta; order Zygentoma; family Lepismatidae; genus Thermobia; species Thermobia domestica. The sequence goes on along the minus strand of NC_137465.1, from coordinate 63,530,898 downwards.
CCGAACACCATCAAATGTGGCTACTGTTCACTTGACCATCCCACAAAAAGCTGCCCTAATCTTAAGGAGCCACCACATTGCGTTCGATGTTCTGAGCGACACCCTACCTATAGCTATAAGTGTAAAGCTAAACCTAAACCCGATCCAGCTAAGCCAGAACTCGTTGTACCCATACGCTCTGTTGACACTCCAACACCGCCAGCAAATTCGCTGCGCCATCCAATAACTGTTGAAGACCTATTACGCTTCCTCACTATTTCTCTACAAAATATCCATCCTTTTGATCGCAATCATATCCTGAATCAGATCATGTATGCAGCCAAATTACTGTTTAACTTACAACTTCATGCTACATATTCCGGACCTACAGTTCACTTTCAAATTCAACCACTCGAAGTCTACGTTTAATATGGGTACTTCTGCATATGCTAGAATAATATAACTTACTTTTTCTTAACTCTTATTACTTTCTCTAATAATATAACTTACTTGGCTTATAACTTACTTTTTCTTAACATTCGATCAGTCTTAACACATCATGTGCTCTTTACACAACTTCTTAAAGAAGAACAAATTGCAGCCTTTGCACTTAACGAAACGTACCTCGCACCACATTTGAACTGTTACTTTCCGAAATATCACTTGCTCCGACATGATGCTCCATCTGGTCCAAGAGTCTACGGAGGTACAGCTATAGGTGTTAGCCAACGCCTTCCTTATAGAGCAGTCACGGTTCCACTTCCGCTCACACTCCGCCTTCCTGAGCATAATGTCACGACTATTTATTTTCGAGGCCGCACTGTTACCTTCGTTACCATATATTTTCGACCAGGCAAACCAATCAACTACGAATTCTTTCGACACATCGATTCTAACTTTCGGCACTACATTATCATGGCGGATCTAAACATTCATAGCCGGTCACAGCGAAATAAAACTAACTTTTTAGACTTTCTTCACACTGAAACAGTTGCTGAGTTCCATGTTCTACCGAAACCTACACGCCCCGTCAGCAATACTACTCCTGATGTCATCACATCAACATCTCTCTCGCAGAGTATTCATATCGATGTGCTTGATTCAATTGGTAGTGATCATGTGCCTATCAAACTTACACTTCACTGTTCTCCTCGCTCTCAATCTAACATACCTCCTCAGAAAGTATTCTGTTACAAACGAGCCAATTGGGAACAATATCGCTCCGATCTGGACACTGCTGTTAATAACTTGCTCATGCCTACTACACAATACGATCTTGATCACACAATTGCTAATCTTACTGAATCAATTCAAGAAGCAGCACAACGCTCCATTCCAACAACAGAAATACAATTGCATAAACCAAAATTGCCTCCCCATTATTTACCTTTCATATCCGCTTCTCGTAGAGCACATCGCGAGTATCTCGCTACAGGTAATCTTGAAGCGCTTCGGCTTCATCGTCAATACCTTAGGATTACGCATAACTATATTGTTGCATATAAGAAACGCCATTGGATTCAGACTTGTAACACACTTGCAAGTGAATCACACCCTACTAAATATTGGCGCAAATTTCATCAACTCACAGGGACAGTTTCTCGCACACCATACCCCATTGTTCAAAATAATCAGGCAGTCATCACTGATAGGGATAAAGCTAATACGTTTGCTTCATTTATTCAAGATATTTTTACACCTCTCCCAGGTTGGCATACATCGCAACGCCTACAAAAGTCAATAAACCGACTTACAGATCCCTCTTCTGCTTTTCTGCGCCCATCTATCAACCACTCTTTGGAACCCAATAATCAACTTACTACTCCGATCCAACCAGACGACATTCGCCAAACATTATTCCGTAAACGCAACACTGCCCCAGGATTTGATTCTGTTACGTATGTACTCATCAGGCAAGCTCCACCTTCTTTTCTTCTTTTTCTCAGCACCATATATACTTTCATCCTCCGAACTGGATTTTTTCCAATCGACTGGAAATACTCAAAAGTTCTTCTCTTCCCGAAACCTAAGAAACCTCCGTCTGACGTCCAGTCTTATCGCCCTATTCACCTCACTAGTTGCCTCTGTAAAATTTTGGAACGAATTCTAGTCCGCCGCATGCACGATCACCTTGCAACTCATAACCTACTTCCTATTCACCAAGCCGGTTTTCGACCTCATTTTAGTACGCTGGATCAACTATTACGACTATCCACGGCTATTTATAATCAATACAACACAGGTTTTCCTTCTTGCCTGGTAGCCTTTGATCTAGAGAAAGCATTCGATAAAGTCTGGCACCCTGGTTTACTTTACAAACTCCATAACTATCTCCTACCATCATCATATATCAGGTTCATACATTCCTTCTTATTAGGGAGGCTGGCATATATCTCTATTAACGAAACACTCTCTCATCCGATCTTCCTACAATCCGGCGTTCCTCAAGGTTCCTCACTGTCTCCTCTATTATACTTATTGTATGTTGCCGACCTTGTTGTCCCACACAACATAAGCATATTTCAGTTTGCTGACGACACCGCCTTCTTCACGGCGGCCCGCACAGTGCAATCAATCAGTAAAACCATGCAAACGGCAATTGACGCATTCGTTCACTGGTGTAATATATGGCGGTTAAGTATTAATTCTACGAAAACTCAGGCTATTGTTTTCCTGTCACGTAGACGCCGTTCACGAATATACAGGAATCCAAGTCGATTAAACCTTCACGTAGATAATACACCTGTACTGGCGTCAAATACTCTGACTTATCTTGGTGTCATATTTGACGCCAAACTTACCTGGAATCCACATCTCACCAAGATCGTACGCCAAGCACAAAATCGGCTCAACCTACTCAAGCGCTTAGTTGGTACAACCTGGGGGCTAAAAGCTTTAACAGTACTTAATACTTACAAGGCCTTTATGCGCAGCACATTAACATATGGACACACTGCCTGGACATCCGCCCCGCCAAAATTTTATCAGAAATTGGCAATCCTAGAACGTCATGCTCTACGCCTAGCGCATCGCATCACCTTACCGCATCCGACACGGTTACTTTACGAGCTGATTGATTTTCCACCTTTATTGCATCATCTCGAACAGCTTCGTACTCGGTACGTTTGCAAGCGAATTGACCAGCAGCATCCCATGTTACTTGATATCCTACGGTACGATCGGGATCACGACGCACCTCCAACTTACGTCGATACTCCTCTCCAGCATTTCATGACTTTCTATCATTTACAACTAGATGATGCTGCAGTGGATCCCGAAATCTTTCACATCTATGAACCACGTGAGCTCTCATCATTCATCTACCCATCATATGCACCGTAACTACCTATTAACATGGGCTTCTTCTATTTCCATCAGTTCCTGAATCGCCCCAGGACCAGAAGATAACTTGCATTCGTCAGTACTAACATAACCCTGTGTGTGGCGTTCAGAGCACTGCATTCCATCTTCATCTACTTCTCTGCCCACTGCATCCTGCACTACAATCATACAGTTTTGCTTCGCCATAATTCATCACGACATGCTAATAAATGTATTATTTTCTACAGTATTTTTGTGGCACACTTGGCCTCCCATCATATTATGTTTGATTTCATTATATGTTATATTTCACCCTTCAATCACCTCTCTGTACGTAGGTGTACTCAATAAATGAATAAATATTAATATGTACAACTCATAGACCAACCACATTAAAGTGCAATCAACCTTTCTATTCATGAAGCACTTACCCGAAGAAAGGGCAAAACCCTTTAAACGGGACGACGGACAAAAAAAAATCAAAACCGAAAGTTTTTATACAATGTTTGCAGACCTATTTTGTTAGTGATTGTGAGTTGAATGTTTACTCTTCTTCAATTAGTCTTAATGTTAACATTTTGGTTACTAAGATGAAAACAATACGTAATACATTTACACATATGAGTAATTTGATTGGAACCGGCAGAGAATTGTTACCCTCTGAACTTCCAACATTACGCGATGTTCTCAGGTGTGGTTTACTGCTAAGGGAGCAAAGTATTAAAGACAACCGAAACTATTCTTTAGCTCGTCTTGCAAAAGACATTTACCCCCAAGTGCTTGAGAAGTGGAAAAGAGCAGATAGTTCTTTCGTTGCCCCAGTGATAAATTCACGAGTTACCATTCTAAATAAGATCCAGGAAAGTTGGAAGCAAGGAAGGAACAATTCTCTTGGGAGAGGAAAGTTAGATGTGAAAGAGTCCTTTGTTTCAAGACCTGACAACCTTTTTGATATTCTCATGTGCAAGTGTAGAATGGTTTTGTGCTCTGAACTAGGTTGCTTCAAACGTGCTTGTTGCAAATTAGTCAATTTAGACAAAAAATTCAATTTAGTGAATATACAGCTAGAAGTAAAGGGAACATTTCAACAGTACAAAATGACATCTCTGATAGTGAAAATCAGGAACAAACACGTGATACTCAAAACAGAGATGATGGAAATTATCAATACAAATGACAAAATTCAAGCACGCATTCCATTAAACAAAATACAATACTTTAAAGATACCTAATGTTGTCATACAGAGCATTAGGTATAGTGCCGGCTTACGTGCCACAGCTGTCATATACAGTATATTGCCGTCCTTGTGGATGCTGGTTTGGTTCCGAGAAAGACCAAAGGCTTGTGATTAATCACAATAAAGTGAAGAGACCACATAATGAAATCTATTGGACCAAGAATTTGATGAGTTTTGTCAGCAAGGTAAAATCGACTGCATCTTCTTTGAAGGCGTGAAGATACTACAAGCGTTATACTGGTAGCAGAAAATTCATATCACCAGTTCTCCGGGATTATAAGAGAACAACACTGTTCTGTTTGCAGCGAGTCAGGTGGAAGCTTCCTTTATCATTTCACTCCTCATAAAGAGTGTGACAATAAAAAAACAAGTTGATTGCTGATAATCTTGTAGATTTTATGAAGGAAAAATACATTGATACATTGCTGATAATCTTGTAGATTTTGTGAAGGAAAAATACATCTCCAAGTTTGCAAGCAATTGGAGATGATTCTGCTAACACACTGGTCAATGCTGGTTGGGATGGTGATACTATGCATTAGGTAGAAGTTAAACTCGATCGTAAGCTAAATTGGTTAGTGTGCGCTCTTCACACCAACGAGTTACCTTTGCGACACTTAATCACAACAATGGATAGCAGAACTTTGTCGAGCAATAAGTGGAAAGGTACTGTTGGTAATATGCTAGATACAGTTACTGAACTTAAAATCGATCCTTTATTCCAAAAACTCCCAATTGGAGATCCTTTTATTGCGCTGAGTGAAAATATTGTAAAAGATTTATCTTTGGATCAATCATACAGATATCGGATTACATAGGCCATTCATTCTGGAAAACTTCCACAGGATTTGGCGCTTCTTAAAATTGGTCCAGTCATTCATTCAACATGGTTGATCACAGCAAATAAACTATGTCGTTTGTGGTTTCTAAACACACGACAAAGATCTCATAAATCTTCGTGGATAGTTGAATACGTTGTTGATGTCTATTACCCATGCTGGTTCAACATCAAAGTCAAGCACTGCTGGGTGGAAGGGCCACACCACATCTTGTTTCAACTGTAGCGACTTAAAATCCAGAAGAAGATCGTTGTAAATGCTGTACTTCCAACGATCTGGCGCTCAGCGTGGTATGCATTCAGTGAAATTGTAATCCAAACACTTCTATGCTCGGATGACATTGAGGAAAGAAAAGCTGGTGTTTAAAAGATAATTAACTTGACAGATGAGGCAGCACAAGGAAATCTCTCTGTACGTCCGAGGAGATCACCTGCTATCAACCCCGACGACTCGTCCCTGCTAGAGATGATCGACTGGTCTGAAGGTGTTTATGAACCTCCCTTGACATGCAAACTTTCAACAGTAGGCCGAAAGAAGTTTGTAGACGTTCCGATTAAAGTGCCACAGTGGCCATGTTACGCTCAATCTATACAAAGGTGTGTGAAACAAGTTACAAGTTACAGAGGCAGCAGGAAAAGTCTATACACATGAGAAACGTGAGGGTTACATCAGGGTTCAAGGAGCAAGTCGACTGATGATGTGAAAAAATGAATCTAAACAGAATTTAATGAAACTTGTTTTGTGAATAACTTCTGCGTTAATAGTATCGTTTACTTATTACTGTTTCTTGAATACATTTGTATTAAGTAAAACAAGGACAGCTTTATCACGAAATGTAACACAAATATACCATATCAGCCCTATATATTAAGAGTATAGTAGCAAGTAAGAAGTGTATGATGCTGCACTTACAAAATAATTCATTACAATTGAAAATTAGTAGTTTGTCAATGTGGTTGAGTGAAGTGTTTTAAAAATCAATGAAAAATGCGTTTCTCCAGATTCGTAACAGAAGTTACACACCTCAAACATGACGAATGTTACATATTTTTGCGACAACAATTATAAAATATAATAGCACGTTATCAAAATAATGCTTTCTTTCTGTTCTCAGTAACTGCAATGCAATAATATAAAGTTTAAATATAGTATTTCAGTACGTAAATCTGTGTGTGCATAAATTTCATTGAGTGTTTTTTCAAAGTATTGGTTATATACTCTTTCTTATTGTACCTCTAGCTTGTATCAATATGTTGGTCATTAATAAAATGTTTTATACGGAAAAATAATTTATTTTATAACATCACATGGAATTTTCGAAAGTATTTCAGTATGAAATTCCGAAAACTGCACTTGTGCTATATTCAAATCTTGATTTACCTAGCTAGAATTTCTTTAATCACAAAACTAAGTGCGAATTTGAATTTCTTGTACTTAAAAACATATTTTTAAGACCCCTCATCGATTATGAAAAATTGCAAAAAGTATATTTCACCCTCAAAAATGACACGCCCTAGTACTACATGTAAAGGATTCAAATGAATACTCTGGGAAGGTCGTATTATACCATCTCTCAGCATTTCTGATATTTGTTTTCGTACATTTTCTCTAAATTGATATGCCACAATGTAGGGCTTCGTTACTGTGGGATTTTTGGTATCGACTTTGATATCATAGACAAAATCTTTGCAACATCCAGGTCTAAGCGAAAACACCTTTTTATGTTTATAAAGAATATCTCTAAATTGTAATATAAAATCCTTATCAGTAATATTTATATGATTTATAATATTATCCACACATTTATGAAATGAATAATCATTATCTCCCATCTTAAACTTTTCTCTTTCAATTTCCTTATTATTGGTTTTCTTCTGATTATCTGATTGATACTTAAACATTATTTATAAATGGTTGACATTGACAAGCAATGCTGTCACTAACAAGAATTAACTTTTGAATAATTTTGTCATTTAACGTACGTATTGAAATGTTTTATTTTCAAAGTCTAAAATAGCACGTAATTGAGGTTAAAAATCTAGTCCTATTAATACATTTTCATTTAGTTCGTTGACGATTAGGATAGGAATGGTAATTTCATAATCTTGTATGGTAATTACAATTTGCGTTTTACCCATAACTCTTTTCTTGTGTTTAGCTCTATAATCAATTAATATTAATTATCCACCTTTTGCAATCTGGGATTAAAATAATCTTTTGTAAGCTCACGCCAAAATGATTAAGACAGAAGTGATACTGTAGCTCCCGTATCAATTAAAGCTTGAAGAGAAATTCCATTAATTTTCACATGTTTTTTGGCAGTACTAAAAGTTTTCATACAAACAAAATCATCTTCAGAGGTGTTTACCTCTTCTATTTCATCATCAAACATCCAATAACAGCAATAGGAATATATTGATAATTATAAATAATGTCTAAAATTTTAAGATTAGTTTCATTTCCAGAAGAAGGTTCAGGCGCATTTAACGCTGACGTGGTTTTGAGCCCCTCCACGTCAGCTGGATCTAATTTAAATTACGGCAATTTGTTATAGTACATTGTAGAGACCTGCACGGGCCGGGCTTGGGCGGGCCGACACTGATTTCTCTTCAGGTTGGGCCGGGCTGGGGCCGATTAATTGCAATTCTTTAATAATTATTGACATTCGTTAAACGATAATTAGAATAAAGGCAAACGTTGAAGAAGTGTACCCGTAAAAATGTTACAAAATGAAACTTCGAAAATTTATCGGGCCCGGACCGGTCTCGGGCCGAAAATCTCCAAAACTTTTCGGGCCCGGGCTGGGCCGGGCCTACGTACATTCGGGCTGGATTGGGCTCGGGCGGAAAAATTCGGCCCGTGCAGGTCTCTAGTACATTGTACTCCACAGTCCTGGGTATTTTCTTGCCTGCTATATACTGTTACCGTGTTTCGATTTCTATATTGCTAATTCCTGCCACCTATGAATCTGTTTCGTGAAAAGGTGCCACGATTACTATTTCTATTGCAATTTCTGCAATTAGGTTCGGTTCTAGTACCGGACATTTACATTTAATTCATTTGTTCTCCTATTAGAATGAAAGCTATTATTATTTTTTTTCACACTTGGAATATCCTCTTGTTGAACATTGATATTACGGATGGAAGCATAATTAACATGTTTACGATTAAGGTTAGCCTGCCCTCTATTGTTGTTTTGCATCATGGATTGGCTTTCAAAATTTTGGGCAATCATGATAAGATGGTTGAAGTTGACGCACTGGGCCGAAATTAACATTTGCTGTAATTTGAAAGGTAATAAGATGCGTATGGATGCTATTATTCTAGATTCAGGATGAAAAACATTGATAGATTACAACTCATTGTAAGCTGATATTATAAAATCCGTATTACTCCTTTCCAATTTAGGGTGATAATGCCTGTTACGAATTACTGCATCACTATTGGCTAGCATAAAGTCGTTTCCAAAATTGGACAATAACGCATCCTTAAAATCAGAGTAATTACGCAGGTTAACTCTGATAGTCTTAACCCTTATCCGGGCAAGACATTTTTGTAACGTAAACGGGTAACCGGGGCCTGTGAGGCCCAGTATACATTTTAAGTGCAGAATACACAAAATCAATGCCTATTGTCACTTACTGTTCAGACTAGTCTAAAATGTACCGGTATATATTTTTGTCAAGTAGCGAAACTTCGTGTCACGCTTTTGTAAGCCGACCAAGCAGAATAGCTAGGGATGCGCTCGAGTCGAGACATGTCTCGAATCTCGACTCGACTCGACTCGAATTCGAGTCGAGACACACTTTGTAAAATTCGAGACGAGTCGAGACAAACGTATTTCTCGACTCGAATTTTCGAGTCGAGACACGAGTCGAGTCGAGACGGCTCTTAAAAATCTCGACTCGACTCGAATGTCTCGAAAATCTTTCTATAATTTTTAATATTATTTTGAAGAAAGTATTCACTCAGAAACAGCCTTGAAACCAATTCCAGCTTTTATTCCTTCAGAAAGGTACAGAACGCATAAAATTAATAGTTAATCTTTAAAGATCAAGATTTAATTTTCAGGTCAATTCAGTTAATTAGAACTAATAGTTAATGTCGTTGTATTCGGTTGTACTGCAAATATAATGATAATAATAATAATAATTGATTATCCAGTTTGTATAAAACTATTATCCGTAGTCTAAATGTAGTTTGTATAAAACTATTGCGATAAAGTGAACTTCATAAATTCTCTGAATGAGCAGTTGGTAGTCTATAGTAATTTAGCATAGTTATAATTATTATGTTTACGTTCCCATGAACGCAATAGGGTTACGTAACTTCTGGATTATTCGCTTTCCCAACCATTCTGAGGCTTTAATATTTTGCAGTATATCATGAGCTACGGAGAATATATAATGTAACATTTGTTGAACAACCTTATTATGATACGAGACTATTTTACATAGTATATCTTATCTAATATAAATAAAATAAAGAGTTTGTTTCTGTGTTTGTCTGTCTGTCTGTGTGCGACCTGGGGACCAGACGAGTGGACCGAGAGTTCCCAAAATTTGGTCACGGGTACCTTAGTCCAGGCCCCAGATCAAGACGAAGCGTTTTTTCTTAAATTTCGAACCAGGGGGGTCTCGGGAGGGGACGTTTACTGGGACCGACCTGGGGACTAGACAAGTTGACCGAGAGTTACCAAATTTTGGTCACGGATACCTTGGTCCAGGTCCCAGTCTAAGGCGAAGCGTTTTTGTCAAAATTGGATTCAGGGGGGCGTTTAGCGAGACATGTAGTAAAAGTAATCCAAATTGATCGACATTAGTGTCAAATCCATAGTTTTCACGGTCGCTGAGATCAATGGTGACACTTCCATCAGCGATGACTTGCAAATTCAGCTACTACTGTATGCGGGCAGGGTGTCAGCGGGTGAGGAATACCGAGACATGTATAAATAGCCCATATTGATTGATACTAGTGTCAAATCCATAGTTTTCGCGGTCACTGAAATGAATGGTGATACTTCCACAGGTGTTGACTTCCAAATACAGCCCCCATGCGAAGAATGGGTATATTAAGCTAGTATTACAATAAATGGACTGCTTGGATGCCAAGAACTAGTACAGATAAGTATCATTCACTTCTATGAATAGGTATTTTTTAAAAGGATTTTTGTAAACACTAAGTTATAAAACAATGAACTACATACAATAGTTATGGTTTTGGTTCCCAACATAAAAGAAATATGGATTGTTCATGAGATATTGAACTTCAACTTTCACTCCTGGAAAATTTCAATTTTGGAGTTAGCCCACTTGGCATCAAAGCAGTTCACTGTAAGATAAATACATTCCGCACATTAGTAACATAGTTGTTCAGGGGCCTTCGATTTCCATCCTCTCAAATGCAAGCTGAACGATTGCTTGATACATGCTGACTATATAGGAGAAATAGTGTATTAAGTATTCGAGCTTTGGTGCGTATTCGTATTTACACTCTGATATAACTTTAAGTTCACACTCAAATCGAGCTAATTGTTTAATGCATTTCGAAAGCTTTTGTTTTTATGCAGCTCATTAAGGAAAATCTATTTCATAATTGTAACAATCGCCGCTGTGACTCAGTGTCACAGCTCTCACCCTTGGTGTGTGAGGACTCTGATTCTGTGTGTGTGTGTGAACTCCGCGGCTAGTGTACGCGCCTTTGCCGCGGAAGACTCGGGTTCAATTCCCGGCGCGAGCTCATGTAGTTCGGATTCCACGTTAATCAGTAGGTCTACATTTCATATATCCTCGCTGCTGAAAGAGACGGTAAAGTCAAAAAAAAAACTCAACAATATATATTTGTGTGTGCTTATGTGAATTTCCTCGTGGCTGTATGGTTAACACATACGCCTTGACCGCGGGAGACTCTGGTTCGATTTACGGTGGAAGCTCATGAAGTTGTTACCGGTAACCCACTTTAAACTGTAGATCCATGCCTCATATAACCATAGATATAATATATATGCCTTTGATACACATATTTTCCGACTTGGAAGCCATCGAAAATTTCCGGGCACAGAGTCCCGTAGACCGAAAATGAGAAACATGGGTACAGAGTGAAACAGCCATAGAAATTTAAGCTTTTTAGGCTAACTTAATCCTTACATATAATGCAATAGCTTGGCCAAGTTATAATGGAAGAAATGCTATCATTGCAACACTCTGAGAATAGAAAATGTTCGTCAGGTATTACTATCCCCCCCTCTCCTGCAGAATGAAAACCCTGACTAAAACTCAATATATATAACTATTTTGTGTAATGTAACAAACAGTGGCGGATAGTATTCATGTTTCCTTGCAGAGATCCTTACGAAGGTTCGCTTCCATCTTCCTCTCCCCAAGAACTAAGATAAATTAAAAAATTGCTATTACTTTTTAATCTTGTACAAAGGACGCAATTGAAGTCCCAGTGTAACACCCATTCACATTTAGATTTTTCCCCTGGAAGAAAACCAGTTATTATTGTTTCTTGATTTCTCAGTCTCACCTACATAAACATACGAATAGAATTACAGGATAGGACATGTTTAGAGTGCCTGCACGTGACATCTAACTATATTTCTCATCAAATGTGTCACAGATGAAAATTTCCGTTTGTACTGCCTCTATTTTCTGGTACATATGTTTGATTTATGTTATGTTGCTAAAATTCGTTAGGAAACAAGTACAGACTGCGCCTGTGTGCCTGACAAAACGTAAATGTACTGGATAATTATTTCTTCACTTTCTTCCAAAAAAAAAGTAGCGGACCAAAGATAGCCGTTGTTTACCTAAGGTCGTTACAGAGCAGGGGTTTCATTCAGTCAGAGGGAAAAGAAAAAATAATTTAAGGTTTCTACATTTGTTTTGAACTGCAATATACTTCTTCCTTTTATTTTAAGAACCATTTCCTTCTCATTTGTCTGCATCAGAAAAAAATGCAAAAAAATCACTAGAATGTGCCTATTTACCCAAGTACGTACAAGATCACTAGTTCAATAGTAAAATCACTAAATCTAGTACGAAATCATAAATGTGGCATCCCTGGGTTGGAGCGAAAGTAATGGTTGGAGTAAAAACTAGTCCGTATTTCTACTGCGTTTTGTTGTTGAATTCACAGAAATGTTCAAAAATAAATTCAAGAAGTAAAACACGATCCTACAAAAGACTGTTTACTTGCTCACTGGTTTTCGTATTGTGAACTGAAACTCAAGTGCGCAGTCATGTTGAATACTTCTGTCCCTTTCTACTTTACAACTTGAGGTGGGATGAGTCGGAGTCGGAAGTGGTATGTATTGTTTATACTACTTACAACATTAAACCCCACATAAAATATAAATTCACCCTTTCTCAATTCCCTTTTTCGAATACAATGAACCGACTCTTTTGCTGAAGAAAGATGCTAAAAGAAAATTGAAACATCTGTGTCTAAACTTTCTTTGAAGCGCAGTCTTTTGTATTTGTAAGGTTTTGCGAGTGTTTTCGAGATAGCCAAATCTTTTACCATAGACTCCTGCTGCGAACTGACCGTGAGTAAACTCCCGATCTCGCTGTGCTCAATTTCTCTCGCACACGTGAAATGGGTTTGTTGTTTTCAAAACAAATAGGAAGTTACCTTGTGCTTTTGCATTTCTGCACGCACACAGGTACCATTGTTGTTTTAATGATCAGAAGAAATATCAAAACCGTTTGATATATATGATACGAAACAGCTAACAGAGGGAGGTAAAGATAAAAGTAGGCCTATACCAAGTTTTCCGCGTGGTACCATTATGGAGAATAAATATTTGATAAAGTCACGTAGATGCGCTTAAACCTATTCCATCTGTCCTTATAATTTTTCTGGTCTCATCAATTTCTCAGGAGAATACGTACAACATATGTCCAAATTCCATATATACTCTTTCTAAACTAATGAGTAAACTCATTAAGAACACCAACTGATATCAATAAACAGGAAAGAAAACAATACTTTATACTTCTATCATTTGGTACACATCTCTATGAAGCACAGCTTGTTTCTTTTCGAAATAGCTCCTTCGTGTCACAGCTGTGGCTAGTTTTGTTTTGTGTTAGGATGAAAGAGAGAAATGCAACATTTGCTTCGCGGTGAAGTTATATATATTATTAAGATGAGCGGTGATAAGCGAGGTTTAACAAAGAGTGCCTTTCGGATGCACAATTTAACGGGTAGTTGCAGTCCGTGTTGAGAATCGAACCAAAGCTATGTAAGACATGTTAATATTGAGCTCTTTTGTGGTAAAAGTGAACTTCAGAAACACACAAAAGACTTGAAACATCAAGCTAATGTAAAGCAATTGAAAAATAGCCTACCTATCGCTGCATCTTTTCTGTGGCTAGGAACATGCAGTGTGTAGCAACAAGAATCGTGTTAAGGACTTTTTTTTCGAACATAACATTCCCTTCCACACCATAAAAGACAATTTAATGTTTGTTAAAAGAAAGTGCACATAATATTTTTAAATTTTGTTTGTGATCCTATCATGCATAATTATAAATAATGCCTTTTATGCTACGAGAATGAGTTCAACTATACGTCATGGCCCCTCTAAAGCGGGGCCGCTGGGGCTCAGTGGTAGATCGTTCACCTCTGGTGCTTGGGGACCGTGGTTCGATCCCAGCTCGCACCAAGTGCACTTTGTGGTGGACAAACACCATGTGCGTGGGTTTCCTCGGGGTTCTTCCGTTCCTCCCACTTTCTTCATTCCACGATTTCACTAATTTCTCATCATCACCCCCTCTCCTTTAGCCTAACCGGCATAACCGTGGGACGTAAAACTCAAAGATTTCACTTCATTTTTTCCCTCGAAAGCGATATCTTTCAAAATTATTTATTGTTAGATATTGTAAATTTACGGTATCTATTTTAGTGGACGGGAAATTTTGCATCTAATCGGATAATTTCATGGCTTCTAACAGGAATTCGCAGTTACGAAATTTGCATCACTGTCTTTTGAAAGGATCCCTAGAAAAAATACTACTAGAAAATAACTGAAAACACAAAATGGATTTGATAGCCAAATTCACGTCATCTTGGTCCGTCATCATTTTTCTTTAAATATTTGTATTTAGTGTTAGATTAGAGTTTAGTGTCCCTTTCAGCATCAAGGCTATATGAGACGTGAACTTACAAATTAACGTGGGTTCAGAACCACAGGAGTTCCCATCGGAAATCGAACCTAGGTCTCCCGCACCAAAGACGCGTACGCTAATCATATGGACAAGGGTGTTCGATATTTAGTAATGTGTACATAAAGTTGTGAAATTGCGCTTGTATAATGGAATGCAATTCCTTCTACTGACATAAACCTTCACAATACTCAGCTGGACAAAGTATCTTTAAAAAGAAAATGTCACTCTTTATGTTTCAGTTCCTGGTTCGTCTGAAGGATGGAACAAATTGCAATGAGCGTTTTTGGATCCTACTTTGTGTAGTTGATTCATCATAAAATTGGTATTTGATACGGATATGAACTAAAAACGTACAAATATAAATTTAAGTCATTCAAATACCTTTAAACAAAAATTGAATATGAATATATATATATATATCGTTCGTGAAAGAGTCATGTTATTTCTTTAATACAAGTACATGAATACAGTTAGCTCCTCTTAATGAAAATAAGTGGTGGTTGGTCTTTAAAAGTAGTGTGGAAAGATTAGTAAAGAATCTGGCATAATTTAGAAAAATATATGGTAATTCAGGCCCGTGTTTGGCATCATCGATTGTCTCAAGAGTGGCAACCCTGACTTAAAGGTTTCTCTTCGAGAATAATGGATTATCTGGGATATATCAGATATACAACTCGATTTGGAGCAGTATTCTCTATAACAAACTTTGAAGCAGGCAGCATATCTGTTGAAATAAGTTATTTCTGAATATATGAGTGGAATTCAGAACTATTTTGAGTCAGTTCGACTTGTTTCTAGTTAAGGCAAGGTAAATCAATCCCCGGATAGAGAGATAGATTACTCTTATGTTATTTCTTAGTAGGGAACATCTAACATTTTCACGGGAGACAGTGTCTTTTTATGAATATTGACATTTCCACGTATATTTAAGATTGCTAGCAATACCTGGTTTCCAGAGTAACGGAGCAAGTCGTAGGGATTTTAGAGTAAGAGCCTTATTTGAATTGTGAGCAAGAAGGATGCTTGTTTACGAGGTTCAAAGACTGTTTTTAAACCACAGTCTGACTGTATTCAACTGAGTGTGAACTTATAGAATACTGGACTAGTTCTCGATGCGAACCTAACCTCAAACGAAGATTCTGCTGAAGGCGCTTTACTTCTCTGGTGAGAGGAATTTTCTTATATTCAACCAACTCAATCCTATAAGTAACAGAATTAGCCTTTTTTATGGAGAGTCTGTTTATAGGCCATTCCATGTTTAGGACTTTAGGCCAGACAGCTTTCTGATTATTGAAATTGTCTTTTAGATGTGAAGGAGTATGATGTAAGAAAACACATGTTCTGCTCTCTCATGATTGAAGCACAGCTTAGCTGCGTTAAAGAAAATCGATTTGAAGTTATAGTTTCATGAAGGCTTAAGTAGGCGACTTCTTCTCCGATCTGAAAAGTTGGTCTTTTATTTCATGGCAGTTAAAGGAAATTCTTCTCAAATCAGAGCACCATTCTTAAGCACCAAAATATCCTGTATGGACTGGAAATGCTTTATTTATCCAAGTTTCCTTAAACATGTGGTATGTACTACTCTGTGCTTGTTAATTACCCTAGACAAACTTACCGGGCAGTTCAAATTTTTACAGTTAAAGAAAAGATTACAAGACTAATAGTTATTTACTATATGTTATTTTAAATGCGACACTAGTAGCAATAGAAGCCACGAACTCATTTTCTTTTCTTTTCTTTCTTTCTTTTTTTAATCGCACACACAAGAACACATGTACACCAAAACGATCATGTTCGACAATGTTCCTGGGTTCATTGCGTGTTTCTATCTCTTGGTCGATGAATGTTTGTCCAGAATCACTATTAAAAATCGGGTTGCAGACCGCGAAATGCATGTTTAACCCTTTGAGACCTGGTGGTAACATTTGCGTACATCATATTTGCGAGCACAAAATACTACTTAGTAAATAACCAGTGGATAGTCTTTGTTACTACTTAGTTTATTATCTAAACAAATTAGATGGAGCACTATGGCTCAGTGGTAGAGCGCTTACCTCTGGTGCGTGGGGCTGTGGTTCGATTTCCGGCAAAGTAGTTTTATAGTGGACAACATCGTGCTCGTGGGTTTTCTCGGGGTACTCCCGTTTCCTCCCACAATTTCATTCCAACAATTCTTCCACCATCATTCACTTACTTTAATCATTATCTCCCTTAGCCTAACAGACATAATCCTTGGACGTTAAACTCAAAGATTTCATTTCATTTTTTAAAAAAAACAATTAAATCATAATTAAATTGAAGGCTTATTCTTTTAGTATGGGAAACATATTGACACCCATGGCCGTAATCAGGCTTCAAGATTAGGTCGGACAGACATCATTTAGGGTCAGGCTGTTAAGTATTCTTTTAATAAACAATGCTGAACAAACTAGACAATCGTGTTTTAGGATTGTAGAAAACGACCGTGAATTATGTTCAAACACAATTATTATTATATTTATTTCTCTGACTATTGGATCTTTATACCCTACATTACAGTGTTAAACAAAAGAGAATAATTGTTTGTATAATAGTATTCAAGAGTGTTCTCATCATGATTAGTTTTGTAAACAATTCAATTACACTTATTTGGTGTTTATTTCTAAATAATAAGTCCTAATACAATTTCATAAAGTTGTAATTCTTCTTTAGTTTGTATCACTTTACACAATGACAAATACAAAAGGTGTGTTGTATCGGTGCAGTACCAGTTTTTCACGTTTTTCAAAATGTTCCAAAACCCAAAGAATAATCTTTAATTTCTGATATTTTAGTCGTCACAAATTACAATTTTATAATGTAGTCAATGTTTATAATTATTGGGCAGTTGGGCGTTTAAACTAATGACATCATAATAAAGTCAAAACCATAATTTTGAGTTGAATTGATTCTGAGTTTAACGTCCCGTTCAGCAGCGAGGCTATGTGAGACGTGGACCTACTGATTAACGTGGAATCCGAACCACATGAACTCCCACCGGGAATCAAGCCCAGGTTTCCCACGCCAAATGCAAGTATGCTAACCGTTAGCCACGAAGGAGCTCCACCATAATTTTAGTGGGCGATAAGAAATATCTCGCCAGTGCTTTTACAATAAATAAAAGTTTATAAGTATTAAAGAATAGTGGTAAGAGATTTTATAATAGCTCTTTTATTTATGAGATATGAGTATTTAAAAAAAAACAACTAAAGAATAGGTTGGCGGAACCACAAAAGACTCGTAAAATAAACTTTCTTATAAATACATACGCACCTTACTCACCTTTTATAATTGCTATGCTTACGTTCTCCATAAAAACATAAATTCTCTTTTAGTGATACTTTACACAAGATCATGAAGTGGGTTCAAATTTAATTAAAGGCAAAATACAATACAATAATCCACAAATATTGCCTCAAGTGAGTTTAAAGATTTCTAAACACTAGTGCGAAACC
Source organism: Thermobia domestica (assembly GCF_964235325.1). Taxonomy (NCBI): domain Eukaryota; kingdom Metazoa; phylum Arthropoda; class Insecta; order Zygentoma; family Lepismatidae; genus Thermobia; species Thermobia domestica. The sequence goes on along the minus strand of NC_137465.1, from coordinate 63,512,875 downwards.
GGGCTCTGCCGTTGCGATCGATTTACAGGTCTTGAGGCGAAAGTAAGAAGGGACTTACGCACACAGTAAGTAAAAACAATTACTATGCCTGTAACTTTCCCCCAAATGGGTGTATCTTAAAACTAACCTCACCATTATTTTTCTAATTAAATTCTAGCCCGAAATTATGTATCATATTACCCTATTCCCATTTTGAAAACTTGACCTTAATTCAAAATGGCGGATTTCAAGATGGCTGCCATCAAGGTCATATCTACCATACGACTTCCCCCCAGGACTTATGTGTATCCACATGGTTTTTCTTCACTTTTCTTCATTAACGCTCCGTTTACAAAGGGTAGTAAGGGACTTCTGTAGTGATCTCTAATAACCACATCACAACTCTTAAAAGTTAATTTAAAAAAAATAGAAAACATGCACCATGGCAAAAATTTGTCATCACAAGTAATGATGCATACATGCCTTCTATCAGCAAAAAAAGTTTCATTGAAATTGGAGCCGGACATTTGAGTGATGTCCCTTGTGGGATGTGATTGAACGTGACGTCAGAACACATCGCCCCCCTTCCCGGAATTTACGGGAATTAGGTGACCTGAGTGAGCACATGTGGTGCCAGCTCTCTCCAGCGACCTATCAAGGATCATTGCGTGTATGCCAAGACGTGTCGCCGTTTTTATCCATGCCAAAAGTCGACATACTGACAATTAGGTAGGTAGTCATGATGGTCTGGCTGATGTGTGCGTATATTTTAACTCGTATATTTTGTCTCGACTCGAATTTCGAGACGTCTCGACTCGAATTCGAGTTGAGTCGAGACAGAGACTGTCGATTCGAGACACGAGTCGAGACAGAAACATATTTTCGAGTCGAGACACGAGTCGAGACAACATTTTCTCGAGACGAGTCGAGACAGGCTTAAATCTCGACTCGACTCGACTCGAATGCATCCCTAAGAATAGCAAATCCGGTCCAGACATTTTTGTAACGTAAACGGGCAACCGGGGCCTGTCAGGCCCAGTATATATTTTAAGTGCAGAACACTCAAAATTCAATGTCTGTTGCCGCATACTGTTCCGACTAAAGGTTACAATAGTCACGTGTTCAATATGTAATTATGTGACAATTTGATCTAATATTTGACAGGAATTTCACTAAAGTTATACAGGGCCTCCTAGGCCCCGGTTGCCCGGTTACGTCAGGAAAAGATTTTCAAATTAAAAAAAAGAAGCTTTACCAACTCGATATGTTCATGATTTTAACTTCGACGAAAGATAGAAGAATTCAGTATTTTATGTCTTCGAAATATGTATGGTTATTGAGAAATTTTAGAAACATGAAGCTACTGGGCCTGGAAGGCCCCGGTTGCCCGGATAAGGGTTAAACCAAGTTGAACACGGAGGCAATAGAACATGTGGCAAAATTTTTAAGCATTTAGATTCATCTACTTCCATCAAATTACACTCATCTTGGAATTTTTCTATAAATGTACTAGTCGGTATATCATCAGATCTGCCACTAAACTTTGTGAGAGATTTAATTTCAGTAACAAGTAAAATTTTACCTCTATTTCTATCCTGCACCTGTCGTGAATTCACGGGATGATTTCTGTCACGATGCGAGGAACGATTGGTTTGTCGACGCTGTCCCACACAAACTTCATTATTACTACTTGTCGAATATTCAGCGGAATCATCACTTTCTTTCACGTTCCTTCGATGATGATGATGATCCTGGGATGTTTGCATCATATCAGTGGGAATTCCATTGCTGTTCGTATGAACATTAACATGATTCTCATTAGCCACCACAAGATTTACTTTGATAGAATTCACTTCTTGCAATTCTCTAATCTGGTTATTGTGTTCATTTATTTGGGCGGAGTGATCATTAACTATAGTTTCTACCATTTCAATGGAATTTTGCATCTCAGTGAATCTACGTATAATTCGTTCCATTTTAAGGTCACTTCGTTCAATTCGTAGATTTATCTGGTCGATTTTATTATCAAGTTGTTTCATTTGTTCCATTTGTTGGTTCATTCGATTACCAAAATCCTGCTTTAATTGTCCCATCTGCTGATTCATTTGTTCCATTTGTTGATTCATTCGGTCACTTAGTTGTCCAATTTGCTGTTCCATTTGTTGATTCATTCGGTCACTTAGTTGTCCAATTTGCTGTTCCATTTGTTGATTCATTCGGTCACTCGGTCGTCCAATTTGCTGTTTGATTATGTCTGCTAAGTCAACGGAGTTCAATTCCCTGTTACCAATTAGATTCAGATGAATTTTCCATACCAGGAAGACTCATTTTGTTATGTCTGAAAATTCTTGTGCCACTCCTTAACAAAATGTACTCCGTTTTGATATTTCTTTTAATAAAATCAATACGTAGCCTTAAAGTCAATCTGTACCCCCGGAGTTTATTATTTAGGAAATTGTCTACTAAACTTCATACAAATCTCCTATGGCCCTGGCGGCAAAACTACCAAATTTATATATAACGTAAAAGGTCCTCAGTTGATATATTTATATAACTACAAGGTCACTGATTCATCAGAAACCATTTTTCACACTGCATCAAGATATAAACTTTTATTATATCACGTAACAAATTAAACAAGTACACTGCTTAAAAGTTTACATATAGTTTACATAAGATGGATTCGGAATTATATCTTATTTATTCTTCGTTGCTATGACAACGAATCTCTATTATAACAAAACAGCAACGTATATCAACTGCAAAGAAATTACATCTACATATCCTTTTTATATACTTCTTCCTTTTCTTGAATAGCTTGTGCATAATTTAAAAGTATATTCTGCCCACAAATACGAATAAAGGTCGAAATACAAGTATCGTTATAAAATTAGAATATTATTTGAATCATTAGTCTATAATAATATTTTTTATCGTATACTCATATTGTTGTTGAATAGTGTATATATATTAATCTAACGAGTTAGTATGTATACACAACCACTATATTGTTGTAATAAAGTTTGTTATATTTATATATATTGATTGTTTACCCTTTGTTTATTTTTTATAATAATACAAGGAGTATTTGATCGTTTCACAGTTCAGACGCAGGCTTGAGATGGGGTGTCCGCACCTTCAAGTCCCTTTTGCCAAACCGTGCTAATCGAGTTTAAATCGATTGTTATTATTATTATTATTATTATTATTATTATTATTATTAATTTTAGACACTCATTTTGGATTCCTTTGGTGGGTTGGGCGGAAAGGGACGTTACAAAGTGAAATTTAGTAATGAAACTCAATAAGAAACAAATTTTAATGTAGCGCAATTTGTCAGCACAAATGGAGAGCGCAACTAAACACTTCACACATGCGTAAGAAATAGTTGATCTGTTGAGATAAATAATCTGTTAATCATGTCTTCAAACCTTATAAAAAGTTTTTTTTTTTATTGTTGTTTGCCCGCGTCACAATCTGTTTTTCAATGACTTCCAATGCTAAATTTAAATCCGCTATAACTTCTTTCCTCGTCTTCACTTCCACCTGAAATGTTATATTTAGGCATAGTTGACCATCTTCCATGCAGTCTTGGGAAGTAACGTAACGCAAGTAACGCGTTACTTTTTAAGTAACGTTTCCTAGTAACGCGTTACATTTTTTCCAAAGTAACTGTAATGGTAACGCGTTAAAAATTTTTAAGTAACGTACCTAGTTTGCGTTACTTTTTTCGCGTTACATTTCGGATGAGTAACTACAATACTGCCGTGTCGTGACAAAACGCTGTAACTTTGGCGAAGAAGTTTTGCGAAAATGAGCCTTAAAGTTTTCATCCGAAAATGTGATCTGTATCGTGTAGAAATAGCGTATCTTGACTTTGGAAACACGTGGTTACATGTAATGTTACGTAAATGCATGTTGTGTGATTAAATTTGGTGAAAATTGATTGGTTGACCATTATTGCCTAGTTACACTGGTTCTACACGATACAGATCGCATTTTCGGATGAAAACTTTAAGGCTCATTTTCGCAAAACTTCTTCGCCAAAGTTACAGCGTTTTGTCACGACACGGCAGAATATATGTGCTGTATATATTTTTTCGGAAACAAATGTTTCTTTCCTGTAAGCAAATTTCTCAGAATGAAACAATTGAGCATGAACTGCGTATGTCAGTGACCGACAGTCACAGACACACAGAGAAACAGATAAGTTCGTAGTGCCACTTGCTGTTTCTTGAAGATGAGAACAGCCTTAGGGAAATCACGTGTACTGATTGCAAGCATCTGGAAGATTTTGTAGTAGATTTTGACAGCTCCAAATCAATACATTCAGTGAGTGAACTAGGAGTGTAATGATACCGGTAGTCTATTTTACTTTTATTGGTGTAGTTTTTATAAAGATGGAGAACGAAAATATTTTACCGTTCGAACATTTGAAAGAATACTTTTTTACCAAGAGCTGAGGATGATGGTGGACAGAATTTAAAAGTAAAGTTTCTGAAGTACCCCGGCGGGAAATATTTATCAACAACTAGGGTGTCATAATCAACGATTTACAGTAAGAGGTTAATATGGATAAACTGTGTTCTGATGAGCATAGTAATTTTGGATACATCATATTTAAATAGTAGGCTACCGTACACAACCAAGGGTGACAAAAAGAATAGGAAAAGTGTCTAAAGATTACAAAGCACTTTATATTTTGTCAAAAACAAGCCAGCGTACACACTAGAGACCTGCACGGGCCGGGCTTGGGCGGGCCGACTCTGTTATTTCTTTGGGCCGGGCCGGACTTGGGCGGGCCGACACTGTTATTTCTTTGGGCCGGGCCGGGCTTGGGCTTGCCGACACTGATTTCTCTTCAGGTCGGGCTGGGCTGGGGTGATCAATTGCAATTCTTTAATAATTATTGACTTTCGTTAAACGATAATTGGAATAAAGCCAAACGTTGAAGAAGTGTGTCCGTGAAAAATGTTACAAAGAATGCAATAGCTATTTACAGATTGTGTTGCTTAGCGGCTCCACTTTCACTATAGAGGATTGCAGGCATTATGCGGTAAATTGAGCTCTGACCTTGACCTTCACTGAACTCAAAATATAACAAGAAGGGGTGGGAATGTTTTGCCTATCGCTAAACAATATTGCCATCTTCACTTTATGCTAAAAATCAATTAAGTTTGATTTTTGTTATAGGGAATGGAGTTTTTGTTCTCTCGATGACAGGCAAAGTTCTAACAGGCAATGGTACCATTCGGGAGGCAAGCGTCAGGTTGTAAACCAGAGTTCAGTAAATGTTTCTGAGGTTAGGTCAAATTTAGTACTAAATTTAAAGAAAGATTGGGGCTCGAGCTATTTTTTTAAAAAAAATTATCGGTCCGGGGTCGGGCCAAAAACTTTTAAAATTTATCGGGCCCGAGCCGGGCTTGGGCCAAGAATTTTAAAAAACTTATCGGGCCGGGCCGGGCTCGGGCCGAAAATCTCCAAAACTTTTCGGGCCCGGGCTGGGCCGGGCCTAGGTACGTTCGGGCTGGATTGGGCTCGGGCCGAAAAATTCGGCCCGTGCAGGTCTCTAGTACACACAGCATTGCTTTCGTTAACAAGTGTTTCACCCTTGAGTCGCTTATAAAATTAGGCAGAATAAATTTTGCCTATGATTGTTCTAGAGGGATTTGTCCAGGATGGTTTGGTGTCGGGCTAATAACGATGAGTATGTTTATTTACATCACCGTTAAAGAAATAGCAAACTTTCTGAAAGGAACTTACTTAGGAAACATCAGATCCTCCTTCTACTTAATTGCATCTGGCATTCTGAGTGAAAGATCTATGGGACTATTAGAAAAATATATATTTCCGTTTCCACGCTGATGGTAGAATTTCTTAAGCATATATTGAATTACGTTCGAAGCATAGACGTAAATAGCGCCCCCACAACCGTGTGGCGTGGGGATCGCACAAGCTGCAAGGCCAAAAAATATACAGAAAGTACGCAGGGGCGGACCAGGCCAAATTTTCACCCGGGCAAAGTTACTTTTTGGCTCCCTCACCCCCAGTACTATCCTATATTTTACATTTTATCATAGTGTTTTTAATATTTTAAACCCATTTTTCAAAAAGACATTCATTACCTAGGAAAACTTCACAAAGAATATGGCCCGCTATAAACAATACGAACTCTGCTCCCCCCACTTGGTCTAGTGGCTAGCACGCCTGCCTTCTGTGGTACCGGGTCCAATTCCCGGTGGATTACTGTTGAACGATAAAAATGGTTCGGATTCCACTATAATTAGTATGCACATCTCCTTTGGCCATTAAGGCATAAGCGTGGAACGCTAAACTCAAGCAAACAAACAAACAATACTTACTCCCCCGCCACTCTTTATTCTACAAGCCATCTCTCCATTTTTCGATACAGCCCCCTTAGTACTATGAAACTCTCCTCTTCCATGGTTATGTAATTGCCACTACTTTACAAGAATATAAACAAAAAGTCAGTAGAAAAACATAAAATTTACTTTTTGAGGCTCTTTGGCGCCCCTCTTTCTCTGGCGCCCCGGGCAGTCGCCCGGCCCTTGATACGTCCTTGAAAGTACGGACGCATAACTAAGGACTGCGGAGGAGAGGTTAACCTTCATGTTATGCCACTGGTTTGACGTGTTTGAAATGTTCAGTGACTGCTCGGTTAGTGAATTAATTTCGATGGTTACTGATGTTTAAAGTTTAGCTAAGACAAAGTTGCCTAACCAAATACATTTGATATCGCGATGTCACAATTTGATTTTTCCTCACATAAAAAATATAAAAACAATAGTAATAAAAACCCTTAAGAGGCCCATAGGCGATCCACGCTTTGTGCAAACATCATGTTTGTGCAAACACTGTGTTTGCGCAAACATTCGGTCATACATTGTTCAACTGTTTGCACAAACTTCAGTTCAATTTTGAGTTTGATCGCGTAAACATGTCCACTGAAGCAGCTTGTTTAGCGATAGTAATTGCTTGTGCTTTGGAAGCGGAAAGACCTGCGAAACCAAAACGGAAGAAGAGGGTGTGGATGAAAGAGTGGTTCATAAAAATGATCTAAGTTTAGTCATCAAAATTTACCTAGGAAATATCCGAACTTGAGATAAGTTCGACTGTGGACTATAAAAATTATTTACTAATGGATTTAACTACATGCAGTGAAATATTGGAAAATTGATTTTATTCCTCACTGACTCTCTATCCGCCTTCTAATCTATTTTCTTCATTTTAGCCACCAATTTCTCATACGCTACATTTTTCGGATTCATGTTTTTCTAATCTTCATTCTTTACCTTCCAAAGTTCAGGTAAATTTCGATAAACTTCAATAAATTCTCTCCAGAATTCTTCATTCCTATTCATTGACGCCATAGCGCAAGAAATAAGCGTCTGTACGCTAGGCCTCTTACTCGGAAATAAAGCTCGTGTTTGCACAAACATGCCCACACACGACCCACGTGTTTGCGCAAACATCATATTCGTGTAAACAATTTTTGAACGAGTACGATGTGGAAAAAGTTTGCACAAACGTTTGCGCAAACAGTTCATACAGCACCATACACGGTCAAATTGTTTGCACAGCCTTGTTTGCACAAACCGTGGACCGTGTATAGGCCCTATTACTCGTACTGGGCTCGAACTAACAACCTAATTCGTACAGACTAGTTGCTCTGACCAACTGAGTTTCGATTTCTTACGCGAAGGAAGTCTGTTATATTACGAGGCATGCTTTTCATTATCAAAGCTGTTCGAAGTAATACGAACATGGCTTAAGAACAGAGACGGAACTGAATTACCACTCGATTGACCTTGAGAGCAAATCACCAAAGGGTAGCTATAAACGTAAGTTCAGCATGCATTTCTGTGGAGTTCTGTTCAGTATTCCTCTGCCAATCACGCTTGTTCGTAGGAGTAATATTTTACAAACTTAACCTTTCGATAGACACAATGGCAGGGAACCAAAGGGAAGGAATTCTTGCCCTTGTGAACGTGGGATACTACCATGTGCAATAAAACTGTCGCGTCTCCTTGAAGTGATATTTTATCGAAAATAACTCGTTTTCCTTTATATAACCGAAGTTTTTGAGGGTTTCAAAATGAGGAAACGTTACTGACAAACAAGGACGCATTTAGGGGTGGGTCCAGGGGGTCCGGACCCCCTCTGAAATCCCAACTTTTCTGTAAATTTAGCCTAATTTTGGGTAGTACCTTTTAAAATTTTATTATAATTTATCGTAATATTGAAGTCCTCCCGAAATAAATTACTGCATACGTTCCTGCTGACAATTTTCAATATATTCGTTAAATAATAAAGTAAAATAACTAAATTAGAAACAAAAAGCTTCAACACGGGCTAACTTTTGTCCACTGCCAATATTGTTAGAGGGGATATTAATAACAAAAACTGCTAGTCAATGCTGAGCCTTGGAACTTCACTCCGAACAGCAAGCCTATTATTGAGAAATACATATGAAACATTTTATCAAAACTTATCTAGCTTTTACCTGGCATGAAATTATTATATACACCAAAATGCACTCTCCTAAAAATGTGTATCTAAACATTGCTCTACGCATCTACGAAGCAATGAATTTTTTTATCGAAATATGTGAGCAGGAAACTCTAACAGCCAGCCATTTTATTTAAATCGTAATAAACCCTGTAACCGTGCGTTAACGTCAAGACAAAGCTTGGTCCATTGGTAAAGTGTTGGAAGAATGAAAACTCAATGTTCGTAGGTTCGAATCTATCCACTCACCACAACATTTTATTCTTATGTGTAACGATGAAATAAGAAAGAAAAAAGGTATAACCGTTAAGACAAAACTTCAACCAAGTATGAAGAGAACAATACTAAAACAGTAACACAATGATGTCAACCAAGAATTATTTCATGAGCGTTTGGACGAAAATTACAGCTGTCAACAATTGCAGAAATAAAAACAGGCTGACAGGCGTAATGCAGTCTAGACTTCTGAATGCATTTACTTCCTGAAAACTTCCGTCTCGTCATTGGTATGCCGTTAGTCATTGTAAAACCTTTCAATTGGAAGTGAAATGACACCAACTAAAACAGTTTTAAATCAATAAATGGCTATGTGTAAAAGTAGGTGTCTTTTATCTGTAGTTCTGAGTTCCTTTTACATTGAAGTGTCAAATGAGAGAAGAAAGTATGGTGATCGAAAAATAAAAATCAAATTTGAGATTTCAACGAATTTACACGTATTATACCCCTAATACCGAAAAAGTTATTTTTCGATACATGTCCATCTGTTCGTCCGTCCGTTCGCTACACTTTTCTGTGCACTCGCCTAGAGGCCATACCGTTCAACTTATCTGCACCAAATTTTAGTTTAAGATTTTCATAGTATTTCCTATAGTTTCCTTTATTTCCCTCCTACTCACAAAACAAGGGTAATTTCCCGTACGATGAAAATAGAAAAAAGATATTTTCTCATAACCGGCTCTAACGATCTTGTTTTCTTTCTTTTGTTATAAATCAATCTTTAATTAGCAACCCTATTTTGTGGTATAAGGCACTTATCTGAGAAAAATCTACAACGGGTAGTTTATACTTAGGGGTGAGGTTTTTCTCAGTGATTTTCTCAAAATGGACTCAAGTGTTTTCGTTCATATTTCATAAATAAATATTTCATTAATAACTTAACAATATGGCGTAACTCTGTCCTAGAAAGAAATGCGAGGGGTAGTTTATTCTTGGTGGAGTGTGTTGTCTGGGCGATTTTCTCAAAAACGACTCAACAGAGTTTACTCATATTTCAAAAATACATATTTCGTTAATAACCGAACAATATGGCAAAACTCGTTTGTCCTGAAAAAAAAATATGCGAGGGGTAGTTTATTCTTGGGGGTGTTTTTCCTCCACGGTTTTCTCAAAAATGAGTCAAGCAGTTTTCTTCGTACTCAGAAATAAATATTTCATTAAAAACCTAATAATATGGAATAAATCGCTACCCTGAAACAATCCCTCACGATTTTCTCAAAAATTACTCGGACAATTTTATTGAAATTCATAAATAAGCAGTGGCGTATTTAGGAAGGGGGGCTTCCCGGCTTAAGCCCCCCCCCGAAATCTTACTTACTATAGTAAAGTATATGAAATATCTTGCAGAATTTTCACATTTTCAGGCAAAGCCCTCCCCGAAAGTTAGCAAAGCCCCCCCGAAAGAAAATCGTAAATACGCCACTGTAAATAAGTATTTCATTAATAACCCTATATTTTAGTATAAGTCATTTATGTGAAAAACAATTACGACGGATAGTTTATTTTGGGGGTCAATGTTATTCCCAACAATTTTCTCGAACGACAGGCGATTTTGTTCAAATTTCGCAAATAAATATTTCATTAATAACTAAAAGTATATCTTAACTCATTGTTCGAAACAATTCACAAGAGGTACGTTACTCCTGACGTGTTCTCTTTGAACGACTTTCTCAAAAATGACTCATTTGATTTTTTCATATTTCATAAACAATTATTGCATTAGTTGCTCTATTATATGTCTAATGAAAATGTGCTCAAAGTGTGAATTAGTTTTGTAGTGTGTATTTTCTTCAATCGATGTTTTTTATTCGATAATCTGACATTCGATGTATTTGAATAATACGATAATTTAATTCGTATTATCCAAATACACACTTCAGTAACAACTGCGTCCTAACACAGTTAAGAAATTGAATTGCAAATGTTTAGTGCGGTAGCCCTGTAATTGAATATTTTTTGGTAAACTCCTTAGGTTTTTGTGGTAAACTCAGGCTTTTCTTTTCGAGCGACAAAAGAGAGAAGAAAATATAGTGATTGTGAAAATAGTATATCAAATTCAGATTTCAACCGATTTACATACTTCATGGCGTCTACATACCGAAAATGTGATTTTTCGATACCCGTCTTTCCGGTCCGTCCGTTCGATAAACTTTTCTGTGCACTCGCCTAGAGGCCATACCGTTCAACGTATCTACACCAAATTTTAAACTTAGGGTTTACATAGTATTCCTGCAGGAGATTTTCCAATTTTTTTCCTATCGCCTAAAATAAGTGTGGTTTACTAACAGCCGAAAATCGAAAAAAAGCTTTTTTCTCCAAAATGGTTTTAACAATTTTGTTTATTTTTCATTAATTAATATTTAATTAACAACCCTATATTGCAGTATCAGTTATTTCTCTTAGAAAAATTTACGAGGGGTAGTTTATTCTTGGAGGTGACTTTTTCTCGACGATTTTCTCAGAAAAGACACTGGCAAATTTTGTACACACTTCAGAAATAAATATTTAACCTTGCAACGTGGTATAAGTCAATTGACCTTAAAAATATATGAGTAGTAGTTTATTCTTGGAGTTGAATTTATTTCCAGTGAGTTTCTCAAACACGACCAGTTGACAACCCTGTATCTCGACAACGAAGCTGAATTCGAAAACTGCAAGAGGACCATTTGTCTCCTTTTGATGTCACGAATAATCTTCCGAAGTTTGTGGATATCTTTGAGGTTCACCCTTAATGAAGCTTCTTTTCGAAAAGTTAACTATTAACTTTAGGCATTGTTTATCTTTTTTAAATCGCAAATGCCATTATTAATTTTAAGGCAGAGAGCTACTTCTGAGAGAATAGATCTTGAAAAATAATTTTAAAACTTTGACTTTTGTTTTCGAGACATTCCAGACAAGACAAGACATTTTAAAAGTTATCTCGTGTCCTAAACATTTGTCACGTCTTATATTGGATATCACAAAGCGTGTCTCGTCTCTTTCTCGAGACATGTCTTATCCCATGCTCATTCGTTAACACTTGGAAAAATTTATTTTTCTACTCAAAGCATTGTTTTTATAATTGTTGCATATTTATGATAATTGCCGTCAACATAAATTACAGTCCATTCAGTTGAATTAATTGTTTATTACTATTATTGAAATTAAAATTAAATGGAATATCTAGTTTAACGTTGCACGATTATGCACCTACGCTAAGAGAATGAAATGATGAAATGAAGAAAGTGGGAGGAAAATGGAAAATCCTAAGAAAACCCATGTCACGGTATTTGTCCACCTCAAATTTCACTTGGCGCGAAGTGGAATCGAGCCACGGACCCCATGCACCAAAGTTGAATGCTTTATCATTATTATTATTATTATTATTATTATTATTATTATTAATAATAATAATAATAATAATAATAATTGAAGCGATCTTAAGGAGTTTCAAACGTCCGACTCAACCAATTGCCTGTTCCTGAGCCTGTTCGTTCGTCTGCTCCATGACAACTTCCCATAAAAGACATTTCATTTTAATGAAACTAGTAAGTGCCTTCTTTTAGCTTTGAGAAGTAACTATTGCTTGGAATTTGAATCTGTAAAATATAAGAGGTAAATTTAACCAAATGGTGCAAGTTTCCACTCATGTATACAAAACAATTTTCCAATATCAACTACGTGAATCTTGTCTCATAAAGAAGCCGAAACCCCTACACCGAAGAGCCCTCCAAGATTTGATCATTATCCACACGGACTGAAATTGTCATTTGAAGCCAAGACTTTAATATGAAGCCAATAATTTCTTTAAAATAGACGAAAAATTCGAAAGTTATAAACATTTTAATATTTTTGCCTTTTCTCATAAGAGCGCCGTATTAGCCTACACTAAAGAGCCCCATGAGATTTGATCATTGACCACTTGGACTGAAATTCTCATTTGAAACCAAAACTTTAATATGAAGCCAAAAATTAAACTTTTACATCAATTTAAACTGACTGGGTTCCGGTTCACTACACTATTATGTTTGGTTTAGTTAAGTGGTCACTTGTGACAGTTTTACATCATCAAAAGAAACTGTCACTTCCCCGCCCCCCCCCCAGGAGTTCGTGCTGGATCCACTACTGGAATCAATAGACACTTTTCCTATTCTTTTTGTCACCCTTGATTGTGTAGGGGCTCCCTCGTACAAATAAAGAAGCGGCAATATTACAATCAAGGGGCGCTATATATTAGGTATTTCTTTAGTTACCTACCCCTAACCGCACAGGGCCATCTTTGGTAGAATAAAAAAGCTACTTGATATTCCAATCATGAAAGGGGAGAGGATGCTGTAAATATATTTCTTATTCATTTTGTCTGCCCTGCTTATCAGAAATTACTTTCTGTTGAAAGGGTACTGAAATGAGAGGGGCAAAATAAAACGTCGTAGCCCCTCCTACATGGTTGCTCAAATAAAGAAAGCATTTTAAACTAAGATATCTAAGATTTAAACTAAGACACTAAGATATTCTTACATTATGTAAGGATGGCATATTCAGGATTATTATTATTATTATTATTATTATTATTATTATTATTATTATTATTATTATTATTATCATTATTATATGAATGTTTTTGGAGCACCGAAATTTTGTTAGACGAACAATAGTATGTAAAGGTTTAAGATGGGTGGCCATAGGGAGGAAAAACCAGGATTTATTTCTGTCTGACCCTCTAGCGTAAAGATTATGTGCTGAAGGTAAGAATTATCATCATTCTACAATAGGTTGCTTTTACGTAGAATATCAATTACTTGAGTTTTCCTCCTTCGAGCTACTTATCTCATGTGGTAAATTCAAAACAACTTCAATTCAATACAAATACATTGTAAAACTTTTCCGTATTTAAACATCTAGGGAAAATTAAACATTTAATAAGGAAATATGTTATCAAAATATCCAAACAAGTAGATAGAAGACTATCTAGTGAGAAATATTGTGAAACTTTATAAAATTCTTCAAATCAGAATTAACATTTACTGGGAAACATTCGTTATGCGCCAGCGAGCATAACGTATAGTGAACAGCGAGCATAGGGGAAATAATTACGAAACTGTTTGCAAACAAAATTAGGGACGCTAATGCAGGTGCGACAATGACATTTTTTTCTTTTTTTTTTTGGTATCGTCATGAGTTTTACACATATGTTACAATTTGATTCTTTCCCACATAAAAAATTAATAAAATAACCATAATAATAAAAATGACACTTCCATGGGGATTCGAACCCTCTACCTTCGGCGTACAGACTTGGGATATATTCATATATTTGGAGTTTGCTGATAATGCAGGTAATAAGACATATTAGAAATATTTCGTTAAAATTTTCGTTTGTAGATTTAATCCACATTTCTCTCAATGACATAGATGTCGCTGCTTCGCGTTGATGTGCAGAATTCCCTCGCGTTCTTGAAAATTTCCTACTTTAGCAGAGTTGGTAATTCTCGAGGTTTCTGTCATTAAAAAAGGGTTTGTTATTACCCTGTCCTGCTGGAGAAACGTTCCGAAATTTCGAACATATAAAGAAAACAGAGATATTTTCAAAAAAACTTTAAAATAAAGAGACGCGTCATTTATTTTGCACATAGTAGTACATACCACTGAAAATTGGTACAATTTCAGTCTACACAAACACAACCAGTCCACAATCCAACTATGGCCAATTCAGTTGCAGCGAATCGGCTAGCTGCATGGCTGTTGACTTTCACAAATTAGATGAGTTGTTGATGGATTTTATTGTAATTTAAAGTCATGCATGTTGCTTGTTAGTCTTCAGCGAATAAATTTCAATATTTCAAATTTTACTATAACTCACTTATAATCCTACACACAAAAAAGAGTTTTAAAATCTACAATGTGGGCTATAAGTTAGCAGTCCAAAATCTAGCCATTTTTTGCGAAAAAAGCTTATTTCTAAAGGCCATCTAGCCTATTTTCTTCAGAGGTTGTTAGCAACACCCTTCACAACCGCAGCTACAGTTCATTGGATTATGTTGGGAAGTTTGAAAGAGTGGGATGATCGGAGGTGTCCCGTATTTTCAAGAAAACAACAGCTAGAAATAATGTCACAATGCTGCTGTTAGGAGTATATGAGAAATGAAGGAGTTTTCGAGCAAGTGAGTATCGCACTCACACGTATACCAATCTAGGGTTAATCAGTAAACTGCGATTTCTTTCGGTATTTCCATAATTTTTATAAATATCTACATACGCATATTTACAAATTTCAACACATGAATCTAAAAATCACTTGAAAATGTATCATACATTGGTAAAAGCGGATCACGCAGTCCCCGTTCTCTATCTTTACCCATTATATTTTTTTTTAGAAAGTGGAGAGACGGAATAGGTATCTTATGGAAGTGGGTGGACGACGTTTCCCCGCTTTCCCCCTCACTACTCCACGTTTACGACTGATATCATAAATGGTACGACATTGTAATAAAAGAACTACTGATTAAAGCATAATCGTTGAGTACAGAGGTTGTTCATCCCACGTTTGGCCGATTTCGTTCCTTCTCCCTCCCGGGCAGAATGGACTCACCCGCCCTGGTTCGTGGCGTCCTGCAGTGTTGTGAAGTAGCTTCCTGGGAACGGAGTTGTTTTTCCGCGCGGACGACAATAACGCACAAGACAGGACCACTGTTGTCAGTGTTGTGTTAAATTTGTTTCCAAGTGTGTGGGTTTCCGCTCTCTGACCAAAATGCCGCCCAAACTAAGCCGGTTTTGGGAAGGCTATGTTGTCGCCCAGTTTAGTGTTTCTGTCAGAAAACAATGCAAGAAGAATGGTTGCAACATCAGTTTAAGTGGAATAAAAAATGTTATTAAAAAGTACAAGGGCAATGAAGCTCCACCATTGGATCACAAACGAAGTTGCCTAGGAAGCGGGAATGCACCGAGGCCACCTCCACCATGCAGAAGAAACTGCAAAATGGCAATGCAAGAAAATCCGCCAACACAAATGTGTATTGCTAATCGTCTTGATGTGTCTTTGGGGACTGTGAGCCGGGCCTTACACCATCAATTCTAGCTGGAAAAAGTCATGAAAGCTCGCGACCATCTTCTCACGGATGCCCACCAAAAGGAACGAAAGTGTAACGCCCGGAAGCTGTACGAACGGCATCTGGTAAAACAAATGTGGATGTACGTCGTAACGCTCTATGAAGCATGGATTTACCTTTCCGACAGCAGCAAACCGAGAGCCATCATGTACCGAGAGAAAGGCGCCAAGAACTTCAGAAGGTGGGCCCATGTTTGTAAAGAATCCTTGCCAAAAGGGTTCATGGTCATTACTTGCTACTGTTACCGAGATAAACTGAAGATTCATAGGGTGGCGAAGTACTGCAAAATAAATTCGCAGTATTTTCAGGAGCAGATCATGCGGCCGATCTACGAGCATGAGATTCCAACAATGTACGAAAATAACGCCAATCTGGTGTGCATTCACATGGACAAGGCCTCATCACATGCCTCACGATCGTCCCTCACATTCTACAGGGCGATGGAGCAGGCAAGTGGTATACAGGTGATACCTTTCAATGAGGTACCTGTTAAATCTCCTTATGCAAGTCCTATGGACTATTGTGGATTTGGATTGCTGAAGCGGGCTTTGGGAAAACGGCGTGTGACGACTGTGGAAGGACTTTGGAAAGCTGTGCAAAGGGAATGGGACAATATTCCCCTCCCAGTTCTTCAGAGAAGCCTATTACAGTGGAAATTACGCTGTCGAGCTATTGTTAGGAACCAAGGGAAACACATCGAGCACTTACGGACCTGGCGCCATGGATTCTTCTAAAATTTTACGTAAGTTGAAATTGGCCAAATGTAGACTGAACAACCTCTGTAGAACTTTGAACAGTATTTGATATGGTTTGAACTGAAAATTATTAACTGCAAATGCCTATATCGAACAATGTATGGGATACTGTCTTGTCTTGTCTTGATCGTCCTTCGAGGAATAAAGTTTTAGAGTCGCAGCTTAATCAAGCCAAGGTCGATTATATCACTGATTATTGCTTTAAAATAAAAATGTATCACAAAAGTGTATCACAAAATGGCCCTCCAATATGAACGATTAACCGGTCAACAGTTAACTTGTTTTTGAATTTATATAATATGTCGAAGGAAGAAAAGAGGCGCCAAACATAATAAAAATATTTGTAACACATTAAAGATTGTAATTAAATGGAAAATAAACTTAAGTAAAAATTGTTTAAAGATAAAAAAATTAATAAAAAGGAGAGCAAAGCTCCCAGCAACTTTGTAGTATGGCGTCCAACATATGCTTATACGGGATACTGTTAAATTAAACTCATTACATAGATTATTGTTTCAAATATTGCTAACAATTGAACTGTTACCTTGACATAGCTATGATTGTTAAAACTGTAACGTCGAAAGCATCTGGAAGGTAAGCTCAACTTGTAATTG
This sequence comes from Thermobia domestica, assembly GCF_964235325.1. Lineage (NCBI taxonomy): Eukaryota > Metazoa > Arthropoda > Insecta > Zygentoma > Lepismatidae > Thermobia > Thermobia domestica. The sequence continues at coordinate 63,495,637 of NC_137465.1, read as the reverse complement.
TGAAATTCAAATTTTATAGTTTACTCTTTGATCTATATTCATTATTATAAGTGGAAAGTTTTCTTCTAAATTATAAAAATCTTCCCAAATCCTTTCCATTATTGTTGTTGTTGTTAGATATCCAGTATAAAATGGCCTCTGAGCTGTATCTGGTGATTGTTAAATAAATAAATAAGTAAATAACATATTTTATGTGAAGAATGTTTAATTTTTCTTGTTAATTTTGTCCGCTGACTTCTCAGGGATCATAGAAATCTGATTGGACCGGTGCTGTATATTTTGTGAAGTATCAAAGACTTCATGGTTTTCTTGCTACATTGTCAAATTGTCCGAGGAGTAGTTTAATTTGTTAAGTTTAGGATTTGTAAAAACTGGTTCCTATATACAGGGTGTCTCAAAAGTCCCCTAATAAGATAATAAAATGTAAGAGGAAAAACCAACTCCAAATATATCGTCGGCGGCAATTCAAAACCTGCTATGTGCATTTTGCAGGAGAAGCGAAAAACAGTATCCTGGTTAGCTTTTTGGCTTTATAAAAGTGATGTTATAAGTAATATTTGATGCTGCACGTAACTGGTACCTTCTCAAGTTACTTGAAAAGGTATCAAGTTACGTGCAGCATCAAATATTACTTATAACATCACTTTTATAAAGCCAAAAAGCTAACCAGGATACTGTTTTTCGCTTCTCCTGCAAAATGCACATAGCAGGTTTTGAATTGCCGCCGACGATATGTTTTCAATCTAAAGTAAAGGAATCTTTTAAATCGGACTAGCCATTTGGGTTGTACATTCTTTATGAGCCCAATGTTAAATGAAAATGTAATATTGCCATTTACCTGGGGCTCGGGGAGAGAAGGACGGGACGGGAGGTGCATATATTTTGTAAGAGTATGGTGAATAGTGGCATGTTTGAAATGGGGGTTGGCCATTGACACGTTAGCATAGCTGACAGTAATTTTATTCACTTATGTTGTGGGTCCAGGTAAATAGCAACGTTTCATTTTTATTTAATATTGGGTGCATAAAAAGTATACAGCCCAAACGCCTCGTCTGATTTTTAAAAAGTCCTTGACTTTAGATTGAAAACGTCATATTTGGAGACGGTTTCCCCTCTTTCATTTTATTGCAGCTCTGATAATAACCCTGTGTCAGGGGACTTTTGAGAGACCCTGTATGTTGTAAGTATAACTGCCTTTATTACACTAATTACCTCTCAGAGAAAGAAAACTTTTTATTTTTTTCTTTTCCTTCGTCATTCACGGAGGCTACTATGATAGTCATACGTCTTCTAGCGATCGCAAAACGTGTCTAATGTAATTTAGAATCTCGTTAGGACATGGGTGTTACATCGTATCTTTTCACTTCTGATTTCATTATCATCATTCATTTCGCATCATCTTTTTTATTATTCCAAAAATCGGGAAGCAAACCTCAAAAAATTTTCTTTCACTAGAAGACTATTCTTTTCCTTTTATTTTTGATTTTTATAATTTATCTCATTTCTTACTCAGATTAAGCGTCACATTTTGCAAATATTCATTACTTTCTGCAACGATTGAGATATCATGTGTATATTTGCATGTGCTAAACAATTTCTATGAATATTAATTATATTGAAGAGTGAATTCTTATATTCTCTTTCTTTTATGTATAGGCTACAGAGAAAGTAATGAGGCAAAAGTTCCAAATAAACATGAGTAGGAAAACATTTGCTTTAGCCGTTAAAACTGCGCTATGATACAGGGTACATTCACAAAGGGGCAAGACTGGACTCAGAATAAGAAATATATTTCACATTTTAGTACAGTGAACTAAAAGTCTTTGAAATATGACCTTTAGGTATCAACACACCGCTGCCAGCGTGTTTTCCATTGTTCATAGCACTGTGACCACAGCTAGTATTTACGTACCAGATCTAGTACCTTTTATAATATGTCAGGGTTCTAGTACATTTAACAACAAATCTAGTACTTTTTCCTCCTCTTTTTTTTTATCATAAATACATTCGAGAGAGAAAAAGAAATCCTATGAAATTTTGGCAATTTACGAAAATGTCACTCTTAAGGGTGTCGGGAGAAAACAGATCCGTTTCTATTAATTTTGTGCTGTAACTTATAGTTCATTCTATTGGGGAGAAAAGGAAGTACAAAAGTGTCAAAGAACGAAGAGATAAAACTAATAAATGACCACAATAAACACTATTACGTATTTGATGATCAGTTTAAACAGTAGGCTATTAAGGAATTAAAACTCGATTTTCTCAATAAGGCCATTCTATATTTCTTGTTTTCTTCCAACATCCTCTATATTGTCATACATGTGTTGCTTTAGTGGCTTTACAACGAATTCTAATATGCCAATTCAGCACGGATTCCGCCAGGAATTTTAGTTAGAGGGTGTAAAGTCAACATTGGGAGGGTATAAGTGGTTTTACTGTTTGTATCGAATTTTGACTGGAAAAAATTAAAGTTGGGGTTCTTTCAAGAGTGTGGGGTCACTCCCACACCCACAGTGGAGGGGAGCTGCCGGAAACGTAATAAGATATTAATATCGTAAAGTGTCATAAATAGAGTAAAACAGATAAAATTTTAGTACTTTTCGCCCAGATCTAGTACTTTTTTCTGCATAGGTTAGTACGAAATATTTTTGCTGGGTGGTCACACTGGTTCATAGGCTCCGGGAAAGTCTTAACGCGCAAGTCTCTGAAGGGGCTTCGTCGAAGCCGCTTGGACCGCTAGAATCGTGTCTAATCGCTTCCCTTTCAGGTCTTTCTTGATTCGGGGGAACAGAAAGTTGCTGGAGCGAGGTCAGGGCTGGAGAGTCGATGCGGTAGTGTTGCCACGTTGAACTGCACCAAACCTTCGGCGACGGCGAGTGACGTGTGAGAAAGCACATTAATTCGTGGGGAGAATTCAATCAGCTTTGCTGTCTGGGAGGACTCGCTGAACTCGATTCTTCAAGCGTCGGAGCATTCCGGCGTAAAACGGACCTGTAACGTTCTGTCAGAGGAACGAACTCTTTGTAGATCAGTCCTTTGGCATCGAAGAAAACAATGAGCATGCTTTCCACGCGTGACTTGCTCATGCGAGCTTTTTTTTTTTTTTTTTTTTTTTTTTTTGCTTTGGAGGTGACTGGGTATGCCACTTCGCACTTTGTCGTTTCGTTTCCGGATCATACTCGTAGACCCAGATCTCATCACCAGTAACCACTTTATCCAAAAATGGAGATCATCTAGCACACGTTCAAGCATTTCTTCGCACAAAACAGAACTAAACCACCTAACAGGATAATACACACCCCATTTTATTTGATGTATACTGAATTTTGCATCTCACATCTACTTCTTATACAGGGTAGTGCAAAATTCCGTTTACAACCCTTGGCAGAAGAACCAAACAAAAAGGTTTATGTGACATTTCGTTACATTTGGCGTCATTTCTGCGTTACGAACTGTCGCAAATGGCGGCAAAACTACGTTTCACACCTCATTGTAGACAAACGAAAGGTGCGACACCAAGCGGTTCCAAACAGTTTAGGTAAAGTAATGCCTGAATGATACAATGGTGTCCGAAGTAGGCCGGCAGAGGCGCGGAGCAAAGAATTTCTCAAAGGGGGATACTGGTATGGGCAGATTGATATGCGGAAAATGGATGCATTAGATGAGAAACGGTGAACCACACATGTACGATACATAACCAGAACCACCGGGAGTGATCAGTGGCGCTACCGCATGGGCCAAACGACACATATTCAAAACAGGAAACTTATTCTCCAAAAGAAAAAACAGTGTACTTGAGTACACTGGTAAGGCGAGCAGGGTGTTACTCAACCATAACGTAGTCTACCCCACCCCTAGGCAACAACTACCAGTGCCAACGAACACTCGTGAGTTTTCCCGAAACCGTTTGCGAGCGAGAGCCGGTTAGTACTTGCAGGAAGGACCAGTAGGGCTAAAAGAAATGAACATATCATAGGTGGGTAAAAGAAAAACAGAGAAGTCGTACCTGAAGAAAACAATGCTGTGAACACTTATGCACAGTGTAGAGTGTGCAGAGAACTCACCAAAGGAACGGCGGAGTGCTGGGATAAGTGATGGAGGAAAATTTGGAAAAATGCACACAGCGACAGTTAAACAGTAGTAAGGCGTAATAGGGAACGTATGACCCAGTGTAGCCCACTACAACTTCATCTATGTTCGTAACAATAGTGTCAAGCTGCAAGCATTCCAAACCACGGACAATCGAGGATGGTCATTGTTTCTACTACCGAGCATGAAAGAACCACAAAGACGATTGGGGTATCAGACATGGGCAGCAAGGAACTACAGTGCCATGGTGGATGATATTCCTCATAAACAAACACTTCACATTTCAATCCAGAAATACGTAAACACTACTTTTGTGTCTTCACCACGCACGCACCTCACAGACGTTGCTGAAACTGACCGCTATGGAAGTCCGTACAGAGATGACAACGGTGAAGTAAGGAGCTTCTGGTACGAGCAAACACATTTGGCAAGTCCATGATTGCACCTAGCAGTAATTATACGAGTAAGGAGATCCTCCTCAGTTGACACTGGGGTCTAATATACAAATCGTTCCATTTCTGTCCACAGAAAGAAATCCAGCAGTGCGAGATCAGTAGATCGAGGTGGCCACGGTACAGGTCCATTTCTGCAAATCCAACGATGACCAAAAACATCGGCAAGGAAAACCCTAGTTTCCTGGTCAAAATGTGCGGGAGCGCCGTCATGCTGAATCCACATGTTACATCGAGTTTCCAGTGGCACGTTCTTTAAGAGTTCCGGCAGCACATCATGTAGAAGCACACAATTCATCGGACCACCAAAACGATAGGGCAATATGTGAGATCCTAGCAAATGGTAAACTACTACGCTACACCACATGTTTATGGCAAACCTATGCTGATAACGTTGAACAATGACGGCGTGCGAGACGTGGCTGTTGTGCGTATTGAACACGACATCCCTAGTGAACATTGTCTTATCAGTCCACAAAACTAATGTTGGGAACTGTGGACTGGCATTCGTTTGTTGTTCATACCATTGGTAAAATGCCACACACAAGAGAAAGTCCGTAAGCAATGTGTCGTTCACCTGGAATTTGAATGGGTGCATTTCTACTCCTGAAGAACGCGAAGTACATTTGTACGGTGAATTGCGAGAGCAATGACACTTGTACTGGTGCTAGGGCAGTTCCTTATTTCATCCAATACTACGTCCTCAAATTATAAAGTGCGGACAGATAGGGGCCTTCCACGGTCCCCACTACTGGGTAGTAGAGGTTCTGTTTAACGCAGGCCAACACCAAGTCGTTGAAGGAAGACATGTGATGGTAAGCGCCTATTTGGAAACCGTGCGTGATACAGAAGGCGTGCTTGCTGTAAGGCTAGTTTGATAGGCCTAGCCATATACGAGATACATATCAGCAAGCTCCTGGGTGGAAAAGTCCTTAATTGTTTTGTTTCACACTTGCTAACAACAACGGGGAACTTCACTTCCTCTTGCAGGTTCACTGCTCTATTACTACACCCGTATGTCACATTCGGAAATCCATACAGTTATTTCAACACGAACAACTAACTGGAACAGTACAATACAGCACTTTAACTCTTTGGTGCAATTCAACCATATACCCCAGACTATTTTTCCAAGCTTTAACATGAAACACTGGCAGGCAAATCCACATTGGGCTACGCTTTCTAGTATCAACAAGGCCTCATACATAACGCATGATCTTGCGTCAAGCGCCCTTAGCGAAGCTCACGTGCGGACACCAACACGAAGCTTTGTGTAAATAGCGTTTGACAATTCTGATCATAAACTGTTCCGAAGAACAAGAAACAGTTTGATACAGTAATTCGCAACACTCTTTCACATAAGCACTAAGTACGAAATATCATTTTCGCAACGGGCTGGAATGGAGCCGTCTACCTCGGTAGTAGAGTGCTTATTGTCATGTTTCGAAACACTACGAGTGTGGATGTATATACCTCTGTTACAGGTTCGTAGCTCTGTTAGCAGACCATAGGGTTGCATTCGAAAGATTTGCCATTCCCGGTTCGAAGATCCTGACTGGAGTTCTCTAAGGTTTTTCTTAGTCCCGTTGGGTGAATGCCGGGATTGTACCTATACTAAAATTTCCTAGGCAGCTACATATCCCTATCCTTTCCCACAATAGGTCATAGAAGCCAGTTAGTCTTAAAATAAAATTCTACACCTATTGCTACATCCTGCCGGTGGGAACCAATTTTCTCACGGCAGTCACTCGGAAACGAGACAATTTCGATGATATTCACAAGAATTCTTAAGCATACACAGCGGTAGTCGAGGGAGCGAGAGGGCAGACTGTGTTATAGTTGAAAAAAAATTAATCAAATCTTTAAGTTTTACGTTCTACGGATATGCCAGCTAGGCTAAAGGGGATGGTGATGATGAGAAATAAATGAAATGGTGGAATGAAGAAAGTGAGAGGAAACGAGAGAACACCGAGAAACACCACGCACACGGTGTTTGTCGACAACAAAGCTTACTTGGCGCGAGCTGGGATCGAGCCAAGGACCCTATACACCAGAGATGAAAGCTCTACCATTGAGCCACCGCTGCCCCGAGCATTATGGTTGAGTAACATTTTGCTCGCATTAACAATGTACTCTAGTACATTTTTTTCTTTCGGAGAACAAGTTTCCTGTTGAGGGCTGCGGCAGCGAAACTGATCACTAACAGTGGTTCCAGTTAGGTGTCGTATATGCGTGGTTCACCGTTTCTCGTGTTCTGCATCTATTTTCCGCATATCAGTCTGCCCACGTCAGTACCCCCTTTGAGAAATTACTTGCACCCCGTTCCTACCGCCCAGCTTCGGACATCATTGGGTCATTCAGACATTACTTTCTCTAAGCTGCTTGGGACCGCTTGCAGCTGCTCCTTTCTTTTGTGCGCAATGAGATATCACACATCGTTTTGCCGCCATTTGTGACACCTTGTAACGCGGAAGTGATGTTAACAAAATGTCACATAAACCTTTTTGTTTGTTTTCAGGTGTAGATTCTTCTCCCGAGCGTTGTAAGCGGAATTTTGCACTACTCTGTATACTTATATATACGTATATGCGTGATTGATTAATTACCCAATGTTTAATGAGGATAAAATATTTACCGGTATATATGCTTTGTGTGAAAAGGAGCCTTAAACTCTAAGCCAATACATGAAATGAAAGAAATTGCTGATTCCATTAAATATTGTTATGACAAAGAAATAAGGGTTGCCAGACGTCCCGGTGTTCCAGGACAGTCCCAGTTTTCAATGAAAGAATTAACTGTCCCGCAAAAGGCTTTCGGGACACCTCTTTGTGTCTGTTTTCGTTCTCCAGTTTGAAAATAAAACTCATATACGTGCGTTTATTATAATATAGTCGAGGTATTGGCCTAAGAGTGTATGATTTTAGCTACTCTGAACGTATTGTTTCAAAGTTCCATACTGCTACATTAGACATTTTTTATAAGGCAACTAATAATTCATAAAGAGCATAATGTAATTATTCTTCTATTAACCGCATGAAAGATCATTACTGTTATTTTTGATAGTATACATGTACTGTACATCGAAATTGACAACTTCTAATCGCAAGGAACATTCCAAAACTTATCCATGTCCTTTTGGAAATGTGACTATTTAAAATAATAATACCAAACAAAGACCAGATACTCAACTGGTCGTATACATAAGAAACAAACTACAGTGAAACCTCCCTTAACGGACACCCCTATAATACGGACACTTTTTGTCCCTGCAAAAATATATGTTCCCTTATGGAACAAAGCCATCCCTTTTACGAATACACTCAGATACGGACGCGGGCAGTACTTTCTTCCCCAAAAGTTTAAATAACCTCTGCATAACGGACAGGAATTATTCTTGGTTCTGCGATATATTATTCCTCACAAGCGTATCTATCATAAGTCTAGACCTGGTGAACCACAAACGGAACAGTTTCAAGCTGAACTTGAAATTATTTCTTTTTTTCTGCCCGCAATAAATTGCTTTCTGGTGGTAATCCTAGAAAACCTTCAATACGCGATAACACTCATGGAGGGTCAGTCGTATGGCCAAGAATTCTATGCGAACTATCTTTCCTTTCCTAACAAATTTAGTCCTTTTGCCTGTGGGCCTTGCACCTTTTTCGACAATTTCATAGATAGCAAAACAAACATTGTTTGTTTTACAATAACATTTTCAACGAGCAATGTTTGTCTTTTATTTTATTTTATTTTATTTTTTTTTTTTTTTTGTTTGTTTGTTGGAAAAGCAACATTTTCCTTTTTCATATGATACTGGAACCAGTTTGGGTTGGAGATTTCCCGGCTTCATTTTTCACTTTCTCTAACGAGGGAACCTATCCAGTGTAACTCTGACTTCAAGTCGAGACTATGGCCGTTGGATACCTTGTCCCGAAAGAACATAACACGAAAAGGGATATATCCTTGACCTCAACCGTTGAAAAGATATAAGCGTGAAAATTTAGAAATTGAGCTCCTTACTATACATTACAAAGTCAGATTCCGGGTCAGATTTTTCGGATTTTTCGGTAAGGAAACTCAGTGAATACATATCAAATTAGTATGGGAAACCCAGCACCGTTTGAATGAAAAATTTGTGTCCCTGAGACACTCGCAGGGTCCCAGGTGGGGTCCAACTCAAAATTTGCAAATGGAACCGGGGGTCAAGTAACATATTGTATGAAAGCTATTGTTAAATAAAAGAAGATAGAACAAATCTCAACTTTCTACGATAACCCTGTGCAAACGGGCAACTGGTCAAAATGTCAATACAACCTACATCAGAAAATCTATGGCCACTCTTCTAAATCCGTTAAGTTGCGACAATAAGAAAACAGAAAAACACGTTTAAAAGTGCAAGGTATTGAAGTAAATCAAATGCATTGCGTGCGCCATTTGGAGATCGCTGTCAGTCACGTACGCTTTGTTGTGCTTGTTTACAATGTCCGTGTTGATTGAAAATCCCGCCGCTTGTGAAATGCGAGGAAAGTGAAACCAAGTGAAATTTATCGGCAAATTTGCGATGTTTACGGACAAAATGCGATGAGTGATTCAATGGTGAGAAGATGGGTCCGACAATTCAATGAAGGACGTAGTGACGTGCACGGTGAAGAATGAATTGTGACGAAAAACATCCTACAGGGATTTGGCTAGGACGTGTTTGACCATCCTCCGTACAGCCCTGACCTCGCTCCTAGCGACTTTCATCTGTTCTTACATCTCAAGTCTTTCCTTGGCGGTCAACACTTCAACAATGACGACGAGCTGAAAGAAACTGTTTCCAACTGGTTGAAGACACAGGCGGCAAACTTCTATGAAGAAGGTATACAAAACCTTGTGCCACGCTATGACAAATGCCTGCAAAATTTCGGCAGTTACGTGGAAAAGTAGTTGAAGAGTTGTAGAATTTTGTGCAATAAATAATTTTTCTGTATCTGTACACAATTTAATTTTATTACCAAACGAAACTTACTTTCTGGACGTGCCTCGTAGGTTTTACTGCATCACGAAAAATAACGGGTTACAACTAAAAATCTGCACAAAATGTGAGGTAAGATAAAAGCAACCAGACGACAAATGGCAACTATGTTCTAACGTTTATTTACAGTATATACATAGGCAGAAAAGAAAATGCTAATGATACATTGCAAATCGTCCGTGATCAGCTACAGTCCGCAAACGTGTTGGAATAGACGCACAGGCTGTTTGGACGCCAGTTGGGTCAATTTCTTTTAAACATTTGCATATTCTTCTTTGAAGCTGCAGAACAGTTTTTGCCTTCCAATTATGTTTGTACACCTTGTCACTCAATTGTCCAAAAAATCTTTGATTGGGCAGCACTGGAGCAAGTTAGTTGGATTTTTCGTTTTGGGCATAAAAGGGATGTTTTGGGACATGAGGTACTCCTGAGCCTTTCTCGCATAATGAGAGCTGGCTTTGTCAGGCCAGATAATAAAATTATTGTCAGAATGATATTTTCGTATAAAGGGAAATAAAATCTTTTGAAGACGTTGCTTCACGTACACACCTTGATTGATTGCTAACCCACTGGGCTTGAAATAAGGTTGCGACACACCTTTGTCCGATACAACTAAATAAAGCATCACTTTGCTTTCAAATTTCTGCTTGCCTTTATATTTTATATTAGAAGGAGTGTGTTGTTTGTCTGAGGAATAATAAATGTCATTTCCGGGCATTTCGGATTTAGAAAGGCTTAGGTAACTTTCATCATCCAAAACAGACGATTTTCCTTTGTAATTTCTGACCATCCAACGACAATTTGATTTCACAGTTTTTATTTGCGTGTCTGTGTAAGATGGAGCTTTTTCCTTTTTGCATGCTTTGATTCCCATTGATTTTAATGTTTTAGATATGTATTGTTGTGAACACTTAAATGTTTTCGCTGCGTCGTTCTGACCAATGTTGTCTTTCTTGTCAAACATCTTTCTTAGTCTTTGTTTATTTTTATTCGTCATAATTGCTGCCTTTCGACCACTTCGTGCCTTCCTTTCTATTGTTCCGGATTTAAATATCGCATAAATTGTTCTTTTTGGCACATCTTCAGCAGCAGAGTGTTCCACACAATATGATTTCCCCAATTCGTGATGTTTTTCGTGGAAATTTACAATGCGTGCACGGAAGACTTCTTCCTTTGACGCCATTTTCTACCAGTTACATCGCATCTGAAAGAATGCAAAGATATTGTGAATTAGACAAAGAGTGTACTATCAACATACCAAAAGAATAGCGACGACTGTGTCAATAGGTTTTATTTTATGACTCCGCAAATTTTGTGCAGATTTTTAGTTGTAACCCGTTATTACAAAGATTAATCTCAAAACTTTCATATTTAATATTGTTTGTGTCTCTTCTGCTTATATTCAGATTGTAGGATCTAAAAAAATCTACTTCTATTGTGTAAGTAACAATTAGTAATATTCAATACTCATTAGTTAAATTTTTTACTTTTTACAGCACTTACAAAGGCTCTATTTTATATTATAACATTATTTGGCACCTGACTTAAAAATTTCCTGTTGCTGTCAATGGAGAGGACAAGGGATGGCTAAGGGGCGGAGGAGGCCATCCCCAAACAAATATTTTTAACATCAGTCATTGAAGACGAACATGAATTCAGTTACGGTAGCATCAATCAAGTCACCCTCATTGATAACATCATTTGACGTCCTTCTTCTAAATTTTATGTGTCTATAGTTGGAGAGGACAGGGGATGCCTAAGGGGCGGAGGAGGCCATCCCCAAACAACTATTTCCAACCTGTCATTGAAGACGAACAAGAATTCAGTTACATTAACATCAATTAAGTCATCTTCAGTTGATAACATCATTTGGCGTTCTTCTTCTAAATTTTATGTGTCTATAGTTGGAGAGGACAGGGGATGGCTAAGGGGCGGAGGAGGCCATCCCCATACAACTATTGCCAATGTCAGTAATTGAAGACGAACAAGAATTCAGTTACGATAACACCAATCAAGACATCTTCAATTGATAATTATTCGACGTATTTCTAAATTTTCTTCGTCTACATTTGGAGAGGATAAGAGATGGCTAAGGGGCGGAGGAGGCCATCCCCAAACAACTATTTCCAACCTGTCATTGAAGACGAACAAGAATTCAGTTACATTAACATCAATTAAGTCATCTTCAGTTGATAACATCATTTGGCGTTCTTCTTCTAAATTTTATGTGTCTATAGTTGGAGAGGACAGGGGATGGCTAAGGGGCGGAGGAGGCCATCCCCATACAACTATTGCCAATGTCAGTAATTGAAGACGAACAAGAATTCAGTTACGATAACACCAATCAAGACATCTTCAATTGATAATTATTCGGCGTATTTCTAAATTTTCTTCGTCTATATTTGGAGAGGATAAGAGATGGCTAAGAGGCGGAGGAGGCAAACCCTAAACAGCAATTGCCAGCGTCAGTCATGGAAGACAAACAAGGGATTCAATCAACGTCAATCAATAAATCTTCAATTGATAACATTTCGTTTTCTAAATTTTCTGTGTTTATAATTGAAGATGACACTGGATGGCTAAACTGTGGGGGAAAGCATTTCGGAACGCCAATTTTCAACATCAGTTGTAAGAGACGTACAAGGGTTAAATTTGCTTCAGTCAAGATAGGACATCTCTGAAGAACAATTGCTAATATTAATTAGGAAATATCTTACAGCATTAAAAATTTTATTGAAGACATCAAATTATTATTCTAGACATGACTTGTAAATTTTACCTTTTTCCATACACCATTTACAAGATCTGTAATGAAATATGTAACAGATAAAACACTATGAAGTCAGTATCATAGGCAATGCAATTATTGAAATTGTGGCTATTTAAATTGAATATAACAAACCAAATATTACAGAATCAACTGTAGTAATATGTCAACAAAACATGCGCTATTAAATTAATGTATAACCTGGACTAATATTATACGTGTGCTCAAGGATCATATGTTAAGATTAAACTACAAATCTCTGGAATCATTTGACTTCTGGAATATTTAAAAATAGAATATTCAAAAGCAAATCTATTTCTTCGAGGATGGCGAAGAGAGTACGAAAAGAACCAAAATGTAATACCATTATTTGTGATTTCTGATACTTTTCTAAAACGAGAGACCAATAAATTCTATTGGTGAAGTATAGAGGTTTATCACTGGCTAGGAAGATGTAATGTGATGATGTTTGCCATGAGATTTTTTGATGGTTATGGTTCAGTGAGTTGTAAATTTTATTGTGTTAATAAAATTTGAGAATGAAATAGATTGTATTGCTGGATATATTGGGGAACGCTAATTTGAAATTTTAGTCCATAGTCCTGCTGCTGAAAGGGACTTTAAACTCAAAATCAATACAACTCATACTTTACTCAGAAATTTCTTCTTTCCTTCTTGCACGTTAAAGGATTTTAAAGTTCTGATTCTTGATATTTCTGCTTTTGTGGATATTCAATTGTTGCTGCATGAAAATTAATATTTCATCTACAGGGTGTTGTTATTTTCAGCGATGTATCCTCAGAACCAAAAATAAGTAGTAAGATTATCATGGTAATTAGCAATCCAAAACTATAGATACGTTTTGGCATTATTGTCGTTTAATGATCGCCATGTATATTACAGGTGATACACATGGCGTGTTCCGCCTACGCTTCGTGTGTCATTTCTGATACACAACGAACGTTCTTTTATCGCCACGTGTATACGATCTGATACACAGGCTGGTATATTTAGCATATCTTACCTGTAGTCAGGGCGCTGGAAAAGCATATTGCAGCAGTTATTCTGGCGTCAGTTAATACTTTCCTTTTTGAGTAGGTATTTCACCTACTCTTCGTGTATCATTTTGATGCACATCAACTTGGCGCTGATAGTAAAAATTAAAAAAAAAACACTCTGCCTATGAATGTGTTAAGATCGTCGAGAAAAATCTAGTGAAATGTTTATTTTGCATAAACTTAAAAATAAATAACCTCTGAATTTAATACAATTGAAATGAATATAATATTTAAATTTTCTTCCTCTTAATTCATTGATTAATGCTAATTTACGAAAATATGTGAGCGTGTTTTAGACAGATGTTAATAAGTACATCAACGTTATAATTTGAAACTAGTACTAGCACTTTCAGAGATCTTAATGTTGGTTTTCACTGGTTTTAGAACTCCATTCCTTAAATTTAAAAAAAAAAAAAACTTGTTTTGTGCAAGAAAATACATAGGTAGCATTAGATGATAATATGGTATGAAAATATATGGTAGCATTAGAAAAGCGTTGCCACATTATCTGGTCAGTTCCTTTTTTTCCGACACATGTAACCTTTACTACCTCACTGTCTTTGAAAGTTCTATACTTTTGCCTGAAGATGCTATTGTAGTAAACATATAGTACTATTATTGTTTTCTCTGAAACCTTTCTTGCAAGTTCAAACAAGATACTCTAAATTGATGAGAGTAGTTAGTCGTTGAGAAGAAAATGGATGAAGATAGAGGAGGAGGAGGAGGAAGGTGGAGGAAGGAAAAACACTTCATATGACATAGAAATAGATATACCTTGCGTATGGCACAGCCTTGCAACACTCCTGTGGTAACTTTTAACACTGCTTTCACATAGGACTTTACTTCATCAATGTTCCTTATGGAGTAGGCTACTACGTGACAAAAAGCACACTTAGGTCGGCTATACACTATGAGATAAGTCCTAGGAAATGTCATAGGATTTATCTTCGGAAAAATTTTACGACATATCTCGTAGAAAATCCTACCCTTTTGTGCCATACACGTGAAGAGTTTTCCTGTCTGACCGAATGACGTTTTTCAATATTATAAAATAGTTTTATTTAATAAAAGTAAAAAATTGATGAATTTTTATGCTAACTACATTATACTGACGTAAATACCAGGCACTATATTGTTAAATTGGATACCTCTAAAACAAAGTTTAAAAATCAGAAAGGTGTTGGTGTATTTTTGGCGCACCACATTTTAGAAGATTTACAGGCAAAATTCAATAATTTGCATGAAAAGATATATATATATATATATATATATATATATATATATATATATATATATATATATATATATATATATATATATATATATATATATATATATATATATATATATATATATATATATATATATATAAATTCTGCAAGTAATAGAATTAAATACAAAGTAATACACCTGTATTTTATGTTTACAAGTGTACGGTTACTAGTGTATAATCATTATAAGTGTTTTATGGCTGATGAAATAAGTGAGGGACATTGTTTAGCAAAAGGGGTCAAGAATTAATGTTACAATTTCGGTACTTTCTGTTCACATTAGTTTGCTTCAGGTTAGTTCTGGTTATGTTAGATTATATTAGTGTAGAAATAAGCGAAATTATATCACAATTTTCAAAAAGGTGATAGAATTTCGCTTATTTCTATTAAATATTAGGTTAGTTTAAATTAGTTTCAGTTTAATTTAGGTTAAATTTGGTAAGGTTGTGTTAGGTCTAACTACTTGCATCTTCTGTTTCTCCTGTAAATTTTGTCTTTTACGTACTTCTGGAAACATTCTGCGAAAGATTTACCTAAGTGAGTGCATATGAAAGATGACCGGTGATACTATTTTACACCACCCATGTATTTCTGCACAGTTTACAGAAGTTGTAATTTATAAATTGAGCTCTACTACCATGATACCATGACCAGTCCTATTCAAACTCCTATCATTGCCCCCAAAAAAAAAAAAAAAAAAAAAAACACTCGTTTTCACTACCTTCGCTGACACGCCTCATTCCTTCCGATGCATCCCCCGTCGTTAACGCTCGGAACCCCGCTTGGCCCTGCCCTGACTAGGTTAGACAGCATTCGTGTTTTCAGTGGCCTCGTAGCACAGGTTGGTTTGTGTCGTTTGTGCTATGGTTTTTATACTATACATCCGGACTCCGTATTTATACGCAAATCGTTCAAGAATTGTAGCTTTGAACAATGGCTTTTGATGGTCCCCTTCAATTTTATCTAAACTCTCTCTTTCACCTAAACCATAGGTTGGTGGGCAACATGGAAATTTTAAAACTTTTCCCTCGCTTGGGGGAGCTGTTTTATACTTTGATTAGGTCTCTTTTTTGTAACTGCATCTAGATATTCTATCCTTGGTCTTCCTCTTCCTGGTTTTCCTTCTGCCTTTCCCTCTATCAGCACGGTGATCCAATCGGAGGGCCGAATAAGTTGGCCAAACATGCTGTTTCTTCTTTTTCTTGTTATCTTCATGATCTGTCGTCCTTCGTTAGCTTCCTTTAGTACGTCTTCATTCCTTTTCCTTTCGATCCACGATATGTACAGCATTCTGCGCCAACACCACATTTCAAATGTTTCCAGTTTGGATATTTCAGCTTTCCTCAATGTCCACGTTTCTGATTCGAAAAGCGCCACGCTCCATACCAGAGTTTTAATAAATCGTTTACGAATATCCAATGACACCGTTCTAATGATAGTAGTCCTCTTTTCCTATTGAATGCCTGTTTAGGCTGCGCTATTCTGGAACTTATGATTTTTTTTTAATCTTCCGTCAGAGGATAATAGATTTCCTAAGTAGGGAAAGTCTTAACGTCTTCCATTTTCTGTCCATCTAGCCATACGTTTGCTTCTTCCCGACTATGCAGTCTTTTCCTAAGGGCAAATATTTCTGTGATGCTGCTATGCCAGTTTCTGAGGTGCAGTGTTGCATTTTGGACCACTACACCTTACTTCACGTTCGAACCTACAAGACAGCAACGGCGCAGAGTTACGAGCTATACATTATTACATGATTTACATAGGTATACAGGATTACATGCAGTGTGCGAATTAGATCATCTATATTGGGGGGGGGGGATAAAATTAGACCAACAGAACATAAAATCTGAAGGTGCGCAAATTTAAAAAGGAGACAATAATGCCTCACCCTTATATATATATATGACATCTGTAATAAATAAGAGATTTATTAATTTAATAAATCTACCGACAATAACTATGGACGTATATATTATCTGATATACACACACACCACCAAATCTTTCTGAACGTGTTTAAATACACTCACTCTTGTCCCCGTAGCTCTTAAGGTTTATTTAGTTAATAATTCGGCCCGAGCGATAGCCATTATCACAAGCATATGTTAATTTTTCCACTGATATTGAAATCTTCCACTTTGCGTTATTACATACAGGTTGCAAAAAAAAAAAAAAAACTTCAGTCTTGTGAAAACCACTAAAATTATCAGTTAAACCCGACATACTTTTTTTTAAAAAAAAAAATAAATCTAGATATTAGCCTATGAAACAAGAAATGGATTGTTGCTGGTCCCGATTTCTGACATCAAAATCAAATCGAAGGCCAAATATTTAAAATCTCTCGATTCAAATTTCGAGCTTGTGCTTCTACTTCCCGCTAAAGCTACGCTCTTCACTACTTTTTTTTCCCTCGAAATATCGATTTCGTGATGGGGCTCAGGGATTCAACACTTACAGTTAATTTTCTGTTAGGTTACAGATGAGTTGATTCACTATGGGCTACGTTATTCAAATAAAGTAAAACATTACATTGCAGTTTTTCAGACAACGTTATTAGCGTGGACAGCAAATTGTGCAGGGAGAAAGATGGAAAAATGAAGGGTTAACTTTTAAAAACCCTCTCCAGTTGAAATGCTTATACAGACATGGAGAACCAGTCGTATTAACAAATGCTGAAACAAATCTTCAATTATGCGCTTATTCACCTTAAAATCACCTTCACGAACGTATCTGCTCACTAGGAGCGTATCCCCAGCGTCTATGTTAACATATAGTTACGAGAGAATACCTATATCTCAGATTTTGAGTAAGTTTTACAGTTTCAAAAGTTCATTTCACTGTAAAAGGCAGTGATTACTATCCTAATTATCACAAATTAAATGCAACTTTTGAGTTGCATACACACAAACTACTAGGGAATGAAGACCAAATGCTAACAAAGAATACACTGGAAAATGAATAACATGTTATAACAAAACTTAAAATAAAATGATAATCGATACAAATGTAGAGGATGAATATGATACGTCCGAACTTCGCAAAGTATGGTGGAAGAAGCTATTTGTTTACTTCTTCTTGGAAAACCGCTAAGAACATTTATAAATCCATATGTGGCTTTGTTATACGCAATTAGTACATTCAAATTCATGAACGATGACGAACTGAAGGGTACGAAGGTAGAGTTGCAAGCAGTGGCGTAGCACACTTTTGCGGGCCCCCCCGCAAAGTATAGAGAAGGGGCCCTAGTTGTAAAGCCGACAGAAGTAAGGTTGAAGTTCTACTTCTTTAAATCTTTATTTATCGCAAGACTTCGGGGCCCTCTATACCTCGGGGCCCCCCCGCACTGCGGGGGTTGCGGGGGCAGCTGCTACGCCACTGGTTGCAAGTAACAACAGTATTCATAATAATATAGTTCAACTAAACAACGTTGAAAATAGTGGGTAATTAGGTGGTAAGTAGAAATGACTAAAACTGAATAGTTTACATAGATCACTTCAAAATACAGCTAGAAGATTAAACTTACAAGAAATGACAAAAATGAATGAAATTTGGAGTTATACTGAGCATTTCATCGCTCTACGATATGTGGAAGTGGGTCAGGATAAAATATTCTCGCGCAACTCTCGTTACCCGGAAAATTTCAAAGAAATCACACATATGCAAATTTCTCAGAAACTGCTGATTGGCTATCCACGTACATATAGGTGAAAATGTTTCAAAGTACTTCTCGAATATCCTTTGCACGGAATATATATTCTTGTTCATCTCAACCATAGTTTGGTGGACAACACGGAAATTCTAGAACTTTTCCCTTCCTTCGGCGAGATGTATTATACTTTGATAAGGCCTCTTCTTCGTAACTGCATCTAGATATTCTATCCTTGGTCTTCCTCTTCCTGGTTTTCCTTTTGCTTTCCCTCTATCAGCACGGTGATCCAATCAGAGTGCCGAATAAGATGGCCAAGCATCCTGTTCCTTCTTTTTCCTATTATCTTCATTATCTGTCGTCCTTCATTTGCTTCCTTTAGTACGTCTTCATTCCTTTTCCTTTCGATCCACAATATGTACAGCATTCTGCGCCAACACCACATTTCAAATGCTTCCAGTTTGGATATTTCATCTTTCCTCAATGTCCACGTCTCTGATCCATAAAGCGCCACGCTCCATACCAGAGTCTACGTTGGCTGCAATGCGTATGGATTTCCATACACACGGTTCCTTCATGCAGCGCCTCGTGTATGGTTTTCCATACCCACAAATATATATTGCACATTTTCACGTTCGCTCTATAGGTGTGTATGCTATTACATACATATGGCGTAGAAGTCAATAATATCCACGCCGCGTGCATGCAAAACCATACACAAAGAAAATTATACATTTATGGGGTTAAAACAAAGGCGAAAACAAAGGATTAGTGGCGGATTGTTGCCCGTGGCGCACAGATGAGAAAGGTAAAATTATATAGTGGCGGTCAACGTGTTAATAAATAGTTTACGAACGTCCAATGACACATTTCTTGATGTTAGTAGTTCTCTTTTTCTATTGAATGCCTGTTTAGCCTGCGCTATTCTGGAACTTACTTTTTGTTCACTTCTTCCGTCAGAGGATAATAGATTTCCTAAATAGGGAAAGTCTTAACGTCTTCGAATTTCTCTCCATCTAGCCATACGTTTGCTTCTTTCTGTCCTGCTATTGTGCACTTTATCACTTTGATTTTCTTCTTATTTATCTTCATTTTGCATATTTTCTCCAGTTGGTCGTTCAAGTTTGAAAGTGCTTACTGCATGTCCTCATCTTTCTCCGCTATCAATGCTATGTCATCAGCAAACCTTCTTGTGCTGAAAACCTGATCATTTACTTTTACGCCTTTCTCGTTTTTCTCAAAGAATTCTTTCATAGTTTCTTCTATATAGACGTTGAACAGGAGAGGTGAAAGTACACATCCTTTCCTCACTCCTTTACTTATTCTTGCTTCCTTCTGAACTTTTCCTATAACAGCTGCCTGGTTCCTATAAAGTTGGTATATTATTCTTCTGTCTCTGTAATCCACTTTCAGATTCTTCAACGCCCTGAACATGATGTTCCAATTTACGTTATCAAAACCTTTCTCAATATCTACAAATGCTATCACAATTAGGGGGGCACGGTGGGTCAGTGGTAGAGCGTTCACCTCCGGTCCTTAAGGTCCCTGGTTCGATCCCAGGTCGCGCCGTGTGGACTTTGTGATGGACAAACACCGTGCTCGTTGGTTTACTCGGGGTTCTCCTGTTTCCTCACACTTTCTCCATGCCACCATTTCACTCATTTCTCATTATCACCGTCTCCTTTAGCCTAACCAGCATAATCGTGGGACGTTAAACTTAAAGATTTCATTTTCTTTCTATCACAATTAGTTTGTTTATTCTAATGTGCTGCTCCATGATCAGCCGCAGACTCAGTATTGCTTCCCTTATTCCTCTTTTCCTCCTGAATCCAAACTGATCCTCCGATAGCCGTTCTTCGATTTTCCCTTCTATTCGTTGTGCGATAATTTTGCACAGTATTTTTCATGCAAACTTAGCGTTCTGTGTTTATTTAACATTTCATTAATAAGATTAAAAAGTATCCTTTTTGTTGCTATTCTAGATTCTTAATCACTTCCGTTGGTATTTTATCTATTCCTGGGGCTTTACCATGTTGCATTTTCTCCAAAGCGTTGTCAAATTCGCACTGTAGAATTGATTGTCCTAATTCATTTTCATCGGCGTCTTCTTCCTTCCCTATCTCTTCTTCGTTCAGTCTGTCTCCTTTGTAGATTTCTTCTATGTATTCCTTCCATATTCTTGTTGTCTGCTCCTCTTCTATTAGCGTAGTTCCGTCCTTGTCTATGATAATGTCTGTGCCTTTCCTTTTCTCACCGAACTGTTTTCTAATATTTCTATATGCCGTTTCTGTATTGCCTTTGAGTATATTTTCCTCAATTTCTTTGCACAAATTTTTTTATCCAGTTTTCTCTGGCCTTCTTTACTTCTCTGTTGATGTGATTTCTGCACCTACTGTATTCCTGTTCTTTGTTTGTTCTCTTGAACTGTCTTCTTTTCTCCATCATTTCCAATATTTCTGCTGTTATCCAGGGTTTATATTGGGTTTTCGTTTCTCTTCCTATGTGCTCGTCGGCAGCTTTTGTAATCCCTGCAGTCATGGCTTCCCATATCGAGTCAATGTCATCACCTGCTAAATCTACCTTAGACGTCTCTTTGTCGCATTTGTAAATTCTTCTTTCATGTTTTCATCTCTTCTGCGCTTGATTGTGTTCCATCTTTTGTTTGGTGCTACCACTCGTTTCCTCTTTAGTCGGAGTTCGCTCTTCATCAAAACTAAATTATGGTCTGAGTCAACGTCTGCTCCTGAGTAACTGTAACTGTTCTTCACTTGATTTCTAAATGCTTATCGGAAGAGTATATAGTCTATTTGATATATTTCTTTCTATACTGGTCTTGACTATGTGTATCTTCTTCTTAGTGATTGCTCGAAAGAGTGTTCGTTACCGTCAGATTATGGCTTTTGCAGAACTATACTAATCGTGCACCTCTCGCATTCCTTTCTCCTAGGTCAAAATTCCCAGTTACATTCTCTTCTTTGTCTTCGCCTACTACTGCGTTCCAATCTCCCATGATGATTAAATTGTCCTGGTCTTCAACTTTCATCAATACTTCTTCTATTTGCTCATAGGTCTCTTCTACTTCCTTATCTTTCTAGCTTGAAGTAGGCATATATACTTGGATTATCGTCATATTCCTCGGTTCGGTTGCTATCTTTAACATTACTATCCTTTCATTCTATCTCCAGCTGCCTATAATTTTCTGTCCTATCTTTCTATTCAAGACAAACCAACTCCTGTTGTACTGTTTACAGCTCCTGAGTAAAAAATTCTGAAGTCCCTGCTTCACATATCTCCTCTATCAGGCCACCTAACTTAAATGATTCCCAAGATATCTATCTTCATACATTCCATTTCTTTCTTCAGGTTTTCCAGTTTCCACACTGTAGTTGCGATCGCACATTACAGGTTCCTATCCTGCAGGGATTTCGTTTGATGACGACCGAGGAGGCCCTGCTGTGTTTCCCTCCACTGCCGGGGACGATCCTCTGTGAAACAGTAGTGTCGTATTCCCTGATATTACATTCTCTTATTTCTCTTTCAATGTTGTTTCCTAGACACTGAGTAAAGTGGTGGTGTCCCTCCACTTTGCAGTGAAACAGCCATAGAGGACATTCTGTCCGTGCCTGTCTTTGTCCACAACTGAGCCTTGCCGATGCCAATCATCTTCAGCCTCAGTGTGGTAATGGTAGAGCTGCTGCCCACTATCATAATATCTCTCTTCAAATTTCATGTATCTCAGCGCAATTCATTCAGGTAACAATAAGAAGGAAGTTAGTGAAAAATTATAATTTTTCAACAATTATTTTGAGTAGTACGCTAAAAGTAAACCTGCTAGATCAGAAGATGAAGTATCAAAAGGTATCGGTAGATCATCAGTTGTTTCTTTTCACTTGTTTTGTTTTCACATTCTCTTACCTAATGTCGCCTTAATCAAAATCTTAAGAATTTTCTTTCCGGAATAGAGTGTGCTCTAAACAAGAGAAATCTTATAGAATCGTTCAGAACACAGGAAATGACATGCGATCTGATGCCATACATGTTCAGATTTTGACTCTAGGAGAAATCGTAAGAGATTTCCTAGGATCTATCCTATAGTGTATAGCCGGCCTTATTATACAAATGAGAGTTAAGATCACGATATATACATTTTGATTTCTTGTACATGAAATCTGACATCTCGATGGTGGAGAGGTTGTATTCCGTCTTGTTGCATGTAAAAAGTTCATCGCCATGTAGGTTTTGGGTGACAGACAAAATCCTTGTCTGAAGCATATCAAGATACGCTCATCAGTTGCGGTACCCTGGAAGAAGGGACAAATCACATGAAGCATTGATAGACCACACCACTCACAAATCCCGGTAGATTTACTGTCCTGTCCAACTTGAGAGTAAGGATTTTCGGCAGCCCAGTAGACACAATTGTGGCAGTTCATAGTACTGTTAAGTTGGAATTGCTCCTCGCCGGTTCGCACAAATTCCACATTCTTGCCAACCGTGTACTGAAACAATTCGCGCTACTTCATTCTTCGAACTGGATCGTCCACATTCATCGCGGTTAGCAGTCTTGGAATGTATATACAATTCCACATTGCCCTCTTCGGAATGCGTCTTACACTTGACCGGCTCACTCCACTTTCGCGCGGTCCCTAGTTTACTGATTTTTAGGATGATAGGGGGAAATGATGCAACACCACAACACTGGACGCCGGACTTATAGCTGACTTAGCTGTTCGTGCTGGGCTGATATTTCTTTTGCACATCTTTAACTGGTCGGTCAGCTTCAAACTTATAGCGAATGCAGGCAATTGTTCGAAATTCATGTTAGGTACAGTATTCAAGTGGGTGATGTGAAGTAACGAACTCCAATACCTATTGCTTTCTTCGTCAACACGCGTTGATTGATATAAAGACTGCATGTGTGCAATCATTTCAAATATCTCACTCCACAAAATGTATTATTCTCATTATGCGAAGGTTATTTACAACATCTGGACATGAACCTTTTAAATTCTGAAAGGAGCTTCAGATAGAGACCTTACGAATGAAATATTTCCAAAATGATCAAAAGTTGACTTGATACCCTTGTGCATTTAACGATCCAAATAGATATACTCTATCTATACACGACTCCAAAAATGCATTACCATCTGCAATTCCTGCAATAGTAGACAACCCAAAAAACAGAGTCGTTGCTGTCGTTGAGAATTAGAAAGGCGTTGGATCAAACTTCAATTTTGTTACAAATAT
Organism: Thermobia domestica; assembly: GCF_964235325.1. Taxonomy (NCBI): domain Eukaryota; kingdom Metazoa; phylum Arthropoda; class Insecta; order Zygentoma; family Lepismatidae; genus Thermobia; species Thermobia domestica. Next base: position 63,472,094 of record NC_137465.1, on the reverse strand, counting down.
AGCAGTGTGGCAAACTGCAAATAAGAGAATAAAATAAACTGGTAAGAATGACAATTTTATTATCGTGAGGTCAATGAATGACATAACAAGTTACCAACTAATCTTACTTAAGCAGTTTAAACAAGATGAATGATAAGAAATAGATATCAAGGAAAGCAGTTTCTCTTCTTTTTCCAAAATAAAATCTCGTAAAAAATCAAAAAGGCTACATAATGTAAAGGCTTAATATAAAAGCCTAACAGCACAAAAACAAACATCCACACGAAACGGAGAGACAGACAAACACAAATAAGGGACGTCAGCGGTGTAGCAGACTTGCGCACCTCCCATGCAAGATAAAGAGCTGGAACTTTAGTTGTAAACCCAATTGTTATACTCAACTTCCAGTAGAACTGTAGATCTCCGAGACACATACAGGACAACGTCAAACCTTTAACACATGCTTTGTTTGAATGTGGTTTGGTTACAAATTCGGAAGTGTTTATTGTACGTACTGAACTGAAATACATTCTAATAAACTCAGCAGGTTGCGTAGATCACACCTTCCATTCCAGACTGTTTAGATAAATATTACATCCAATTACGTACATGGTTTTCAATTAAAAAGAATAAGGATCCGGTTTAGAATCACAATTTACTATTCACGGTCTTTACATTACTAGTAACTAGATATACAAGGGCCCATGTTGTGGTTTCAAAGGGGGTCAAGTATAAGCGACGTTTCAAATATAATTTCAAATTTTGCTGTAACTAATGTAAAAATTACATTGGGTTTTCGATATTCCCAAGTACAATTTCCACTTGGGGTGGCAACGCCCCAGCTTGCCGCCTGATGGGCGCCCTTGTCCGTATACACAACATACAAATCAACCGACTTAGGTTTACGAAACGAATCGAGTGACACTAATTTTGCCACATCCGTAAAGTCACTTCTAGGTCCAGAGTCACAATTAACTTTCAATAGCCTAGACATTTCTAGGGACACTGTATATATAATATGCACACCAATCGATTTGAGGAGATGAAAGACAGCGATTGATATCAATCTTAATCACTTCCGGAAGTCACTTCGGTTTAGAATCACAATTTACTTCAAGAGACTTGAGCAGTTCTAGTGAGTCTAGTTGAGTTGAGTTAATTTTGGTGTTTAACGTCCCGTTCAGCACCGAAGCTATATGAGACGTGGACCTATTGATTAACGTGGAATCCGAACCACATGAGCTCCCGCCGGGAATCGAACCCCGGCCTCCCACGCCAAAGGCGCGTACGCTAACCGCTTGGCCACGGAGGAGCTCTAGTGAGTGTAGTCTATGTATCTGATATGCTTATCAATCGATCCGGGCGATGCAACGAATCGAGTGACTACAGTTTTGACCAGTTCCCTAGATTAACTTCCTGTTTAAAGCCACAAAAAAATTTCCGTGGCCTGTACGTTTCTAGTGACCCCGTACATATAACATTGACATTAATCGATGCAGGGTATCAAAAGAAATCGGGGAATAATTTAGTTTCCGGGGGTGGGGTATAATCAGCAACGAAACAAATACAATCTATATATCAATCGATTCAGCTTGACAAAACAAATCGATCGATACTAAATTTAACTACTTCCGGATAGCCACTTCCGGTTTACTGAGCCTAATTTAGTTTCCGGGGGTGGGGTACAATCAGCAACGAAACATATACAATCTATATATCAATCGATTCAGCTTGGTGCATTCTGCGCCAACACCACATTTCAAATGCTTCCAGTTTGGATATTTCAGCTTTCCTCAATGTCCACGTCTCCGATCCGTAAAGCGCCACGCAACATACCAGAGTCTACGTTGGCTGCCATGGGTATGGATTTCCATACACACGGCTCCTTCATGCAGCGCCTCGTGTATGGTTTTCCATAACCAAATATATATATATATATTGCACTTTTTCACGTTCGCTCTATAGGTGTGTATGCTATTACATACATATGACGTAGAAGTCAAAATTTAATATCCACGCCGCGTGTATGTAAAACCATACACAAAGAAAATTATACATTTATGGGGTTAAAACAAAGGCGAAAACAAAGGATTAGTGGCGGATTGTTGCCCGTGGCGCACAGATGAGAAAGGTCAAAATATATAGTGGCGGTCAACGTGTTAATAAATAGTTTACGAACGTCCAATGACACATTTCTTGATGTTAGTAGTCCTCGTTTCCTATTGAATGCCCGTTTAGCCTGCGCTATTCTGGAACTTACGTTTTTGTTCACTTCTTCCGTCAGAGGATAATAGATTTCCTAAATAGGGAAAGTCTTAACGTCTTCGAATTTCTCTCCATCTAGCCATACGTTTGCTTCTTTCTCTCCTGCTATTGTGCACTTTATCACTTTGATTTTCTTCTTATTTAACTTCATTTTGCATATTTTCTCCAGTTGGTTGTTCAAGTTTGAAAGTGCTTCCTGCATGTCCTTATCGCTCTCCGTTATCAATGCTATGTCATCAGCAAACCTTCTTGTGCTGAAAACCTGATCATTTACTTTTACGCCTTTCTCGTTTTTCTCAAAGAATTCTTTCGTAGCCTCTTCTATATAGACGTTGAACAGGAGAGGCGAAAGTACACATTCTTGCCTCACTCCTTTACTTATTCTTGCTTCCTTCTGAACTTTTCCTATAACAGCTGTCTGGTTCCTATAAAGTTGTTATATTATTCTCCTGTCTCTGTAATCCACTTTCAGTCTTCAACTCCCTGAACATGATGTTCCAATTTACGTTGTCAAAGCCTTTCTTTATATCTACAAATGCTATCACAATTGTTTTTTTTATTCTAATGTGCTGCTGCATGATCAGCCGCACATTCAGTATTGCTTCCCTTGTTTCTCTTTTCCTCCTGAATCAAAACTGGTCCCCCGATAGCCGTTCTTCGATTTTCCCTTCTATTCGTTGTGCGATAATTTTGCACAGTATTTTTCATGCAAACTTAGCGTTCTGTGTTCTTCGTATTTCCATGTGCCTTTCCTCTTCGGGATAGGGACCAATATGCTTTTCTAGAAGGCTCTTGGTATTTTTCCCCAGATGTACATTTCACTAATAAGATTAAATAGTATTCTTTTTGTTGCTATTCCAGATACTTAATCACTTCCGTTGGTATTTGATCTATTCCTGGGGCTTTACCATGTTGCATTTCCTCCAAAGCGTTGTCAAATTCGCACTTTAAAATTGATGGTCCTAAGTCATTTTCATCGGCGTCTTCTTCCTTCTCTATCTCTTCTTCGTTCAATGTGTCTCCTTAGTAGAGTTCTTCAATGTATTCCTTCCATCCTTTTGTTGTATGCTTCTCTTCTGTTAGCGTAGTTCCTTCCTTGTCTATGATAATGTATGTGTCTTTCCTTTTCTCATCGAACTGTTTTCGAACCTTTCTATATGCCGTTTCTGTATTGCCTTTGAGTATATTTTCCTCAATTTCTTTGCACAAGTTTTTTTATCCAGTTTTCTCTGGCCTTCTTTACGTCTCTGTTGATGTGATTTCTGCACCTACTGTATTCCTGTTCTTTGTTTGTTCTCTTGAACTGTCTTCTTTTCTCCATCATTTCCAATATTTCTGCTGTTATCCAGGGTTTATATTGGGTTTTCGTTTCTCTTCCTATGTGCTCGTCGGCAGCTTTTGTAATCCCTGCAGTCATGGCTTCCCATATCGAGTTGATGTCATCACCTGCTAAATCTACCTTAGACGTCTCTTTGTTGCATTTGCAAACTCTTCTTTCATGTTTTCATCTCTTCTTCGCTTGATTGTGTTCCATCTTTTGTTTGGTGCTACCACATCGTTTCCTCTTTAGTCGGAGATCGCTCTTCATCAAAACTAAATTATGGTCTGAGTCAACGTCTGTTCCTGGGCAACTCTTACTGCTCTTCACTTGTTTTCTAAATGCTTGTCGGACCAGTTTATAGTCTATTTGATATCTTTCTTTGTATACTGGTCTTGACCATGTGTATCTTCTTCTTAGTGGTTGCTCGAAGAGAGTGTTCGTTACCGTCAGATAATGGCTTTTGCAGAACTATAACTAATCGTGCACCTCTCGCATTCCTTTCTCCTAGGTCGAAATTCCCAGTTACATTCTCTTCTTTGCCTTCGCCTACTACTGCGTTCCAATCTCCCATGATGATTAAATTGTCCTGGTCTTCAACTTTCATCAATACTTCTTCTATAAGCTCATAGGTTTCTTCTACTTCCACATCCTTGTAGTTTGATGTAGGCATATATACTAGGATTATCATCACATTCCTCGGTTCGGTTGCTATCTTCAACATTACTATCCTTTCATTTTATCTCCAGCTGCCTATAACTTTCTGTCCTATCTTCTTATTCAAGACAAATCAACTCCTGTTGTACTGTTTACAGGTCCTGAGTAAATAATTCTGAAGTCCCTGCTTCACATATCTCCTCTATCAGGCCACCTAACTTAAATGATTCCCAAGATATCTATCTTCATACATTCCATTTCTTTCTTCAGGTTTTCCAGTTTCCACACTGTAGTTGCGATCGCACATTACAGGTTCCTATCCTGCAGGGGTTTCGTTTGATGACGACCGAGGAGGCCCTGCTGTGTTTCCCTCCACTGCCGGGGACGATCCTCTGTGAAACAGTAGTGTCGTATTCCCTAATATTACATTCTCTTATTTCTCTTTCAATGTTGTTTCCTAGACACTGAGTAAAGTGGTGGTGTCCCTCCACTTCGCAGGGAACCAGTCTTAGAGGACATTCTGTCCGTGCCTGTCTTTGTCCACAACTGAGCCTTGCCGATGTCAATCATCTTCAACCTTAGTGTGGTAATGGTAGAGCTGCTGCACACTACCATAATATCTCTCTTCGAATTTCATGTCTCTCAGCGCAATTCATTTAGAAAACAATAAGAAGGAAATTAGAGAAAAATTATAATTTTTCAACAATTACTTCGAGTGGTGCGCTAAAAGTAAACCTACTCGATCAGAAGATGAAAAAATGAAATGAAATCTTTAAGTTTTACGTCCCACGGTTATACCGGTTAGGCTAAAGGGGACGGTGATGATGAGAAATGAATGAAACGGTGGAATGAAGAAAGTGGGAGGAAACGGGAGAACCCCGAGAAAACCCACGAGCACGGTGTTTGTCCACCACAAAGTCCACACGGCGCAAGCTGGGATCGAACCAGGGACCCCAAGCACCGGAGCTGAACGCTCTGCCACTGAGCCACCGCACCCCCTTCAGAAGATGAAGTATCAAAGGGTACCAGTACCTCATCAGTTGTTTGTTTCCACTGGTTTTGTTTTCACCTTCTCTCACCTCATGTCGCCTTAATCAAAATCTTAAGAATTTTCTTTCGGAATAGAGTGTGCTCTAAACAAGAGAAATCTTATAGAATTGTTCAGAAGACAGGAAAGACATGCGATCTGATGCCATACATGTTCAGATTTTGACTCTAGGAGAAATCGTAAGAAATTTCCCAGGATCTATCCTATAGTTTATAGCCGTCCTTATTATACAAATGATAATTAAGATCACGATATATATATATATATATATATATATATATATATATATATATATATATATATATATATATATATATTGATTTCTTGTACATGAAATCTGACATCTCGATGGTGGAGAGGTGATATTCCGTCTTGTTGCATGTAAAAATTTTCATCGCCATATAGGTTTTGGGTGACAGACAAAATCCTTGTCTGAAGCATATCAAGATACGCTCATCAGTTACGGTACCCTGGAAGAAGGGACAAATCACATGAAGCATTGATAGACCACACCACTCACAAATCCCGGTAGACTTACTGCCCTGTCCAACTTGAGCGTGATGATTTTCGGCAGCCCAGTAGACACAATTGTGGCAGTTCATAGTACTGTTAAGTTGGAATTGCTCCTCGTCGGTTCAAACAAATTCCACATTCTTGCCAACCGTGTACCGAAACAATTCACAGTACTTCATTCTTCGATCTGGATCGTCCACATTCATCGCGGTTAGCAGTCTTGGAATGTATATACAATTCCACATTGCCCTCTTCAGAATGCGTCTTACACTTGACCGGCTCACTCCACTTTCGCGCGGTCCCTAGTTTATTGATTTTTAGGATGATAGGGGGAAATGATGCAACACCACAACACTGGACGCCGGACTTATAGCTGACTTAGCTGTTCGTGCTGGGCTGATATTTCTTTTCCATGTCTTTAACTGATCTGTCAGCTTCAAACTTATAGCGAATGCAGGCAATTGTTCGAAATTCATGTTAGGTACAGTATACAAGTCAGTGATGGGAAGTAACGAACTCCAATACCTATCGCTTTCTTTCGTCAACACGAGTTGATTGGTATAAAGATTGCATGTGTGCAATCATTTCAAATATCTCACCCCACAAAATGTATTATTCTCATTATGCGAAGGTTATTTACAACATCTGGACTTGAACCTTTTAAATTATGAAAGAAGCTTCAGATATAGACCTTACGGATGAAATATTTCCAAAATGATCAAAAGTGGACTTGATTCCCTTGTGCATTTAACGATCCAAATAGATATACTCTATCTATACACGACTCCAAAAATGCATTACCATCTGCAATTCCTGCAATAGTAGGCAACCCAAAAAACAGAGTCGTTGCTGTCGTTGAGAATTAGAAAGGCGTTGGATCAAACTTCAATTTTGTTACAAATATAGCAGTGTGGCAACCTGCAAATAAGAGAATAAAATAAACTGGTAGGAATGACAATTTTATTATCGTGAGGGCAATGGATGTCATAACAAGTTACAAAATAATCTTACTTAAGCAGTTCAAACAAGATTTATTTTATTTATTTATTTATTTATTTATTTATTTAGGAAACAACACAACAGGCTCAATGCCTAATTATAGTCTCGTATAATACATACATATACATATATACTTTTACTTGTACAATTAATCAATGCACTTCGAGTGTTAGGTACTCGGTAATCTTGTTTCTAAATACATATTCTGACATACTGAATATATGTATCTAATACATCAGTTTTATGACTTAATTCATTGTAGGAGTCACACATTCTCCACAGCGGAGATTTACTGAGAATATTTGTTTGTGCCGTTTCACAGAAAAATATACCAGTATTCCCTGGTCTTGTTCTGCCTGTTGGAACGCTGAGATATATTTTCGTGAGTAGCTCTGGACAGTCAATTTTATTATTTAATACTTTATATAAAAATAGTAAATCAAACATCTTTCGTCGATTCGTTAACGTTAAGAAATTCAAACTCCTTACTAAGTCCACGTAGGGAATCTGTTTGGGATAGAAAGCTGTTTTTTTTGTACGTAAGCATTTTTAGAAATTTAAATTGTATGTTTTCTATCTCTTGTAAGTATTTATTTACATTCGGTGTCCAAATAACGCACGCATATTCTAATCGGGACCTTACGTACAAATTATAAAGTTTAATGAATATTGACTCGTTTCTAAACTCTTTACCCATTCTATAGATTAAACCGAGGTTTCTGAATGCAGCGTTAGAGATTGCATCAATGTGATGAGAGGTCAATTTTGAATCAAAAATTACTAATAAATCTTTAACTGAATTTGGTTTACACAGAGATATGCCATTAATTATATACAGATGATTGATGGGATTTTCTTTCCTTGAGAACGATAAAGACTTGCATTTAGAGATATTCAATGAAAGTTTGTTTTGGGCACACCATTGCCCAACACCCTGTAAATCCTGCTCGAGTTGTGTGCAGTCATCTATTGTGCTTATTTTAGAATATAATTTGAGATCATCGGCAAACAATAGAAAGTGAGAGTTTTTAACATAGGTTGAAATATCATTAATTACAAGAAGAAATAATAGCGGACCTAAATGGGATCCTTGAGCAACACCCGATAATGTGGTAAATTTCGTGGTAATATATCCCTTGTAAGAGACAGCTTGCTCTCGATTGCACAAGTAGGAAGCGAAGTACTCTATTGCTCGTTTAGAAAAATTGAAAGATACCAATTTCTGTAGTAGCACGTCATGGTCAACTCTGTCGAAAGCCTTACTGAAATCCGTATAAATGACGTCCACTTGACCGCCTTTGTCTAAATCTCTTGCTATGTAATCCGTTATTATTGCTAGATTGGTTGTTGTGGATTTATTCCTTAAATATCCGTGTTGATGTTCAGATATGACAGGCTTTACATGGGTTAAAATTCTGTTGTATAATATGGTTTCAAGAACTTTTGCAAAGGGAGATAGGATGGCTACGGGTCTGAAGTTCTCTATCTCATTCCTGTTTCCAGATTTAGGAATAGGGCAAATGAGACCTTCTTTCCATTTATTCGGAAATATATTGGTTTTAATGGACATATTAAAGATAATGTGGAGTGGATGCTTGAATATATCTAAACAGCCCTTCACCACATACGGTGGAATGTCATCTATACTACAAGATGTTTTGGGTTTCAGCGCTTTAATAGCCTGCTCAATTTCTTCTAATTCTATTTCCTGTATATGAAAGGTGTCTAATATACTACACTCCGAATTATTTGTTATTAGATAATCTGTGTCGTATTTAGCGGGTACACTACTATATACCGACTGAAAATAATGCGCGAATGCCAGAGAAATTTCTTTGTTATGTTTTAACTCGTTACCATTATATGTTAGAGAATCTGACGAAAGATGCTTGGTTTTACTTTTAATAAAATACCAGAACTGCCGTGGGTCTTTTTCTACAGTAAATTCAGAATGTGAAATAAATGCCTTGTACGCTCTCGAAATTTCTGATTTAATTTCTTTTCGTAGTTCCAGGAATTGTTCTCGATGGTATGCGATATTATTTAGCCTCTCTTTCCACTTTTTACGATGGTAAGATTTCCGTTTGATTTTTTGATTATATCATAGGTAAACCAGCACGGATAACTGGCATTGACGTGCTTTTTAGCAGGGACGCATCGGCTGAATACGTTATATCAGAGGAAAACAATTTCTCTCCTTTTTCCAATATAAAATCTCGTAAAAAATGAAAAAGGCTACATAATGCAAAGGTTTAATATAAAAGCCTAACAGCACAAAAACAAACATCCACACGAAACGGAGAGACAAACACAAATAAGGGACGTCAGCAGCGTAGTAGACTTGCGGACCTCCCATGCAAGACAAAGAGATGGGACTCTAGTTGTAAACCGAATTCTTATAATAATAATAATAATAATAATTATTATTATTATTATTATTATTATTATTATTATTATCATATTGATAAGTAATACATAATCAATGCATACGAGATATTTACAACTATACTATCAAAATTCTAATGGTTTGCACACAAAAGAAAAAGAATTTACAGATGAAATAAACTGTGAGAACTATGATTTTTATTGTATAACAGAAACGTGGTATAAAAAGGAAAACTGTTACCTTTCTCAAATCTCTAGAAACTACAGTGAGATACGAAAAGATAGAAATCTAACCCTCACAAATAAGTCTAAAGGTGGAGGGTGTTTACTCTTAATAAAAAAATGAATATTCTTATGAAAACCTTAATCCCCCTGACGAATCCTTAGACATTATTATAGCAAAAAATTTAATTCCTAACAGCACCCCATTGATTTTATGTTTAGTTTATTTCCCTCCTGACATGTTACTTCAAGATTTTAGTAACTACTGTGATTGGCTATGTTCTTTTGTATTGACGAAAGATTTTAATCTATATATATAAAAGAGAACGTACAAATCCTTTGTTCCCTCATCACGCTAATACGGCTGAACCAATTTCTTTTATTTTTGGGGGGTTATTAGGATTTGGACCCTAGATGGTTTTTATCATATCACTTTAATTTTTAATTACCAGTGTCTTGAGATAATTGACCATTCAAGTGTCCATAACGTACAAATCCTTTGTTAGATCATCATAGGTAAAAATAAACGTATTTATATGCAACCCGCATGACCGTGTCACTCGGCGGGTTAACATAAATGACAGGCGCTATAATGTTAACATTTACTGCAATCACTTGAAAGCGAAAAAGTAAAAATTATCTAAGTAACAAAGTTTATTGCGTTCCGGGGTGACCGCAGCGAAGCGGGGCGGGTTAACATAAATGACAGGCGATATAATGTTAACATTTAATGCAATCTTCTATGGTTTTTATCATATCACTTGAAAGCGAAAAAGTAAAAATTATCTAAGTAACAACGTTTATTGCGTTCCGGGGTGACCGCAGCGAAGCGGGGTGAACGCTGCTAGTGTAATTATATTAGGAGATTTTAACACAGGAGGCATAGATTGTATTTCAGGTAATATAACAACTGATAATTATTATTCGAAGAAAAAAGCAGAAAAAATATTTGAATTAAGCAATAGTTTAAATTTAAACCAGAAAAACAAGTCATATGACAATAGTAATCCGGGAAGAGTATTAGATTTGTTGCTAACAAATTTGGATAACAGTACTATGTATTTTGACATCCCACCACTGACTAAAGTCGATCGCTTCCATCCCCCATTCATGTTTGAGTGGAAAATTATAGATAGTGGCAAATATTGTCCCGTTCCTCAGTACGATACATATAATTTCAAACAAGCAAATTTCCTAGGTATTTACAAGGGCATTAGAGAAATTGACTTAATAAATAATTGCAGTAACAGTGTCAATGAAACCACTGACCATTTATATAATTTAATTTATTCTGTATTTAATGAGCATATATCTAAGAAGTCAATTGGTTGTAAACAAAAATATAAGGATCCATGGATGACGCGAGAATTGAAATCACTAATAAACAAAAGAACTAAATAATTTGTTAAAGCCAAAAGAACAAATGATGACGTATGGTATCAGAGATATTCAGACCTAAGGAAACTTGTAAAAAAGAAATACATTGAAGCAAGAAAATCTTATTATTCAGGTTTAGAAAATAGTATTTATAAGAACAGCTCATATTTTTGGAACGTTTTTAAAAAGTCTGACTGTAATCAAGTACCGAAGCAAATAAATTGTAATGGTATGCTAATTCAAGACACTATCGAAATTGCTGAGGCATTTAAGAGTGTATTTTATGAAGCTTTTAACTTAGAAGTAGGTCAAGAGGTATTGCCTGAGAATATCGTTAGTAATAGTGCTCTAATCGGAATTCCCACCGTTACTGATTTAGATGTAATGGAAGCAATTAAATTAATTAAACCGAACACTACTCCAGGTCCAGATAATATTCCTTATTATGTAATAAAAGCTTGTGCAACTGAACTTTCAACTAGTTTGGCAAATATATTTAACGTTTCATTACGTACAGGTGTATATCTTTCAATGTGGAAGCAAGTATATGTTGTTCCGGTGTATAAATCAGCTGATAGACAGATTGCAAGCAACTACAGGTCAATAACTCTTGTCAATGCATTCTCTAAGATATTTGAACTAATTGTCCATAAACACATATATTTTAATGTAAGAAATATCTTAAATGAGTCTCAACATGGTTTTATAAGGGCAAGTCAATTGTAACAAATCTAATTCATTTTACAGACTTTACCTATAACGCACTGAAAAATAAATTGCAAGTCGATGTAATATACATAGATATATCAAAAGCTTTTGACTCTGTCAGTCATAAGTATCTCATTAGCAAGTTATCAAATATTGGTTTGTCACCTTTGTACATTCGCTGGTTTGAAAGTTATCTGTCAAACAGAACTTACGAAGTTAAAATCAGACCTGTACATTCTAGCGTAGGCTATGTAAAAAACGGAATACCACAAGGGTCGCCCTTGGGCCCTCTCTTATTTTCTTTATTTTAAAATGACCGGACAGAAAAAATAAAATACTCTAATATTCTCCTATATGCTGACGATATGAAGTTCTTCAGATTAGTCAACAATGAGTTCGATAATTATTTACTGCAACAAGACTTAAATGCAATAAACACGTGGTGTAGAAATAATTTTCTAAAAATTAATGATAAGAAAAAATTTATGACATACACCAATCAAACTCAATATTATGTCAGTAAATATGAGGTCAATGGTGTACAAATTGAGAAAGTAAGCATTATTAAAGACCTAGGTATTACATTTGACAGTCAGTTAAAGTTTTCTAATCATATAAATTGTATTGTATACACGACTCCAAAAGTGCATTACCACCTGCAATTCTCGTTTTCCTGCAATAGCAGGCAACCCAAAAAGCTCGGCGGTTGGGTTGGTTCCGAATTCGAAAGGCGCTGGACCAAACCTCAATTTTGTAATAAATATATCAGTGTGGCAGACTGCAAATGAGGGAATAAAACCAATTGTTAAAAATGACAATAATATTATCATGACGGAGATGGATGACATCAAAAGTTACAAAATGATCTTACTTAAGCAGTTCAAAAAAAATGAATGGCAAAAGACACATATCAGAGGAAAACATTTCTCTCCTCACCTCCCAAAAAAAGAATCTCATAAAAAAGAAAAAGTTACATAAAGTTACGTAAGTTTTAATATAAAAGCCCCACTCTATATTGTGAAAGTTGACACCCGAAAGGCAAGAACAACTGAACCAAAGTCAATAAAATTGTGTACAGATATTGTAGACTTAAAAGGAGGGAATACGAGTTTCGTATTTTCCTGGAAAAAACGGTTGGGTGGGGCACGGACCCCTCCAAACCTTTTATCACGAAATATCAAAACTGCTAGTAGCAGTATGTCAGAAGTGTGTTAAAGACATGAATAATTGCAACGGAACATTTTGTATTGAAAATACGCAAAAACTAAAGGAATACGGCCTTTTTAAATTTTCTGCGGAAAAACGGATTTAGGGGCAGAAGCTCCCACCCAAAATTTTGAAACTTGATGTCCGAAAGGCAAGAAGTGAACCGAAGTGAACGAAATTAAGCGCAGATATTGCAAACGTAACATGAGGATACGAGTTTCGTATTTTCCTCGAAAAAACGGTTAGGTGGGGCACGGAGCGTGGCACGGAAAATCAAATGTGCTGGTAACAGCATGTCAGATGTGTGTAAAGGACATGAAGAATTTAATCAAACTGCGTCTATGGACAATACGCAAAAAATAAAGGAAAACATTTATTTAAATTTTCTGTGAAAAAAACAGTTTTAAGGGAAAAAAGCTCAAACCCAAAATTTTGAAAGTTGATGCCCGAAAGGCAAAAGGAAGTGAACCGAAGTGAATGAAATTGTGCACAGATATTGTAGATATAAAATGGGGGAATACGGTTTTAGTATTTTTCTGGAAGTAACGGTTCGGTGGGGCACTAACCCCTCCAAACCTTTGATCACGAAATATCAAAAGTGCTAGCAACCGTATCTGAGATGTGTGAAAAGGACATGAAGAATTGCAACGAAACTTTATGTGTGGACAAAAAAATAAATAAATATTGTTTTTTTTTATATTTTCCGCGGAAAAACGGTTTTAGAGGGAAAAATTCCCACACAAAATTTTGGAAGTTGACGCCCGAAAGGCAGAAGAAAAAATGAAATCTTTCAGTTTTACGTCTCACGGTTATGCCGGTTAGGCTAAAGGAGACAGACGTTGATGATGAGTAATGAATGAAATGGTGGAATGAAGAAAGTGGGAGGAAACGGAGAACCCCTAGAAAACCCACGCACACGGTGTTTGTCCACCACAAAGTTCACTTGGCGGGGGCTGGGATCGAACCCAGAACCCCAAGCACCAGAGGTGAATGCTCTACCACTGAGCCACGGCGGCCCCTGAAAAGCAGAAGTAAACCGAAGTGAATAAAAATTTTCACAGATATTGAATACGTAAAATGAGGATACGAATGTCGTATTTCCCTGGAAAAAACGGCCGCGTGGGGCAAGGACCCCTCCAAACATTTGACCACGAAAAATAAAAGTTCTTGTAACAATATGTCAAATGTGTGTATAGGACATGAAGAATTGCAACGAAACTTTGTGTATGAACTATAGGCAAAAAATGAAAGAATACGTTTTCTTAATGTTCTGCAGGAAAACGGTTTTAGGGGGGCAAATGAACCCACCCCAAAAGTTTGAAATTTGACGCCGAAAAAGCAAGAAGAAGTGAACCGAAGTGAATGAAATTTTTCACACATATTGTGAAAATAAAATGTGGGAATTCTAGTTCCGTATTTCCTGAAAAAACTGTTAGGTGGGGCACGGACCACTCCAAACATTTGCTCAGGAAATATCAAAAGTGCTAGTAACAGTATATCAGATTTGTGTAAAGGACATGAAGAATTCCAATGGAACTTTATGTACGGGCAATACGCAAAAAAAAAATGGAGAAGGGTTTTTCTGCGGAAAAACGGTTTTAGGGGCAAAAGCTCTCACACAAAATTATGAAAGTTGACGCCGGGAAGGCAAAAAGAAGTGAACCGAAGTGAATCAAATTGTGCACTTACATTGTAGACATAAAATGAGGGAATATGGGTTTGCTATTTTCCTGGAAAAAAGGAGTTTGTGCGGCACGGACCCTCCCTAACGTTTGATCACAAAATATCAAAAGTGCTAGTATGTCAGATGTGTGTCAAGGACATGAAAAATTGCAACATAACTTTGTGTATGGACAATACGCAAAAAGTAAACGAATACGGGTTTTTCTAAGTTCTGCGGGAAAACGGTTTTAGGGGGCAAAAGCTCCCACCCTAAATTTTGAAAGTTGAACTCGAAAGGCAAACAGAAGTGAATCGAAAAAAAAAATCAAATGAAATCTTTAAGTTTTACGTCCCACGGTTATGCCGGTTAGTTTAAAGGAGACGGTGATGATGAGTAATGAATGAAATGGTGGAATGAAGAAAGTGGGAGGAAACGGGAGAACCCCGAGAAAACCCACGAACACGGTGCTTGTCCACCACAAAGTTCACTTGGCGGGGGCTGGGATCGAACCCGGGACCCCAAGCACCAGAGGTGAACGCTCTACCACTGATCCACCGCGGCCCCAAGAAGTGAATCGAAGTGAGTGCAATTGTGAACATATATTGTAGACATAAAATAAGGATACGGGTTTCATATTTTCCTGGAGAAAATAGTCGTGTGGGGCACGGATCCCTCCAAACCTTTGATCACAAAAAATTAAAATGCTAATAACAGTATGTAGAAAGTGTATAAGGGACATGAAGAATTGCAATGAAACTTTTTGTATGGATAATACGCCAGAAATAAAGCAATACGGGTTCTTTTATGTTCTGTTGAAAAATGGTATTAGGGGGCAAAAGCTCCCACACAAAATTTTGAAAATTGACGCCCGAAAGGCAAAAAGAAGTGAACCGAAGTGAATGAATTTCTACACAGATATTGTAGACGTAAAATGAGGGAATACGGTTTTCTATTTTCCTGGAAAACAGGGTTGGGTGCTGCATGGACCCCTCCAAACCTGTGATCACGAAATATTAAAAGTGCTACCAACAGTATGTCAGATGTGTGCAAACAACTTGAAGAATTCCAACATAACTTTGTGTATTAACAATACGCAGAAAAATGAATACTTTTTTTGTTCTGCGGAAAAACGGTTTCAGGGGCAAAAGCCACCACCGGAAATTTTGAAAGTTGACGTCCGAAAGGCAAGAAGAAGTGAGCCGAAGTGAATGAAATTGTGCACAGATATTGCAGACGTGAAATGAGGGTACGAGTTTCGTACTTTCCTGGGAAAAAAGTAGGGTGGTGCACAGACCCCCCCAAACCTTTGATCCCGAAAAATCAAAAGTAATAATAACAGTATGTCAGATGTGTGTAAAGGAAATAAAGAATTGCAACATAACTTTGTGTATGGACAAAACGCAGAAAGTAAATGAATACGGGTTTTGTTATGTTCTGCGGGAAAACGGTTTTTGGGGGGCAAAACCTCCCAAACAAAATTTTGAATGTTGACTCCCGAAAGGCAAAAAGAAGTGAACCGAAGGGAGTGAATTTGTGCACAGATATTGTAGACATAAAGTGAGTGAATACGGGTTTCGTATTTTCCTTTAGAAATCGGTTGGGTGGGGCACCGACCCCTCCAAAGCTTTGATCACAAAAAATGAAAAATGCTAGTAACAATATGTTAGATGTGTGTAAAAGACATGAAGAATTGCAACAAAACTTTCTGTGGACAAAAAATAAAGAATATGTTTTTCTTTTTTGTGGAAAGACGGATTTAGGGGCAAAAGAACCCAAAACCAAAATTTTGAAAGTTGACGCGCGAAAGGTAAGAAGAAGTGAACTGAAGTGAATGAAATATGGACAGATATTGTAGACACAAAATTAGGGAATAAGTTTCCTTATTTTCCTGGAAAAAACGGCCAGGTGGAGCATGGATCCCTCCAAACCCTTCATCACGAAATATCAAAATATCTAGTAACAGTATATCAGATGCGTGTAACGGACATGAAGAATTGCATCAAACTGCGTGTATGGGTTGAGTTGAGTTGATTTTAGTTTAGCGTCCCTTTCAGCAGCGAGGCTATATGAGACGTGGACCTACTGATTAACGTGGAATCCGAACCACATGAGCTCCCGCCGGGAATCGAACCCGGGTCTCCCACGCCAAAGGCGCGTACGCTAACCGCTTAGCCACGGAGGAGCTCTGCGAGTATGGGCAATACGCAAAAAATAAACGAATACATTTTTTAATTTTGGTTAAAAACGGTTTTGGTTGGCAAAAGCCACCGTCTACAATTTTGGAATTTGACCCCAAAAGACAAGAAGAAGTGGACCGAAGTGAATGAAATGTCCACTAATATTGTAGAGGTAAGGTGAGGGAATACGTGTTTCGTATTTTCCTGAAAGAAAAAAAAATTGTGAGTGAACCGAGGCGTTGAGTCGCGGGAGAAGTGGACCGAAGCGAAAGCAATTGTATGTAGATATTGGATATGTAAAATATGACCTCTCGTGTTTCACAAGTGTCGTGTCTCCATCCGATTTCTTCAAATTTGGCAGATCAAGTAACAGCAAACACAAACAGTATAGCGTATTTTATAGTATTTCAGGAGGCACCTTTAACCCTTGCAATGTTTTTTCAGCATAAAGAAAAACACGTGTCGATTTATTTCCAGTTTGCTATTGGTATGCCAAATTTGAAGCAAAACGGATAGGAACACTTGAGAAACACGAGAGCCCTTATTTTACATATAATGTCTACACACAATTTGATTTGCTTGGGTCCACTTCTTTCTGAGCTATTACGGTAATATTTCCTTTTTTTGGGGGGAGATGGGACCTAGGCCCCAACACTGTTTTTCCGCAAAAACTAAAACACGTTTCATATACTGTTTTGCAAATAGTCCCTTTACGAAGTTTCGTTCCAATTCTCCATATTCTTTAGGAACTTTTGCGTATGCTTATTTGCACTTTTGATATTCCGTAATCAACGGCTTAGAAGGTCCGTGCCTCACTCAACCGCTTTTCCCAGGAAAATACGAAACCCAATTATCTCGTTTTTCGTCTACAATATCTCCGCACAATTTATTTAATTCGGTGCACTTCTTCTTGCATTTTGGGCCTCAAATTTCAAAATTTGGGATGGGGGCTTTTGCCCCCTAAAACCGTTTTTCCGCAGAAAATAAAAAAAAACCGTATTCGTTTATTTTTTGCGTATTGTCCCTACACAATGTGTCGTTCCAATTCGTCATGTCCTTCAAACACTTTTGTTATTAGCAGTTTTGATATTTCATGATCAAAGTTCTGGAGGTGTGTGTGTCCCACCTAAACGGTTTTCTTTTTTTTCTCAGGAAAATGAGAAAAACGTATTCCCTTATTTTATGTCGACAATATCTGTGCACAATTTCATTCAGTTCGGTTCACTTCCTCTGGCCTTCCGGGCCTTAACTTTCAAAATTTTGGGTGATAGCTTTTGCCCCCTGAAATCGTTCCTCAGCACAAAATAAAAAAACCGTGTGCCTTTATTTTTTGGTATGTTGTTCATACACAAAGTTTCGTTGCAATTCTTTGTGTCCTTTACACACATTTGTCATATTGCTATTATCACTTTCGATATTTCGTGATGAAAGTTTTGGAGGTATCCGGTCCTCACCTAACCGTTTTTTCCAGGAAAATACGAAACACGTGTTCCCTCATTTTATATCTGCAATATGTGTGTAAAATTTCGTTTACTTCGGTTTCCTTGGTTTTTGCCTTTGGGGCGTCAACTTTCAAAATTGTGGGTGGGATCTCTTGCCCCTTAAAACCCTTTTCTCCGCAGAAAATAAGAAACACGTATTCGTTTATTTCATGTATAGTATCTACCTTCCAAATTTTATCAAGATCGGAGTGTTACACTTCAGAAGTGTTGCCTGTTAATAATAATATTTCTCTAAAATTTTATGAACAAATAGAGGGAATTAAAGCGAAAAATTGGGATCAATTGGAACTTTGGCTCCTACCAGCATTGAAAGAAATGACAGCACAAGTATTTAGACGCAAGGTAGACATAAAATTTAGAACTGAGATTTAACTATATTTCTGTAATGATTTTAATGCAGACTTCGAAGTTCTTAAATGCTAATTAAGTCAGGATTTCACATCCAAATTAAGTTGCAACATAATAATTCTTGTTAGAAAACCCGAATCGGCAATGCGAATTTAAGATTAGCCGATACTTTAGATAACATGGGAAAAAGGTGAAGAGTGTAACCTAAGTGTGCTGCCAAGTGAGTTGCAAGGCGGTTTAATAAATTGGATGTCTTCTACTCGGCAGAGTCCACTTCAACCGTTTAATTTTGTTTTAAAACAAAACATTTTTGTCATGAGTTACATTTAGGGATGCGCACGAGACGAATCGAGACAGGATTTTCCTGACAAAATTCGAGTCGAGACATGGCACTTCCAATAGAGAAATATACATTTTTCGAGTCGAGACATCACTTTTACAGCACATTTTCGAGACGTGACAGCCACAAATCTTGTCTCGTGCGCATCCCTAGTTATATTAGCACACACTACATGAGTGACAATTTATATTATGATAGAATATACTATGAGCTTTAATAGAAAAAGTGTAGACACTCGATAATTATTTTATGTAGTAAGATTCAGTGCTTGATCGTGCCGTGTATGAAGTTATGAAATAGGAATTGGTTTCAACAGGCGCGGATCCAAGAGGAATTTTATAGGGGATAGGGATACAGCCCCCCCCCCATGACGCTCAGGTGTACACTGGATAGAGTGGGTTTCAATCCTACTTTATTTACACTGAGTAAAGTTGGAAACTATGGTTTAGTCCAGCGTTTCCCAACCTTTTTCAACTTGCGGCACACTTCAGGGTAACTTGAATTCTCGCGGCACACATATTATTATTATTATTATTATTATTATTATTATTATTATTATTATTATTATTTGAAAATATAAAATACTGTAGTATTTTTTTCTGATTACTGACATCCTTCTCACAGAGAAGAAAGCTACACCACTGTTTTTTCCCCGTGGTAAATCATTATGCTTATTTTTCATTTTAATTTAAAAATAGAAAACAATTACAATCAGATATAGGGCTCAAGTTGTTAAAAATACACTTTTTTTTTCGAAAACTGTATCCAACCTTTCATTAAGAAGGAGGATCACTAAATAACGAACGAACAAACTAATCTCTTTTACTTTTAAAACACAAATATAGGTAATTCGTATGCATGTTTACTTTGCCGGAAGGATTGAATAATATTTTAAAATTTCAAGTTACGAAATAGTCTGCAACAATAAAGAAGCAATAATGGTCATAACAATGATAACAAATACTTTTTTTTTCAAAATTAGAAATGTACAGAAAAATGTTCTACAGAAAAGTAACACAGTATGAAACTTTAAATTTTAGATTCACAGTAGTAATTTGAAATACAAATATACCTTTTTCTGTATGTCTTGCAATTTGATTGCTATAGAATTAATAATTTTGTTCCGATTTCCTCGCGGCACACCAGCGACCCATTCGCGGCACACCGGTTGGGAAACGCTGGTTTAGTCCATCCCTTGATCATATTCTGGTTCTGCGGTGTTAATATCTGGTCAGAACTTGCTGTTCTAGAAGCCTTAAGTTCATACGCGATAAAATAGTATTTCCGCATTATGCACCTTTTTAAACTATTTTCAATATTTGTATGTATCATCAGATAAACCCTCCGTGAAAAGTTTTATTTATTGGATACTGTATTTCTGACGATGCTTCCATTATCAAATAGTGTATGTAGTTTTATTTAACATAGAATTGCATACGACAAAACAGTAGAAAACATTCTCATTGTTTTAACTTTTCTTGAGTTGATTTTGAACTTAACGTCCCTTTCAGCAGCGAAGCTATATAAAACGTGGACCTACTAATTAACGTCGAATCCGAATCACATGAACTCCCACCGGGAATCGAACCTGGGTCTTCCATGCGTTAACTTTACTTGAATTTGGACTCGAACGCTCTGCAGCAGATTTAAAACGGTGGACTTGCCACCCCTGAGTTTTTCAATGAATGTATTTCTTAGTAATTATTTTAATTTTACTTTTGAAAAGGTGTAAACATTTTTCTTTAAAAAAAATCCTTGAATTATACGTAGTCAGTGTTGAATACAGGTTTCATTTTTGTACGTGGCAATAGTAACTTCCATGGTCCCCTCTCTTCTACCTCTAGACACAGAAATTTTGTTTTTAATAACGCCAAATTACGATTTTTATCCATAAAGAGTGGCTGTCCTACTAACTCTTGTATCGATTTCCTGCTAAGCAAAGATAAAGTGAATCTGAAAAGGTAGGGGAACGGTAGGTAGCGGCATGACATCACGCCGTCCCCCATGCCTATCTTTGCCCATTGTAATTTCTTAGGAACTGGGGGGACGCCGTACACATTTTTTGGAGGTGGGGGACGGCGTCCCCTGCATTCCCAAGCACTTTTACCTCTGCTGCTAAGTATTAATTGCTGTAAGGACTAACGAAAAATATTATGTGGTAATTCTACTACTACTACTACTACTACTACTACTAATAATAATAATAATAATAATAATAATAATAATAATAATAAATGATCTGAATGATAAAGATATTTTTTTAACTTTCTAATACAATCTCTGTGGGCTTTCGCGAATCTGGATATATTGTTTTTATGAGGAATAAAGAGGCTTCAAACAACGACGATTTGTATAAAAGTCTTATCAAGTGACTGACAGCTGACCTTGTGTTTGTTTTTTTTTTAAACACAATGTTACAAGGCACAGAAGCGTGCGGGCATTTTGCTTTTTTTTGCCTGAGTGTAGTTTCAGTACTAAAATCAAGACTTCCGTTCTGTCGTTGGCACGTGTCGAAGCAGCTTGTTTGCTGTGCGATGTTTTGCCTTCAGGCGATCGACTAGATCGAACAGTCAAGAAAGAAAGAAATAAACAAAACGATATGCTTGTTTCATGGAGATATGCTTGCTTCTTGGCATTAGTGTTTGAAAACCAAAACTGTTCTGAGTATCCATTTTGTTATGTCCATAATAAGTATAAAGGGAAATGTTAATTCTCATATATAGTAGGGGTAAAACTGAGGGGGAACGCGAGGGTAACGTTATATATATTAGGGATGGCCGGATCTGGATCCGGATCTCGGATCTGGGTCCGGATCTCGAATCTCGGATCTGGATCCGGATCTGGATTCGAAATTTGGATCTGGGTTCGAAATTTGGATCTGGGTTCGAAATTCGGATCTCAGATCTTGATTCTTATCCAAACCCCCATCCCACCCAAATTGTGATAAACTTGAATATCAAAAATTCGCCGAAAGAAATTTCACGAAGTCCTGACAGTGAAGAAGAAAACAGAAAATTAAGAAGAATACTGGCAAGTCTATTTGTCTCCTTCAATCTACACTAACGATTAAATGCTTGCCTAACTAAAAAATAATCTGATTTGATCCGGATGAGAGTTCTAATGTCGAATCTAAGTCCACCCGGTTGCAGGACCGAGATGAAATACATACATATTTATATTTGAAACCGGAATACAAAACATGAATATTTAAAATTCCTCAATACACGTATTTCATTGACAGTTAAGAAATCATAAACAGTTAAGATAAGTATTGACTAGTTCTTACGTATATTTACCTTGCTAAGTCTGCTCAAAATATCAAATGTATAACTTACAATTAGATTTAATAATTATTTAATAAATCACAATATGAGCACCGAGAATAAACTATGAATTTTGGTGCCCCTTATCTAGATTTGAGATTTCGGATTCATACATAGAATCAGGCTGAAAGATAAATATTTGAGATCTGGAAACCGAAACAAGTGCTAGTACCAAGATCGTAGCCGTTTGTACCTAGGTAGTGAGAGCGGAAGGCACTTGCACTAAATCCGGGTGTACTTTGGGGAACACGAGAAACTAAAAACAGATATATATTCCTTTTCAGGGGCAAGTCGCGCTTTAACATGACTTTTCATGAGTGTTGTGTTTAAATACGAAAACTGTAATGGCGACTTGTTTGAAATAAATGCCTTTTTTTAGCAATAAAGTTAGGTACTTTCACATTGAATAAAAATTACCAAAGCACATTTCACTGATGAGAGTGCTGGTTCTTATGGAAGCTTTCACACTGAACCGAAGATTTCCTCATGTGGGTATCGGATTGCCACAATTCACCTTTCTGAAAGACGTGGTTTATCAGGAGGTCGGCCAAGATTCTTTTGGACTTAGCGTGTAGACTGCTTCTGGTCTCAATTATTCAAATATAGTAAGACTAACCGTATATAAAGTTGGTTCGAAATGATTTAAAATGAAGGGTGCGGTGGCTCCGTGGTAGAGCGTTCACCCCCGGTGATTGGGGTTCCTGGTTCGATCACAGCACGCGCCGTGTGGACTTTGTGGTGGACAAACATCGTGCTCGTGGGTATTCTCCCGTTTCCTCCCACTTCCTTCATTCCATCATTTCACTCATTTCTCATTATCACCGTCTCCTTTAGCCTAACCGGCATAACCGCGGGACGTTAAACTTAAAAATTTCATTTCATTTCATGATTTAAAATATCACTAATTGACCTTAAGGGTATAATTGCGATTTAAATATTCGTAAATTAGAAGAGATGTAAAAATTAAGCGTTAAAATAAATCCGATAATTCCTAATGCAACCTAATAATAGCAATAAAACTCCTTATGTAACATTTTCAAAGCTAAGATTAACAGTTATGTTCTTGAAGAGGGTTTATGGCAACATAGATTATAAATCCAATTATCATAAGTAGTACCTCTGACAGCCCCGCATTTCACATCACCATCGCCCTTCATCCTGACAATTCCGGACATCCGGGCAATTCACTTACCCACAATGACTTTTCAGGCGTTCCAGCGACATCAATATCTCAGTTTGGGTTTGGGTTCATGCTTCGGTGAACCTTGACTATCACCATCAGCAGCTATTAGAGAATCAGAACTTATTTCTGTATTAGATAATGTGGGTAACTATAGCTTTTCGTCTATAGAAGACTGAAAGCATGCCTTCGGTGCCCGTGGTCATGGGTTCAATTTCCGGACAGGCACTCAACAATTTTGATGTTGACCCACCATCGTGGGGGAGTTATCTTAAGTAAGAGGTAGCGGACTCCAGTCTAGAAAGCCGCCATAAGGACTTCGGGTGTCGATGCGTTGACTACACATCCCCACTTTGAACGTAAGGCCGCTGGTAGGAACCAAAGGACTGTCGTGCCAAGAATTTAGTTTGTTTTAATTATCATAAATGCCTTCTTTATTATTAAATTTTATCCAATATTTTCTTTTCAACTAGTTTGCGAAACTCGGAGCTAGTTACTTGTTTTCTTTTTAATTCATGTTCATAGTTAGAAGAACTAATCAGTAAGGAAAAACAATCTTTTCAATAAAATTCGTCTCGCGTCTTTCGTAGCTCTAAGTTTAGTTATTTTTAGTTTTTTTTAAAGTTGAAGGGCGGTTTATCATTTCCCCTCGCTTTCCCTATTTTTTTTCTAGTTTTACCTATATTTCTTTGCACGGACATTGCACCTATACCCACGTGCTTAGTGTGTTCGTTTACAAAAGCGGGCCATTTTCCTGCCACTATAGAAAGTAAGAGTGCACTGTATCAGAGAAATATTAATTGACGTATGTAAGTGAATATATCTGTGACCAAGTCATAATTACTCAGTTTTTGCATCGTACAGTTTCCTCATCCTCATTAATCTCTTTACCCCCGCTTCCTGAATTCCAGTTCTAGTATTCTTTCTTGATAGCGGACTGATGTCTCATGTAGACTTATTAACTATAACATCAGCAATAAATAAAGTACGGTTTAATTTGCACTAATTTTAAAACATTACATTAATTAAATAATAATAATAATAATAATAATAATAATAATACGGAGCGAGCTCAGGCTACTTGTTATGATTCTTGCTTCGCAATTGGGTAATACCGGATTCGAATTCGGAGACCAGCCATCCTGACTGAGGATTTTCCAGGGTTGTTTCTCAGTTATACTGGGCAAATGCTAGGTTAGTACCTTGATCTAAGGCTCTGGAGACCTTCCTTCCATTCCTTTTCCAATGTTTTCATCTGTTGATTACTACAGTGTAAAGTAGTCTCTGAGGATGTATCTGGTAGCTTATAGTGAAAAAACAATAACGACGTAATATATCTTCACGAAACGTGTGGGTTAATTTAACTACAGCCTTACAGTCCCAATATATAGCTAAAGTTTTAATATCAATTTCCTGACTTTTAAATACTATTTTCATATTGTTTCAGCTTTCAATTTTCTCATGTATATTTCCACCGAGAATTGAACCTGAGATCACATGAACAAATGCAAATATGTTAAATATTTTTCGAACACTTTAATATTCAAAACACAAAACGCTTCAATGATACGACGCATGGATATGTTTTGGTTACCTCCTGCAATGTATGTTTAAAGAAACATGGAGGGTGAAGAAAAAATAATAGAAATCTCTTTTATATTTACTCCTTCAACAAACGACCGACCTCAGAAGGGCAAGCCATAAGTTAGGTAATAAAGTCATACAACGAACACAACCATATCGCTCTCCTGAAATTCTCACGCCAACCAGTCTATATTTTTTGTTGTATATACCTTCGAAGTGAAAGATATTCATTATTACATTTGTTGATGGTTGGACTCTAGTGAGTCAGAAACTACTATTAATAAAGAGTTTGTTTTGTCTAGTATTCCTGCGATTAAAAGGGCCTTATCTAAAAGATATTTCATTTGTATCTGAGAAAAGGAGAAAGTTTATTTTCTAAGAATAAAATAAATATTATCAATGTGAAGTTAACATTAAGTTTCGAAGAGGAGCTAAACAGAAGAATTTGTTACCATTTACATCAGTTTTCAGACAGTTCACTATACTATGAAATGGGAAGAAATCAAACTTGGAAACATTTTACTAAAGCGACTTCGACAGAAAGTGCAACATGTAAATATTGTAAGGTTAAAATAAAATAAAGAACAAAGGTAGCACAAACGTGTTACGGAAACATTTAAAAGCACAGCAACCTATCAGTGAATCCGAAAAAAGTTTTAACGAATTTTAGATATTCAATTTTATAAGATCACAATTTCAGATGTAGGTTTGGATACGAATCAAGATCTGAAATTCGAATTTCGGATTCAGATCCGAGATCCGGACCAAGATCCGAGATCCGGATCTGCGATTCGGATCCGAGATCCGGATCTAGGTCCGGATCCGGCAAGATCCGGATCTCACTGGATCTGGTATATCCGGATCCGAAAATTTTTGGCCATCCCTAATATATATAATAACATAGCATATTTCTTTCCAAAATTTTATAAAAACTATTTATTTTATAGAGTTCAAAATTCGGCCAAATGTTTATTAGTATTAATATTGCATGTTCACTTTTACTTTTTCTTGCTAAGGTAATATTATAGCGCGCTAATTAAAAATTAATTTTCTTCCATTTAAAAGCTGTTTAAGATATTGGCTGCATTTTGCAACAGTGCAGAACAGCAGATAGGAATCTAACCAGGTAGATTTCTTTCTCTCTCTTCCCTCGCTAGGTCACGTGCGTGAACTTAGGATTGTCCGCGGAGAAAAAGAAACCGATGGAATGCAGATTGACAGCAAATAAGAACAAAGTCTGTTTTCTTTCTCTTCATAGATCGTAAAGATTTCCTTGATTCTACACCGTATGTAAACATCTCCGCGAATAATTACCTGTACAGGAATATTGCAGCTAACAACGTACGAAAGTTTCAGAAAATCTGTCTATGTTGTTTTCAAGTGTGGGGAGTCTGTTCATCTTATAAAATCAGTTTCGAAATGTAGAGCGTAGAACAAACTCACTTTTTGCATCAACTGACAAAAGTTTACATACAGATCAAAGAGAAGTCTTAGTGCGTTTGCACACGGCAACGATAATATCGGTGGAAGCATCGATAATGTCGGCGGTGAAATCGACTTCAATGTACTCAAATCGTAGCTTACACACGCCACCGATATTATCGGCCGATCCTCCGACACGCAGATGCTGTCGGCCAAGCCCCAGATAATGTCGGCGGTATCGCCGACACCGATTTTGTCGGTGGCAATGTTTTCTTATGATTGGATGCACATGTGGCCGATAATGTCGGCCGGCCAGTGGGTTAGATGAAGAGAGTGAGTGACAAGGCGCTGTATATTTTTGTTTCGTTTCTTGTCTTTGGAATTTTGTTGTTTCCATTTTTTTCTATTATAATTGTATAATAATATTATTATTATCTTGTCCTATAAACAACTTCGGAACAGCTTATTATTTTTTTACAGTCTCTGTTTTGGAGTAGCTAATTCCCTTTATTAAATAAGTATAAAATGTGGGAAGTTTGAAGAGTACTGGTTTCCCTCTAAATAGCTATTACCAAATAGAATATAGAAAATTTAGATAACCAAGTTCTTGATTATTTTCCACTAATTTTTAATTTTTGTTCTTTCTCTCTCTGTCTCTCTCTCTCTCACACACACACTCTTTGATGGTATATTTTTTAATCTATTAATGCATTTAAATTTCAATACATTCTGGAAATTAATTTAAGCGTAATTTTCAAATTTTGATACACTGTGAACATAAGCATATGGAAAAAATCCTGATTATTATTACTTCCTTTTATTTTCATTAGAATTGTGTGCAGATCACTTTTCCCGGTTCCACTCAATAAGCAGTGATTGAATGCAATATTTTTTGACAAGTCAAAGTAGAATTATTATTTTGAAACGAAACCAACACAATCAAACACTCTTTCCCAAGCTCCAAGGACAAGTTACTTACTTGGCATTTTCTTTATTGTGATCTCAACAATAGGGATGTGACTTCATGCTTCACTTGTTACAGATTTTTTCTCTCACTTCCAAAACTATCCCAAATCTCCCATTTTAAAAAATAATGTGTAGAATGGCAATTGAAAACAAAGACCAAAGCTATGTATCCAAGTTTTCCCTTTCCCCTTTGTACCGGGATCGACCCCCTGATAGAGTTCTGCATTTTAGCTACAGTGACTGGATCAAAAGGTTGTGTATTATTGCATTCTTACCTTTCTAGTTTTGCTTAGATTTTTAGAGATGGCAGGAATTTTTCCATTCGATATTTTAACCGTTATTGAACTTGTGGAATGTAGACTTTGCATATGGGATAAGATAACAGACTCTTTCAAGGACAGGATTGAAAAGCAAAAAGCACGGCGAGAAATTTATGCAGGCCTTGTCCAGGATTTTGAGTTCATGGACAAAAAGAAACGAGAAACGACACGTATGTATGCAACAGCGCAAATCTGTCTTCAACATTAGGGGAGGGGGGAAGGGTAAGATCGTTCCCATATTATATATATACATATATAGCGATGTTCAAAATATTTCTGTAGCCGAGAAACAATGCTGTAGAGGACCAGGGGAGCAGAATTGTCTTCAACATTGGGAGGCGGGTAGATTTGAGGCTTATTCTGAGTGGACATTAATTTCATCTCACTTTCCTTTCTAGCGATCGGACACAAATAATCAAATTTCTCTCCCAAAAAACACATTTCAAATCGGATTATTGGGGAGGACAATCTCCCCAGTTCCAAGATTGGAGGGGACATGTCCCCTTCATCCCCCCGGGATTTGCTCCAGTGTATGTATGGAGCAATGTAAAACAGAATTACTAATTCGAATTTTATCATTTAATCTACTATGACATTAATGTTAACTACATGGAAAACAAAATAATATATATACATGTGTTTTCATTGGGAAGGCCGATGGGGGCTGAATTTGAACGTAAACACTATCGGGGTTGTCACTATACATCTGAGCAATCCCGATAAATATGGATTCGACACAAATATTGGTCATTTTCTACTACTTTTACATGTCCCGGTAAACGCCCCCTGAGACCCCCTTGGTTCGAATTGTGAAAAAATCGCCTCTGGCCTCCAGCCGATACCGCGAAAACTATGAATGTGACACTAAAATCTGCCATTTTCTACTACTTTTACATATTCCGATAAAAGCCCCTATGATCCTCTGGTTCCAATTTTGAAAAAAACCATGCCTCTGGCCAGCATCCGATGGGGGCAGTATTTAGAAGTCAACGCCTGTGTGAGTATCACCATTCATCTCAGCGACAGTGAAAACTATTGATTTGAGACTAATATCGGTCATTTTCCATTATTTTTACATGTCACGCAATTATCCACCCCGGTGACTCCCGGCCCACATACAATGGTGGCTGAATTAGAAAATCATCGCTAATGAAAGTATCACCATTGATCTCAGCGACCGCGAAAACTATGAAATCGACACTAATATCGGTCATTTTCTACCACTTTTACATGTCTGGGTTAACGCCCTCCTGAGACCCCCCTGGTTCGAATTTAGTCAAAAACGCTTCACCTTGGTCTGGGACCTGAACCAAGGTATCCGTGTCCAAAATTTGGTAACTCTCGGCCAACTTGTCTGGTTCCCAGGCCGGTCCCGGTTGAAAAAAAACTCTTCGTCTTGATCTGTGGCCTAGACCAAGCTACCCGCGACCAAATTTTAAAAACTTTCGTCCACTCGTCTGGTCCACGGGCCGCACACAGATAGAGAGACAGACACTCAGGCAAACTCTATTTTATTTATATTAGAAAGGTCAGATCCACCGTTATTGTAATAGAGCGGTGCTTGAGTGATTGATCGTAGAAATTTAAAATCCAATGAGTGATAATTTCATAACCTTTTTTTATTACAAGTTTAAACTCTTTAGTCAGTAGAGAAGAGGGCATGATTCGTGGGTCAGAGTTGATGACAATGGGTTTCGGTGGGTCTTGGGTCACAGTGTGTGACAGTGGTTCATGGTGGGTGGTGGGACAGAGTGGGACACGGTGGGTCATGGGTCACGATGGGTGGTGAGTCAGTTGGTCGTGGCTAAAGTTTTCATTGCCCCACACTCTCTCTGAACTACAGTGTTGAAAATTAATCAGTGAAAATCAATTGCAATTGATCAATCAATTGAAAGTAATTGCTGTGGAAATCAAAAATTGCAATTGAATTAATTGCTAATTAATTTCAATTGCAATTACTTTCAATCGATTGATTAATTGCAATTGATTCTCCTTTATTAATGGGCAACTGCAATTAACAATTAACCATTACTTACTTCCGTTGTCAATTGCAATTAACAATTAAATTTACAGATTAATTGTTAATTGTCAATTCAATTGAAATTTGCCCAACAGTGCCACTCTTCTCTTCACTGTCCCGATCCCGCCATTCAAACTTTTTTTCCTTCTATCGAAGCCAGTACTGCCTATTTGGGAAAAGTCTCAATGTAGAGTGGTAGTGGTAAAAACGATGCATATTCGCCGTTCTGGTGGAATGTGCCGTAAAATTTTACGTTGCCCCCATAGGAAAATCTAGATTCGACACTATTAATATATATATATATATATATATATATATATATATATATATATATATATATATATATATATATATATATGAGAAACACTATGTTTGTGACTATAACTCTCCCGAACCGCCCCACTGATCTTAATCAAATTTTCAACATAGATGAGGCTCAGGCATGGGATCGTGTTATTTAAATTTGACGAAGTAACATGGGGGCGGAGAAGGAGGAGAGATATATATAAAAATCAATTTATATAAGACTGAAAGCCACTATTTTTGTAACTTAATAACTCTTGAACTATATCTTGAATATCCGACCGTTCGCAATCAAATTTTCAAGATGTATGAGGTTTGGATCTGGAAACATTTTTGTAATTTTACTTTAACGGTACATCCTAAGGGGGAGGGGGAACGTATAAATAGAAACTAATAAAACCTAATAACTTTTGAAGCACCCAACCAATCTCGATCTAATTTTCAACAAATATGAGGGTCGGGCCTTGGGTGTTTTTTTATCATTTCACTTTGACGAGACAACGTAGGGGAGGAAGAGGGGGCAGATATATGTAAAAAAAAATAGAAATGCCTGTCTCTGTGACTTCATCACTCTTGAACCACCCGACCGATCTAAATCAAATTTTCAATATACATGAGTATAGGGGCAGGGATTACTTTAGGCTATTTACTTTGACGAAACAACGTAGGGGAGGGAGAGAGGGAGATAAATTTAAAAATGATCAAAAATGACCGATATTAATGTTGAATCCATAGTTTTCGGGCCCGATGAGACAAACAGTAACACTTCTGATGCTGTTTCAATCCAAGTTCAGCCCTAATAGTTGGGAAGGTGGAGGGTACAATGGAGGAGAGGGGGATAAACGTTTAAAAATGATCGAAACTGAGTAATATTAGTGTCGAATCAATAGTTTTAGGAGTAGCTGAGATTAACAGTGACAATTCTGATTTCGTGTGCCGCAGCACGGGGGAGGGGGAGCTATATATAATAATAATAATCGAAAATAACCTATATTAGTGCCTAATCCATAGTTTTCGGGATCATTCTGATGAACTGTGACATCTTCGATCCGGTTTAAATGCAAAATCAGGTCCGCCACTTGCGGGAAGGGGAGAAAGTGATATATAATATGATGGATAATGGCCACTATCAGTGTCAAATTTATAGTTTTCTGGGTCGCTTAGATGAGCAGTGGTACTTTCGATCATGTTTAAATTCAAATTCAACCCCACAACTTGGGGGAAAGGGAGGAAGAGATATTTAAAGATAATGGAAAATGACCGTTAATTAGTGCTGAATCCACATTTGTGGGGGGTCGCTGAGATGAACAGTGACACTTTCGTTGCCATGGCCCGCAACATAGGGGAGGAGGAAATGACCATTATTGGTGTCGAATCCATGATTTTTGGGGTCGCCGAGTTGATCAATGATCTTTCCGATGCTGTTTAAATCGATGCCATTAAAAACGAAAACAGCATATTTCACGGGTACTAAACACATGAAATACGGAATTGTGCTTTAAAATTTTCATTTTAACTTAGCAAAGCGGGTAATATATGCTAGTAATACTAATAAAGCTCAGATACTGTCCTTTCTCTATTTCAAAACCACCTATTTTTTAAATCTCTTTGCTATAATATCTATTACTGGAGCTATCAGTATATTTTTGTTTTTCGTCTTTATACAACACCAAGGTTATAAAGGAAGGTCTTTTATATGTGGGTGTGGAACTTGAATCTGATAGGTCGTTCCCAACCATACTATCTCGCCTCCAGAAAAACTGGATTACAGGGCAGAGTCTAAAGCAAGAAATTTCTCTCTCTTTTGCTAAAAAAAAATTTAGTTCGCATACTAGTCATAGCACATGTTTAGAGGTTTTTTAACGAATCTGTATGAGACGAGACCTGCAAATGACACATTACTGAAAGTTGAGTTTACACCAGGAGTCGAATCTGGTATCATCCTAAAACAAAAAAATCCTAATGGCTGACTACTTTAATGCTCATAAATCATTCTAATGTAAAAATTTTTGGTGAGCCCGGCCCCCTAGACTCCCCGTGGATACGAGCCTGTGTGACCCCCCACCCTCGAACACAATTTTCTGGAAGAAAGCCTCTATTCTTCCTTTTGTCTGTCTAGTTTACTGAAAACATGAAAAGCAAACTAGATCACAGAGCATAGAGTTGGAAATGATAGACATGTTGCATTGCAGACATATTTCGTACCGTTGGTGATTTTGGGAGGTTTTCCAGGGACAAAATTCACCTCGGAGTTATATCTCCTATGGTGCTCAATATGAGTTGAGTTGATTTTGTCATCCCTTTCAGCAGCTAGGCTCTATAAAACGGGACCTACTGATTAATTGACAAACCCGAACTACATGAGCTCTCACCGGAATCGAACCCGGGTCTCTCACGCCAAAGGCACGTACGCTAACCACTTAGACACGAAGAAGCTCGGAGCTCATATTAGAAAAGAAGAAAGCACATTATGGGAATTTCAGTGCAGACAACTAAGTACGAGGACTGTTAAAAGAATATTTTTCATCTTGAATATATTGTAATAATGGTCAATCTTATTCGATAATGTCATTTTTTAAAAAATAGCATTCTCTTTTCTGTAACTTACTACAGTATACAAGTTAAATTTCACACAGTGTGCAAAAGAGAGGAGGGATTACAACGTACGATGGGCTTCGTTCGCTTCCTATCCGATGGACAAAACCTTTCTTGTAAACTTCAGCGTTTCAAAGAACCTGTGTGGTTGCTGATAGCTACACATAAATTGACAGAATTTTAGTACTGTCTGCCTGAAGCAAAGTCTTAATTTTAGTACTGAAGCTGCCTGAGGCAAAAAAGCAAGCACACCGCAGGCGTGGTGGCTTCTGTGACTCGTAACATTGTGTTTAAAAAAACAGACACAAGGCCACTTGTCAGTTCTTGCAACTGATAAGGCTTTTTTTCTTTTATACAAATCATATTGTTGTTTGAAGCCTCTTTATTCCTTTCAAAAACAATATAACCAGATTCATGGGAACCCACAGCAATTGTAATAAAAGTTGAAAAAATATCTGTATCATTCAGATACTTTATTATTATTATTATTATTATTATTATTATTATTATTATTATTATTATTATTATTATCACATAATATTTTTCGTTAGTCCTCACAGCAATTAATACTTAGCAGCAGGGGTTAAAGTGGGTGGGAACGCGGGGGACCCTATCCCCACCTCCAAAAAACTGTGTACGGCGTCCTCCCACTTCCTAAGAAATTACAATGGGCAAAGATAGGCATGGGGGACGGCGTGACGTCATGCCGCTACCTACCGTACTCCTACCTTTTCAGATGATTCCATCCCATCTAGCCTAATCCCACCTCGCCTAACGATTTATCAGCCACTTATATCTCCAAAATAAGAATGTCTCCCATTTTAGGCGAGATGGGAATTTCCATCTTACTTAATCCCATCTCGCCTAAAATGGCGGTAGGATGCAAGAAGGGAATTTCTGTACTGAAGAGGGAATTCCTCTAATAGAATTTTAACCAGATATTTCAATCAATATTGGCAATCTCTGTCAATTACAATATAAATATATAATAAGTACTATACAAGAAGAAAGCATAGGGGGAAGGCGATTTAGTGAATTTAGTTCACTTTTGGTTTATTTTGGAAATACTGGAAATTGATTGGCAAAGAGAAGCTAATCAGAAACAGGATAGAAATATAGAGGGTGTTTCAAAACAACACTTACAACGTTTGAGAGCTCATTCCTGACACCGTGATAAGACAACCTGGGTGCACAATGCTTCCTTTTGGCGCTATGACCAGCCAAAAACCAGTCGGAAAAATGCCCAAAACAGCCGTAACTCGAGAACAAAATGTCGGATCGAAATCGGGGGAAAGGAAATGTATATTATTTTTAGCCATGGCTTCCATTAATGCACAACCCGATATGGTACAGAGGCAGCACAAAGGTCACCTCAAATAAATTGAAGAATTATGGGGATATTTTATGAAAGGGTGTTATAGCCCCACACAAGTTACTGGCACATGCAAGGAGCATTAGAATATTAATTCTGTGACATTTGTGAAAAATCTGACGCTAACTGGCATTTCCGGAACAAAATTTTGAATTTTTATAAAGATACATCATCTAATGCTTCGTCCCCTGTGCCCCCTAAGGCGGTGCGTTACCAAAATAGCATTCCATATTTCAAAAATGCATACTCTTTTGCTACAATGACGCCAAATTTCACACTAATTAACAAAAACACCTTCTTCTCGTATGTCCCTACTAAGGATATTTCTGGTGATTTTCTTACTTTTGAAAGGGGGCTGTAGCCCCATTATCAGTCACTCTTACATGTAAGGAGAATTGGAGCATTAATTATGTGACATTCGTGATTAATCTGACGTTTACTGGCACTCCGAAAATAAATTTTGGGATTTGTTAACACATCACCCACCAGCTTTTTACGGCCCTTGCCCCCCAAAGGGGGGCCTTCCCAAAATAATGTTTGAGACTGCTTTACTAGCTTTGTGAATGAGTGTTTTTGCATTTCGTAACAAATACAACTCATTTGCCCCAAAATCTTTACGAATAATTATTGGAGAAAACTGCTTCCAAAATTTAACATTGAACCTCCCATAAGGAAAATGAACTTCTGTGTTTACACTTCCAAAAGGGGGGCTAAACATTAATTTTCTTCTATTTCCTTTAGAAATTCGAAAAATTCAGATATTTCTCAATAAGAGTGCCAAATTTTATATTAATGGTGTGAAAACTTCATCTTCTCCCAGTGCTGTAGCGAATTACACGAATTGTATAACAGTCTGTATATATATATATATATATATATATATATATATATATATATATATATATATATATATATATATATATATATATATATATATATATATAATCAAAATCACGTTTTCAGTCAAAAGAAAAAAAATATTTCATTTGTTTACCTTTGGAATACCAATATCTAATCTAAGTGATCTAGACCCTCAAAAGTATTGTAATATTTATTTTGTATATTACTGTTACGCACACGCCTAAAATGCCATGATTGTTCTTTCATTTTAGTAGATATTTCTTTTAAAGTTATGTTTTTTAAGTAACATTCCGTATTTTGGAATGCAAAATATTGATGATAATGCTTCTACAATAACTTTGTTTTCCTTCTGTCGTATCTTCCTTTCTCACCTCGCAAAAGTCGATTTATGGTCAAAAATGGTTGGAAAATGAAAATAGGGATATTTCACCCTGTTTGACAAGTCTTGTTATAAAATACTGTACTTAGAAGGTAAATTCTGTACCACCAGACATGTCAACTCTGACGCGAAATCGTAGCAGTTATAGTAGTATTAACTGTGGTCGTAGTAGTAATAATAGAAGTAGTAGTAATATTAGTAGTATTACAGTACTTTGCAGTCTTGAATAAAGAGTCAGTTTCCCAAACACACTACGATTAACATAGACTGACAGTAAGACCGTACGAACACGGCAAAGGCAGGGGTAGTGGAGGACATTTGAGGGAAAAAATGACAACATTAGTTTCCAATCTGTCCTTGAGTGCCCGGTTCCAACCCAGAAATACGTGCGCCCGGTTCGGCCCTATAGCATTTTTGTCCGCGCCGAACAGGACACGCCCAGCCCGTGCAGGGCAGAGCCCTGCAAACCCAGGCCCGAAGACGGCCCGGCCCGACCCGAATGGATCTGAATTCTGTGCCCGGCTCGACCCGGCCCGGCCCGAATCTCGAGCCGGGCTCTAACCGGGCCGGGCACAAATCGAGCCGAAACGGGCCGAACACAAATCGGGCCGAGCCGGGCCGGCCCGACTCGGCCCGAACACTGTGAAAGACGGATCGGAAACTAATGTTGGCAGCCTGTGTTAATCGTAATGTGTTTGGCATGGGCGGCGATTAGGTGGGGCAAAGGGGGGCAGTTGCCCCCGCACTTTTTTTAAGTAACCAATTAATGTATATAGTTTCATTTGGAAATGTGACGATTTTGTATGTGTTACTGATTAATAGGAAAAAATGCTGCCATATAATATTTGCTGTTGCGTGAATACGTATTGGTTGTCTTCCCGTGGAGTAAAGAAAGCTACAGTAATTGCGTTTTAATCGCCACAGAAAATAACCCCCAAAAATAACCTATTGGAGCACAATTTCAGCATACTTTCATTTCTTCTTACAAGGGCTCGATATGTTAGTGAGCCGCTTTGAAGCTAATCGAAAGAACATTATGCAAAAAAGTAGGGCCTATTTCACAAGTTATTCTTTAATTGCACAAAAATTGACAGTTCCTAAAATGTCTTTTTTTTCTTTCTAAAGTAAGGAATATCGATTAAAAAGAGCGTGATAAGAAACAACTTCTACCTTTTCCATTGTCTTGTAGTGTAATATACGAGTGAAGTGTTGTGTTTAAGGATGTACGAGTGTATATACAATAAAATTTAGTAAATTGAACATAATTCTAGGTTTTAAGTTTATTTTGTATAACTGAAGTATGGATTGTAAGTATTGTTGTGTTTTGATGTGTTCCAAGAAAGTGAAATCTGCACCTAATGGCAACGAACATATTTCAAGAAGTTGCAAAAGCAAATATTTCTTTAAATGTCGTAGCATATGCTTGTAGTATTTACTGTCTTTCATTTTCTAAGAGTAATAACATACATTTAATATCATGTGTGGAATTAAATATTAAGTTTTTCATTAATCCTCAGTTTCAATATAACTAACTCTATGGCCTATGGAACCCGGAGGTTCAGTGCCGCGTTCACAAAAGCTCTCCACTGACTTCTATCCTTAGCTAATTGGATCCAGTTTCTACTTTGTATTACTATCTCTGCGAGATCCATCTTAATATTATCCTCCCATCTGCGCCTAGGTCTTCCCAATGGTCGTTTTCCTATGGGTCTACCAGTCAAGACTTTGAAAGCGTTTCTACTTTCTTCCATTCCAGCTACATGACCTGCCCACCTAAGCCTCCTAGACATGACGACCCTAACAATGTTGGGTAAACCGTATAAACTATGTAGTTCCTCGTTATGAAGCTTCCGCCATTCCCCATTCTCATTCCTCTTGGTCCGAATATTCTTCTCAGGATCCTGTTCTCAAATACTTTCAGTCTATGTTCTTCCCTCAGAGTAAGCGACCATGTTTCGCAACCATACAGAACAACAGACATGATTATCGTTTTATATATTTTAAGCTTCAAATTCCTCGACAGAATTCGCGACGACAAGAGATTTTGAACCGAATAGTAACACGAATTCCCTGCTTTTAGTCGACATTTAATTTCTTCGTGAATATGACTTTCGTCTGTTAATATTGATCCTAAATATTTGAAAGTATCCACTTTATCAAAAGTATTATTTAAATTTTAACGCCTCCACAATTTGCCGTATTACGGTCCCGACGCACTTCCATGTATTTAGTTTTCTCTGCATTTACTTCTAAACCCATGTCCCTGCAAGCGTTTAATAATATTTCTGCATTTATTTCTACTGTTCTCCTATCATCCCCTATTAAATTTACATCATCAGCATATGCCATAACCTGGTGAATGCCGTTCAACTCTAGGCCCTGGTTGCTATCTTTGATTTTCCTTATGGCGTATTCCAGCACAAAGTTAAATAATAATGGCGACAACGCATCTCCTTGTTTCAGGCCATTTTCGACGTGGAAGCTCGTGGACAAAAATTTTCCTACTCGGACTTTACTTTGGGATTCACTTAAACATATCTTAATTAATCTAATTAGCTTTCTCGGTATTCCAAGCTCTGTAAGAACGTTGTATAATGTTTCTCTCCTAACCGAGTCGTAAGCCTTTCTAAAATCAATAAATAGTTGATGTACCGGGGTATTGTATTCCCACTTCTTTTCGAGTATTTGGCGAATGGTAAATATTTGGTCGATAGTTGATCGATTTCGTCTAAATCCGCACTGATAATCTCCAATAATTTCATCTGCGTATGGGGTCAATCTTGCTAACAGAATATTTGAAAGGATTTTATAGGATGTTGACAGAAGAGAAATGCCTCGATAATTATTAGTCAGTTTTGTCGCCTTTCTTGTGAATTGGAACAATGATTGATTCTTTCCACTCTTGTGGCAATTCTTCCTTGTTCCAGATAAGGAGAATGAGTTTGTGTATCTTGTTCCACAATTTTTCGCCTCCAGCTAAAATTAACTCAGCCATAATTTCATCTACACCCGGAGATTTGTGTTTCTTTAATTTCTTTATAGCGGCTTCCACTTCTATTCGATTGGGTTCTGGAATATACGGTTCTGCGGTGTGTATCTCCTTTTCTCCACGTACATTAGTTTTTGGCTGCGTGTTCAGCAAATCGTCAAAGAAATCTTTCCATCTATTTAAGAGGCTATCCGTATCAGTGAGAACTGTTCCGTCAGATTTCTTTAATATATAAGCACGAGGTTGATAGCCTTTCTTAAATTCGCTGATCCCCTTATACATGTCCCGAATATTTTTATTTTTACAATTATCTTCAAGTTCCTTAATTTTAGCTTTCAAAAAATTCCGTTTCTTTGTTCTAAAAGTTTTGGAAGTTTCCCGCCTGATATCTGCGAAATTTTGTGTAGTTATTTCATTCGGATTTTGTAGCCACCGTAATGACTTTAATCAGTTTCAATATAACTTTTGCAAAACAAGCATCATTATTCATTACTATGATTAATATTATCCTTTCTATTTATTTGTTTTGCAAATTTATTAAATAATCTGATCACACAATTTTCCAGACAGAATTTTAAGATGTTCATGAGCAAGGAATCAAATCTCTTCTTACACTTTCGTTGTTTAAGAGTACAAAGGGCTAGTATCTACTTGCGTTGTTCTTCTCAATTTACTTAATAAACTATTATATACGATATACGGTATTTTAACTGAAAATATAGTATCCTATTAGTTATACAACCTTTCGTCAAACAAAATGTTAGAAACAACCAGGAAAACTAACATTTATATACAAATATTCAGATCACGTCTTGCCCCCTCACTTTTAACGTCCAACTGCCGCCACTGGTGTTTGGGATATTAACTCTTTATTCAAGACTGTAAAGTACTTTACTTCTACTACTCTTATTACTACTACTACTGCTACTGCTATTATTATTATTATTATTATTATTATTATTATTATTATTATTATTACTTCTACTACTACAACTGCTACGAGCGTCAGAGTTGACATGTCTGGTGGTACATACTTTACAATCTAAGTACAGAAAAAATCGAAGAAATACTAGTTATTATGGCCAGTCTGCGTAGTCTGGCCAGTAGAATGCATTCACATCTGATGCTAGAGGTCGTCGGATCGTTCCCTCCTCGTGTTATGTGAGCTTTGTTGTGGACAAAAATCGTGAGCGTGGGAGTTTTTGGATTAGACCGTTTTCGTCCACTGTCTTCATTCCACCAATTCATCCATCATCATTCATACGTCTTGAGCCGTAATTGCCTAAAGAACATATGAGAAAGTCAAGTCCTTGACCTACTAATTAGAATTTGTTCCGCTACATTAGACCACGGAGGCCGAAACCATGAACTGGCGTGTTCATAAGATTAGCGCAATTTGTAGTAATGTTCAATTAGCACGGCAGATTCCAAATCATATTACATGTTCCTGTATTCTTTATAATTCGATGCTACAATAATAATAACAAAACACAATGATCAAATAAATCACCCAGACCCCAGGATCGATGAAGTGTTGATGGAACGGTGCGTAACAAGTAAATAACAGAGCTATATGACGGAATGCGAGTCAGTAAATCAAAACAAAATCCACACATATCATTGTTGATCAAAAAATACCTCAAAAGTCCCCTGAATGAAAAATGTATAGATATCAGCTATCAAAAATGCCTCTTAACATCACATATAATAGAAGGGACAGTTGATATTAAGAAAATGAAAATATAAGGTTTCCTAAGAAACCAATAGTGCAAAATGAACATCGCTTTACTGTATGTCCTTGTACGCATCGAATAGCACGGAAACAGATTCAACAGTTTCAGGCTTTAGAGCATTTCTCCGTTCCTGAGTACTATAAATAAAACCTCTTTTAGTA
Source organism: Thermobia domestica (assembly GCF_964235325.1). Lineage (NCBI taxonomy): Eukaryota > Metazoa > Arthropoda > Insecta > Zygentoma > Lepismatidae > Thermobia > Thermobia domestica. The sequence continues at coordinate 63,432,179 of NC_137465.1, read as the reverse complement.
GACGCACTAGAAGCAGGGATGACGAGATACTGACGCGTTAATTTACACAATTTTGGTAATGTTTGTTCTTGTTGCTTCCACCACTGCAGTATATCTAGTTCTCTTACACATGATGGCATGTTGAGGTAGATGTCTACTTCATCATCAAATTCACCAGAGACTGAATGTCTATCTTCCCAATCCATTAGTTTATTCTTCTTGGTAGGTGGTTCCAAGTTATGCCAACTAGCCTAAAGGAGACGATGGTGAGAAATAAATGAAATAGTGGAGTAAATAAAGTGGAAGGAAACAGGAGAACGCCGCGAACCCCCCACACGGTGTTTGTCCACCACAAAGTTCACTTGGCGAGAGCTCGGATCAAACCAGGGACCCCATACACCAGAGGTGAACGCTCAACCGCTGAGCCACCGTTCCAGGAACACCTAATCGACCCTGGCGATTTGGTGATTTATTTGATCATTATATTTTGTTATATTTGTAGCATCATACTATAAACAATACATGAACATGAAACACCATTCGATATTTGACTTGCTAATTGAACATTACTACAAATTGCACTGATCTTATGAGCACGCCAGTTTATGGTTTTGCCCTCCGTGGTCCAATGGTAGCGTACCAAATTCTACTTACTAGGTCAAGTACTTGACTTTACCATACGTTCTTTAGGTAACTACGGCTCAGGCTGAATGGATGATGATGGGATGAATTGGTGGAAAGAAAACAGTGGGAGGAAGCGGGACCACCCCAGAAACTCCCATGCACACGATGTTTGTCCACAACAAAGCTCACATAGCATGAGCAGGGATTGATCCGACGACCTCTAGCACCAGATGTGAGTGTTTTTTCTATTGAGCCACTATTCTCCCTCGTAGATCAAGCATCGGTTCACATTCTACGCAGACCGGCCATAATAACTAGCATTTCTCAATTTTATTCTGTACTTAGAAGGTAAATTCGGTACCATCAGATATGTCAACTCTGACGCGAAGTCGTAGCACTTGTAGTAGTATTAGCAGTGGTCGTAGTAGTAATAGTAGAAGTAGTAATAGTAGTAGTAGAAGTATTAATAGTAATAGTATTACCAGTACATCACAGTCTTGAATATAGAGTCAGTTTCCCAAACACATTACGATTAACATAGGCTGACAGTAAGACCGTACAAACACGGCAAAAATAGAGGTAGTGGAGGACATTAAAAAAACAAGTAGGCTGACAACATTAGTTTCCGAACCGTCTTTCAGACTATAGGGCCGAGCCGGGCCGGCCCGGTTCGACCCGAAATGTGCCCGGCCCGGTTAGGGCCCGGTCCAGTTTGATATTACTTGAAACGGGTCGGGCCGGGCCGAGCACCGGGCCGAATCGGGCGCGCCCGGCCCGTGCAGGGCTCTGGTGCAGGGCTCTGATTCATATCCACTGCAAACGCTGTTTTTGTTCCATTTTGACTTTTATTTTAGTACTCAGACGAGAATTGTGTTCTATGTCTTAATTTTCTGCATTCTTTCACATATGGAAAGATTCGTTTACGTATCCAAATGTTTCATTACGTATGGAGAGCTAAATGACAAAGAGGCATGTGCTGATATTAATACAAAGTTTCGAAATATTGAATTATTAAGTATTTCAATCAATGTTGCTTTTTTATACAATTAATAACAAGTCTTATTATATTTAAAAGAAGAAAAACACATCTGCAAAATTTCTCCCGATTGCAAAGGTTGACTTCGAGGTTCAAACCTGGTTTACTTTTTCCCGAAGATACCCGAAGCTGGACTTAGAAAATTTTTTCCTTAAAATAACAATAAAGAATGCCCTCGACCTTTGAGACAACATGTACCTTTCGGGAGTCAACTTTCAAAAGTTTGGTGTGGGTTCTTTTGCCCCATAAAACTGTTTTTCTGCAGAAAATAAAAAAGCATTCCTTTATTTTTTTGTGTATTTGTCCATACAAAAAGTTTCGTTGGAATTCTTCGTGGCCTTTACACACATATGACATACTGTTACCAGCATTTTTTATATTTCGTGATCAAGGGTTTGGAGGGGTCCGAGCCCCCTAACCGTTTTTCTCAGAAAAATACGAAACCCGTTTGCCCTCAATTTAAACCTACAATATCTGTGCAATATTTGATTTAATTTGGTTCACTTCTTCGCGTCTTTCGGGCGTCAACTTTTAAAATTTTGGGTGGGTCTCTTGCCGCCTAAAACCGTTTTCCCGCAGATCATAAAAAACCCGTATTCCTTTATTTTTTGCGTATTGTCCATACAAAAGGTTGTGTTGCAATTCTTCATGTCCTTTACACACATCTGACATACTAGCACTTTTCATATTTCGTGATCAAAGGTTTGGAGGGGTCGGCGCCCCACGCTTCCGTTTTCCCCAGGAAAATACGAAACTCGTATTCCCTCATTTTATGTCTACAATATCTGTGCACAATTTCATTCACTTCCGTTTACTTTTTCTTACTTTTTGGCGTCAAATTTCAAAATTTTGGGATGGGGTCTTTTGCCCCATAAAACCGTTTCTCCGCAGAAAATAAAAAAACGTATTCCTTTATTTTTTGCGTATTGTCCATACAGAAAGTTTCTTTGGAATTCTTGGTGGGCTTCACACACACCTGACAATCTGTTACTAGCACTCTTGATATTTCGTGATCAAAGGTTCAGAAGAGTCCGGGCCCCAGCTAACCGTTTTTTTTAGGTAAATACGAAACTCGTATTCCCTCGTTTTATGTCTACAATATTTGTGCAAAATTTCATTCACTTCCGTTTACTTTTTCTTACTTTTTGGCGTCAAATTTCAAAATTTTGGGATGGGGTCTTTTGCCCCATAAAACCGTTTTTCCGCAAAAATAAAAAACCCGTATTCCTTTGTTTTCGCATTGTCCATACAAAAGTTTCGGTGCAATTCTTCATGTCCTATACACACATTTGACATACTGTTAGTAGCACTTTTGATTTTTCGTTATCAAACGTTTGGACGGGTCGGCGCTCCACCCGACTGTTTTCTCTAGAAAAATACGAAACCCGTAACCTCATTTTCTGTCTGCAATATCTGTGCAAATTTCATTTACTTCGGCTCATTTCTTCTTTTCTTTCGGGTGTCAACTTCAAAATTTTGGGTGAGAGATTTTGACCCCTAAAACAGTTTTCCGCAGAAAATAAGAAACCAGTATTCATTTATTTTTTTGGTTATTTCGCATACACAATGTTTCGTTGCAATTCTTCATGTTCTTTACACACATCTGACATACTGTTACTAGCGCTTTTGATATTTCGTGATCAAAGGTTTGGAGGGGTCGGTGCCTCACCCAACCTTTTTCTTCAGCAAAATACGAAACTCATATCCTCATTTTACGTCTGTAATATCTGTGCAGAATTTCATTTACCTCGGCTAATGTCTTTTTACCTTTCGGGCGTCAACTTTTAAAATTTTGGATGGGGTCTTTTGCCCCCTAAAACCGTTTCTCGCAGAACATTAGAAACTCATATTCCTTTATTTTTTGCGTATTGTCCATACAAAAAGTTATGTTGCAATTCTTCGTGTCCTTTACACATATCTCAAATACTGTTACTAGTACTTTTGATAATTCGTGATCAAAATGTTTGAAGGAGTCCGTGCCTCACCCAACCTCTTTTTCCAGGAAAATACGAAACCCGTATTCCCTCGTTTTAAGCCTTCAATATCTGTGCAATATTTCACTCACTTTGGTTCACTTGTTCTGACCTTTCCAGCTTCAAATTTAAAATTTTGGGGTAGGTTGTTTTGCCCCATAAAACAGTCTTTCCGCAGAAAATAATAAACCCGTATTCCTTTATTTTTTGCGTATTGTCCATACAAAAAGATATGTTGCAATTCTTCATGTCCTTTACACACATCTCAGATACTGTTACTAGTACTTTTGATATTTGGTGATCAAAGGTTTGGAGGGGTTGGCGCACTATGGAACCGTTTTCCCCAGGACAATACGAAACCCGTATCCTCATTTTACGTCTACAGTATCTGTGCACAATTTAATTCACTTCGGCTCACTTCTTCTTGCCTTTCGGGCTTCAACTTTCAAAACTTTGGGTGGGGCTATAGCCTTTAAAACCGTTTTTCCGCAGAACATAAAAAACCCGTATTCCTTTATTTTTTGCGTATTGTCGATATGAAATGTTTCTTTGGAATTCTTCATGTCCTTTACACACATCTGACATACTATTAATAGTACTTTCGATATTTCGTGATCAAAGGTTTGGAGGGGTCGGCACCCCACGCTTCCGTTTTCTCAAGGAAAATACGAAACCCATACTCCCCCATTTTATGCCTACAATATCTGTGCACAATTTCGTTCACTTACGCTCAATTCTTCTTACCTTTCGGGCATCAACTTTCAAAATTTTGGGGTGGATTCTTTTGCCCACAAAATAATTTTTCCGCATAAAATAAGAAACAAGTATTCATTTTCTTTTTGAGTATTCTCCATACACAATGTTTCGTTGCAATTCTTCATGTCCTTTACAGACATCTGACATACTGTTACTAGCGCTTATGAAATTTCGTGATCAAAGATTCGGTGGAGTCCGTGCCATACTTAACCGTTTTTTTTTTTTTTAGGTAAATGCGAAACCCGTATACCATCATTTTATGTCTACAATATCTGCGCAAAATTTTATTCACTTCGGTTCACTTTTTCTTCCCTTTCGGTGCCAAATTTCAAAATTTTGGGGTGGGGCGTTTTGCCCCATAAAACCATTTTTCCGCAAAAATGAAAAACCCGTATTTTTTTTGTTTTCATCACATTTCCCACACAAAAAGTTTCGTTAAAAGTCTTCATTTCCTTTACACACATCTCACATACTATTAATATTATTTTTGATTTTTTGTTATCAAACGTTTGGGAGGGTCGGCGCCCCACCTAACTATTTTCTCTAAGAAAATATAAAACCCTTATCCTCATTTTACGTCTGCAGTACTTGTGCAAATTTCATTCACTTCGGCTCATTTCTTCTTGTCTTTCGGGTGTCAACTTTCAAAATTTTGGTTAGGAGCCTTTGACCCCTAAAACAGTTTTTCCGCTCGTATTGATTTATTTTATGGTTATTTTCCATACAAAATGTTTCGTTGCAATTCTTCATTTCCTTTACACACACCTCACTGTTACTAGTACTTTTGATATTTCGTGATCAAAACTTTGGAAGGGTTCGTGCCCTTTCCAACAGTTTTTTTCCAGGAAAATACGAAACCCGTATTCACTCATTTTACGTTTACAATATGTGTGCACAAGTTCATTCATTTCGATTCACTTGTCCTTGCTTTTCGTTCGTCAACTTTCAAAATTTTGGGTGGGTGCTTTTCCCCGTAAAACCATTTTTACGCAGAAAATAAAAAAAAACAGTATTCGTATGTTTTTCGCATATTATCCATACATTAAGTTTCGTTGCAATTCTTCATGTTCTTTAGACACATCTCACATACTGTTACTAGCACTTTTGATATTTCGTGATCAAATGTTTGGAGGGGTCCGTGCCTCACCGAACCTTTTTTTGCAGGAAAATACGAAACCCGTATTTCCTCATTTTACACCTACGACATCTTTGCAATATTTCACTCACTTCGGTTCACTTCTTCTTATCTTTCTCGCGTCAACTTTAAAATTTTGGGGTGGGTTCTTTTACCCTATAAAACTGTCTTTCCGCAGAAAATTAAAAAAAACGTTTTCCTTTATTTTCTGCGTATTGTCCATACAAAAAGTTTCGTTGTAATTCTTCATGTCCTTTACACCCATCTGACATTTGTTACTAGTACTTTTGATATTTCATGATCAAATGTTTGGAGGAGTCCGCGCCCTACCCAGCCGTTTTTTAAAGGAAAATAAGAAACCCGTATTCCCTCATTTTATGTTTATAATATCTGTGCAGAATTTCATTCAGTTCGGTTCACTTCTTCTTACCTTTCGGACGTCAAATTTCAAAATTTTTCGTGGGGGCTTTTGCCCCCTAAAACTGTTTTCCGCAGAACATTAAAACCTCGTATTCCTTTATTTTTTACGTGTTGTCCATAGAAAAAGTTTCGTTACAATTCTTCATGTCCTTTACACACATCTGACATACTGTTACAAGCATTTTTGATATCTCGTGATCAAGGGTTTGGAGGGGTCCGTGCCCCACCCTACCGTTTTTTTTTCAGGAAAATATGAAGCCTGTATTCCCACATTTTACGCCTGCAATATCTGTGCACAATTTTATTCACTTGGGTTCAGTTATTCTTGCCTTTCGCGTGTCAATTTTCAAAATTTTGGGTGAGTCTTTTATATTAAACCTTTACTTTATGTAACTTTTTCTTTTTTAAAATTCTTTTTTTGGGGGGCAGAAGGAGAGAAATGTTTTTTCTGATATGTGTCTTTTGCCATTCATCTTTTTTGAACTGCTTAAGTAAGATCGTTTTGTAACTTTTGATGTCATCCAACTCCGTCACGATAATAAAATTGTCATTCTTAACAATTTGTTTTATTTCCTTATTTTTCAGTTTGCCACACTGATATATTTTTAACAAAATTGAGGTTTGGTCCAACGCCTTTCGAATTCGGAACCAACCCAACCGCCGAGCTTTTTGGGTTGCCTGCTATTGCAGGAAAACGAGAATTGCAGGTGGTAATGCACTTTTGGAGTCGTGTATACAAGGTGCCAGAAGGATAATAGGTTTTATTTTTAAACAGTGGCCTGTATTTCAAAGAGATAAAACGTATGTATTTCTATATAAATTACTTGTAAGACCAAAATTAGAATTTGATTCGGTAATATGGAACAGTATTTCTAAAACTTCGACAAACAAGATTGAATCTGTGCAAAAATGTTTTATTCGACTTCGTGTATGTTTTAAAATGAAAATGAGCTATTACTCACATAGTTATGAATATTGGACTGATTATTGGGGTTTAGAAAGCCTTATGAATAGACGAAAAAATTTCGACAGAGTATGCATGCAAAAAATACTAGATAACATTTATATCAGTGAATATTGTTTACAAAACATAGGTTTTAAAGTGCCAAATCATAGCATAAGAAATACCATGATTTTAGTTCCTCTGAATTTTAAATGTGAAATTTTAAAAAGATTTACATATTCTTTAAGCTCATTTTAGACTTATTGTATTAAACAATGGGAAAGTTTTATGTGATCTGACTGATAGTTTTTAATCAATGACGTTTAGAAACATTAAGCCAAATGTAATTTTATGATTGCTGTTCTTAGCTTCTTCTTGTTTTAGATGGATGGAAAACGATAAGTTTTACTGCGTTGACAAGGAATTATTTCTGCTTAGCTGACTTTTAGCTACATTGTGTTTTATATTAGTACCCTTCTTTTTATTGTTTTCTTTCTTATTATTTATTTTTAGTAGTATTATTATTCCATCGCATACTCTGATACCAAGTGCTGTATTTTTGCCAAAAGCTGTTCGCGGCACTAAAATAAAGATTATTATTATTATTATTATTATTATTATTATTATTATTATTATTATTATTATTATTATTATTATTATTATTATTATTATTATTATTATTATTATCATTAAAAATTCGGTTCCTTTTCAAAATTTGACTCTACCTAAGAGCGGGAATGCATATAGCGGTCATGTGTGCACTTTTTGTCAATGAGCGGTTCCAAAGGCCAAAAGGGATGGAAATCTCAGAGAGAGAGAGAGAGAGAGAGAGAGGAACAAAAAACTTTCTTATAATTTCTAGGTCATAGTTCGAAGCACTTGCTTTTGACAGGTGTTCTGTTGTTTCTCTTTTTTAGGAAACAGAAAATTCTGGCGCTAAGAAGTTACAATATATAATATTGCAAATTTGCAAGTGGATATTTACATTGCAATTTGTAGTCATAAAGAAATTGTCATTAGAAGACATTATTGTAAAAATTAAGTCTTATTTCTTCATCCATCGCAAGTCTTAGGAACCCCTATACCTCACCCCGAATATCGATATCGAAAATCTAGGATGTTGATATATTGATGTCGATATATTTGCCATATCGAATGTTGATGTCAATATCGATATCGACGATATCGATATATCGACATATTGCACAGGCCTAGATCCGAGAAATAATACAATAAGAATAAGAATACGTCACCAAGTCACTTTCAAAATGAATACGAAGCTTGGTCGTCAAGTAAAATACTCAACTTCCAGTAGAACTGTAGTTCTCCGAGACACATCTAGAATAATGTCAAACGTTTAACACATGCTTTGTTTCCGTTAGGTTCGGCTACAAATTCGGTAGTGTTCATTGATACTGATACTGATCTGAAATACATTCTAATAAACTCAGCAGGTTGCGTAGGTCATACCTTTCATTCCAGACTGTTTGTATAAGTATTACATCCAATTACGTACATGGTTTTCAATTAAAAAGAATAAATATCACAATGCCTTTTACAGCATTTTTTTTATTTCAAATGTTTCTGAAGATATGGTAAAACCAGTGGTGGATCCAGGGGGTGATCGCGGCGATTGCCCCCCTCCATAAGAGGAAACTTTCTTATTTTATATATATAAATAAAACCCACCGCCCACCCAGAAGTCGGTCTTGGATCTGCCCCTGGTAAAAACGGATGAAGTTTGCAACATTGCTTAAATTAATGTAATTCCGAGATTTTATTGTGGCTACACTTACCAAAAGTATTGTAATGTATGAAGCAAAATAAATTTTTAAAAAAGTTTTGAAAAGTTTCCACAAATAAGCCACTTTAAGTAATAGACCTATAACAAATTTTTGTAAACGGAATTATAACATTTATATATGTTGAAGACGACGTATGAATACATAATTCGATGTGATTCTCCTCAGAACACTTTTTTGAAATAAACTCCTTTGGAAAAGTCAAATTTTCAATTTCATATTATTCGGCATTAAGGTACTTTGAATATGCATTACCTCCCCGTGTCACTTCAGTGATTACTGTTGTAGAATCCTCCAAAATTTAGCTGTTTGTGATACTGTAGCGGCCTTAGTTAGCAACACAGCATAACAAATACGCACATCAATCGATTCAGGATAACGATAGAAGCCAATTAGTACGCACTAATCGTGACCACTTCCATAGATTAACTTCCGGTTTAGAACACAATTTACTTTTCGCGGTCTTTACATTACTGTGTTGTTTAATATAAATTTGATAATGATATTGAGTATAATTAAAATAAATGTAAAAGCTGTTCTTTTTTGAGTCATGTCCTTAAGACTATGACTAAGAACTAGCTTCAAGCAAGTAGGGCTGTGTGTTGTTTAATATAAATTTGATAATGATATTGAGTATAATTAAAACTTTTTTTAAAATACAAGGCAATAGCAACACTCTTTAGAAAACAAGGTATTTCATCAGAGGGACAAATCATTGTAAACAACTTCTGGTGAAAGGGAAAGTGTCTTGCCACAACCATATAAAAGGACTCACTTTTAACAACAAGAGAATAATTGAAGATTCGAGTTGATTCGACTACCAAGGTTCTTCGAGGTTTTTCAAGAATGGCAGCACACTCTCCTGGCCAGTAAGTTGTCCTTTCTCTCCTAACTGCTTATTGTTATGATGACATTAGCTATGCCAGATTGTTGGTAGGTCTTCCAACAACAGGCTTCACTTATACTACTGAGCATTCAGATTTATAATTTATGTAATTATCATGATTGACTAGTACATTTGTTTTTGAGAATGCAAATCTCAAGTTGGCTCCCATTTATTAATGTGTTTGTTTAAAAGATATCTGCTAATGCTAATGGCACATATATAACTAATTAATTATTCTCCATAACTGTGCCTGTAATAGCGAAAAAGCAGAAGGTGACTTTGTATATTATCTGTATAATGAATCTGTTAACAGATATCATCCATTTCATTTCACATTTCACAAACAAATAAACAATTAATATTTTTAAGAGACGAAACATTACTAGTAACTCCGTATACAAGGGCGCCCATATTGTGGTTTCGAAGAAGGGCAAGTATAAGCGACGTTTCAAATATAATTTCAAATTTTGCTGTGACTAATGTAAAAATTCTATTGGGCTTTCGATATTACCAAGTACAATTTCCTCTTAGGGAGGGGCGAGCGCCCCACCTTCCCCCCCCTGATGGGCGTCCTTGTCCGTATACACAACATACAAATCAACCGATTCAGTTGACGAAACGAATCGAGTGACACTAATTTGGCACATCCGTAAAGTCACTTCTAGCGCCAGGGTCACAATTAACTTTCAATAGCCTAGACATTTCTAGGGACACTGTATATAATATGCACATCAATCGATTCGAGGAGATGAAAGACACTAATTGATATCAATCTTAATCACTTCCGGCAGTCACTTCGGTTTAGAATCACAATTTTCTTCAAGAGACTTGAGCATTTCTAGTGAGTCTATGTATCTGATATGCTTATCAATCGATCCGGGCGATAAAACGAATCGAGTGACTCCAGTTTTGACCAGTACCCTAGATTAACTTCCTGTTTAAAGCCACAATAAATTTTCCGTAGCCGTACATATAACATTGACATTAATCGATGCAGGGTGTCAAAAGAAATCGATTGATACTAATCTTGACCACTTGAGGAAAATCATGAATAGCATAGAAGAACATATAAAGACTCCTTTAGCAAAATCTGTTTTTCGGCTTAGTGTTGAGTGTTTCTAAAATGTCAAGTCATAAAACAAATAGCAAAGACTAACTTGCCTTCTGAAAGTGACAAAATTAATATTGCTAAACAGGAAATTAAAGAAAACAGAAATAGCAAACGAATTTCATGATAAAATCAAGGGATTAAATTTTTTTGTCTTCTCTGTGTACGAGACACAATTTACATCCAGTTCCAAATTACTACGCCTAATATAGCTTCGATGGAAAATGATATCGCAATATTAACACTTTATCGCTTTTAACTGAGACGAACATTTTAGCTATTTATATTGAGACTTTTAAATCGAAGTATTGATTAATATTTCATAAATTTGAATTATGGTTTTGTCAAAGTTAATTTTCCAACCACTGAGACAAACAATTACATTGGTAGCCAGTATTTGAAGGACTACACCCTAGAAATATTCATCGGATATCTTATATATTTAATATATCTATAAGGTCACTTGGAATGCTCGGATTCCAGAAAGTAAAATCTAACGTTAAGCCTGAAGCAACATTCTAGAAGAGATCATAGTTGATAACAAGGAATTCATTTCGTAATTTTGAATCGATTGATTTTAATATTGAATATACAGGGTCACTAGAAATGCCCAAGCACCGTAAAGTAAATTGTGACTCTAAACCGGAAGTAACTTTCCGGAATAGTCGACATTGGTATCAATGTATACGATTCGCCATCTTGAATCCATTTATGTGCATATTGTGTATACAGAATTAATAGAAGTAACCATGCACCGGAAAATATATAGTGATTCTAGAGCGGAAGTGACTTTCCACACGTGGCAATAAGTGGTGTCAATCAATTTATTTCGTTCTCAATTGATTTATGAATATTATCTACATAGAATAAATAGAAATTTCCAGGCCCCTGAAAGTAAATTATTCCCTTGAAAATTTATTTAGTAATAGACCCTATCTGGTGATGTGATGCATGCCCATTAGCTTCTTGGGCACGAGGGGGAATCCGAAAGAAACTGGATTGAAAGCGTGTAATAGAGAATTCTTCCACTAAGTGGGTCTAGTAGAGACCATCACAAATCAGTTGCCTCATGTGGTTCGGATTGTATGTTAATCAGTAGGTCCCGTTTCATATAGCCTCGTTGCTGAAAGGGACGTTAAACTCGAAATCAACTCAAGTCAATTGCCTAAGCAGCGCCTGCATAGGAGGTTAATGTTTAATCGTAGGGTTGTTTTTCTCAACTGTTCTCGTTTACCGCCTGTGAAACTGTTATTGCAGATTTAAATGAATAGAGAGTATATTTGAAAACTTGCTTCCTGTTTGAATAATTGAAAACGGAAGCTGCTTGAAAATCTTTTCAAGAAGGATGCTATAAGCCGCATACAATTTTTCGAGTGGATTAGGGTCTTTAAACGTGATTATAAGTCTTGAAAACCATGGTCTTTTGAGCGTCCTTCATCATTTCGGAACGACGAAAACACTGAAAATATACGCCAAAAACTCAATGAAGGTAGTCGATTCACGACTGATGAGATTTCAGAACACATAGAAGTGAATTGGATCTCGTGCCAGCCGCTAAGTATGTTCCTCGCCTGTTCACACAGGATTAAAAAGACAAAAAAAACATTCGCTTGAATTTGAGGCAAGGACTTGAAAAATCGGATTAAAAGTGATTCAATTTTTTTTGACCAAGGTCATTAGAGGTGATGAAAGTTGAAGTTATGGATATGATCCCGAAATCAAGCAAGGGTCTAGCCAGTGTAAGCCCCTGACTCCTGACAAAAAAAAAAAAAAAAAAAAAGTACGGTTGAATGTCAAGACGATGATTATTTTTTTAAATGTTCATGGAAATGCGCACCGGATATTTAATCCACCTAATCAGACTGTTAACCACCACTTGTCTTTGGAAGTTGTTAAACGTTTACGAGAGGATGTGAGGAGGAAACATTCGGAATTCTGGCGATTGATTTCTTCACTATTACAACATACACACACACACACACACGACTTTCTGAACCGCAATTTGGGTTCCAGGGAATGGGCTATACTTCCCAACCTTCTGTAATCTCGAGATCTAGCACCACGCGACTTGTTTCTGTTCCCGAGCACTGGACAGAGTTCCAGATGTGCTTCCAGGCAACGGCGCCGACTTTCCAAAATTTATGTGGGTGTATATCAATGGCGGGACTTGTTAGTCTAAAGTTTTCATTGAAATCTCGATATTTTACTGAATTATTTTTAGTTAAAATCTTTTATGAACACTGTCATAAAGGGCTGTGCTGTAATTAAGTAAACTCTACCGATACCATCGATAAGATGGCTGATTCAAACGCAAGAGAAACAGGCTCATACCCGGGTCCAAAATAAAACTCTCAAGATTATTTTTGTGGGTGTCGGAGCCCCGGAGCACCCACGTAGTCGGCGCGCATGCTTCCAGTAGTGGGAAAAGAAGACTAGAGAAGTGCATCACATCTAATAGAGGGTACTTTAAGGAGACAAAGAATTCTGTAAAACACTTTTTTTTTTTTTTTTAAAGGGAAGTCTGGTTTCTTTTGGGTTTTCTCTTGTACACTTCGTCAGTTATTACTCATGAATAACTCTACTTAGAATGAAACAATCAAAGTGCCTAACCAATATTCAGGAAGTACCGTATGGTCTAAAATTGTAGAAGATGTCAAGGTCAAGTCAAATGCGTTTAAGACCTGAATGAGAAACGTTAGCTAAGGCACTAGCATCTCTGGCATGTAAAATTTGGGGGGACACCAAAGAAATTTATTTAAATGGTACTTCCTAGTCCAACCTGTTTATTATCTTCGATTCCATTTTTACCCTTCTGCTTACCTTCACGGATCCCTTGAGGTATATCAAGAACTCTGTTATAATCGTTTCACAGCCTAAATATTATATTCCAAAAAAAAAAATATTATTATTTATATGTTATTCTATCGTCAGTAAATAATTAAATTAGAATAAAATATTGAATATTTTGTACTTCAAAATATTGGGGGGATGTGTTCCCCTCGTTCTCCCCGCCAGAGACGCCCGTGAGCTATCAAGAGTTGATGATATTTGAAAGATGTTTATAATTTTTTGTAGTTTTGATACAAGAAATACAGAAACATTTTCTAGTTAAGGATTCAATGTATAACGACACTAATTATTTGAGTTCTACTGTAGCTTGAGAAATGACCATTATTCGCAGTAAACACAAAATTTTATTTCTACTTGAGACTTAGTTCCATTGTAGTTAGCGTCAACACAATGAAAATTAGCGTATTCGTGTGTGTGAACCGGCGTAAAAACTGCGCCGATTGAATGGTGAAGTGGGGTAAACTTTTTCTTTGGGAACTTTAAAATTTTTATGTATATAAAGAGAGCAGGAATATCGCGAATAACTTTTTTGCGACTTTTAACCGAATTGGAATTATTTCACGTCCCATTTAGTGACTTTCTGTGTCAACTTTTTGGCAACACTGCGTCACTGTTTTCATCAACACTATGTCAAATTAGTTTACCTGTTTATACCACGATAGATTTAACTTTTTAACGAACCTCAGAGAAGGAAGATACCATATTCAGACTGTTAGGAAGAATTGAAAGAAGTGTATAATCAAACTATAATTTGCGTGCTGATTTTTTAACTGAGTCAACAGTGGCTACCAATAACTGTCAGGGAGAAATATAATCTCTTATCTCCTACGATGGATGCAGTGTACGGCTCAGAATTTCGACAATGGGTGTCCGAGAAATTACAACTGAAAGAACATTTCACTGAATTTAATAAAGAGATCAATAACTTCTTTTATAGAGATTTACCTCCAAATCAAAGGAAGCCTAAAGAACGCGGAGGACAACCTCCTAGGATGAAACACGAGAGGCTTATTAGGTTGTTGCTTGAGGAAATGCCTGAAGAACAGGTGGAAAGTCTAGAGAGAGCGTGCAGGTAAGATCTTTATAAATATTCCGTGGAGATTAATAAGCTGTCTACCTTTAGAGAAATAGCTTCGGTTTAGGTGATAGCGAGCCCAGAATCCAGTCGCATGTACCTGTTCTCAACATTGAGTTACTTATTAATTGGGTTAACTTCGGCAGATGGCGACCGCAAAATACAAAATTTACGGGAAAATGAACAGAATCAAACAAAATATCGGCATGAAAATAAAAAGAAAGAAAAAAAAGGCTGAAGTTTAAGAGTTGCCCCTCCAGTTTCAAACCAACAAAAACAGTGAAAACATTAAAACGTGCAGTTTTATTATACGCATCCATTGGATAAGTAGTAGTGGTGGTAGGGTGGGTGGGAAGACATGATCTGAATATTTGTGTCTCAAACTTAAGTTTCCTGAGTTTCTAACACTATGTTTACCGAAAGGTTGTATAACTAATAGGGTCATGGTTTGCCCAAGTGGGCCCAGCCCGAAAAAACCCGGTGGGTTTTTTCGGGTTGAACCCACATGAAAAAACCCACTTTAAAACCCACCTGGGTTTTTGACCTATTTGTTCGTATATTATTGGTACAACTAAGGTGATCACATTGTAAGTGATTTTTATCAGGTTTTACACTTTCCGTGGGCAAATTAGAGGCTTTCACGGTAAGGTATACAACAACATTCAACATAAGACCTTTATAAAGTTCTGAATGCACTAAATGAATTTTAAAAAAACTTAGCTTGAGATAGTTATAGAAAAAATGGCCTATGTTTAGCAGAAGGGGTCCAGCTCTTTTCACAATTTTGGTAATTTCTGTTCATATTCGGTTAGTTTAGGGTAGGTTAGGTTAGTTTAGTTTATGTTATATTAGTGTAGGGGTACCGCATAATTTTCCAAAAAATGATAGAATTTCGCTTATTTGTACTAATATTAGGTTAGTCCAGGTTGGCTGAGGTTAGTTTATGTTAGGTTAGGTTAGATTTGGTTACGTTATGTTACGTCTAAGTACTTGCATCATTCATTTCTCCTGTAAATTTTGTGTGTTTTACGTGCTTCTGGACCCCTTGTACTAAACATACTCCGGAAAAATTAATGTATGGATTATGCTTATAGCCTATTTGGAGTAAAATAAGCAGTTTTGTACTTTAGAAAATATTTTCCGTGAATAGTGTGTTCATCGACTTGGTGACACCGAGGGACATTATCACACATACGTTTGACGGGTTTAAGGTCATAGGTGCCGGCACTAATAGTACATATGTAAATACATTAATAAAACTATTAGTATTATTTCTTACCTTTGATGTAAAACACAAGTTTCTTCAAGTAAAATTTGGTTTTCCAACAATAACAGTTTAGGTCAGTCATTTGTTGCTACTCTTCAAATAAGCATTCTGTAGAATCAACACCAGCAATAAGGCAAAAATTCTTGTCAAATTTAAGAAGCTTAATGCTCGGGGTTCCGAAGACTATGTAACGCTTACCAGGGGCGGGTCCAGGACGGACTTCTGGAGGGGTCGGTGGGTTGTAATACTGCTACTTAGAGTTACTTTTAAGAGCTCCAAACTCTGGGATGGGTTTTATTTTTATATATAAAACAAGAAAGTTTCCTCTTCTGAAGGGGGCGTCCCCTGGATCCGTCACTGACGCTTACTATTTCAAGTGCTAAGTTCAAATTTCCGTACTAGTGAAAGTTTTGATGTACACGCCGTGAAAGAAGTGCTCGGGAAATTCCCAAATTAAACGCAGAAGGATCGGAATGAATACTTCAACAATAAAACTATTTATTTTACGCTTAAGCCTGCCATACGTCCCGTAAAATACGGGAAAGGCTCGCGTCCCCGTAAATTTAGTCGGGACAGAGAAATGTCCCGTATTTTAACTCCGTTCCATTTCTGCTATCATCATGAGCTTATTCGAAAAGTGAAAAACAAAAAATTCTGACATTGGCTGGGAATCCTGTAATTAGTGAATGAACAGTACGCTGTTGCATGTAACAGTTTGCAAGTTATTACACCACCCTGTTCGATTTGATAGCGAGCGAAATTTGCAATGCTACTTTTTCCATTGCATTTCCAGTGCATACTCGGATACACTCCGGAACAAAAAAAAAAAAAAAAAAAAAAAAAAGTGGCTTTGAGTGTTTCTACATTTACAAACACAAGGAAGATGACTAACCTTTTCTGCAGCAACACATTAGGTAAGTTAAGAATTATAATCTTTTTCAGAGGCTAGGGGCACAGAATTGTGTCTTGGTCCAGGTCTTAGAAAAATGTAAATCTGGTCCTGACAATTACACACGACACAAGGAAAAAAAATCCGCTTTTCATCAGATTAAACTGACGAATGTAATTTCAGCAAATACAGCCATGCAAATAAATATTGCTAAACGCGCGAAGAATATTGAAGATAGATTGTACCACTGATTTAAATAATTTGCATATTGTTTCCCTGTAAAGGATTTTTATAGCACATCTTAAGTTTTTAGGCATCTTCAGTCTGTACAATTAATTGCAGCGTAGGAACAGAGAAAAGCAGCTGCTGCTTAGTGAACTTTCGCCTATTATATTCTTGAAAAATAAAATTAAATCTTGTAGTTTTAGTCTGGCGGAATGAAGAAAGTGGGAGGAAACGTGAGAATCCCGAGAAAACCCACCCACAAGGTGTTTATCCACCACAAAGCTTACTTTGCGCGAGCTGGAATCGAACAAGGAACCCCGTGCACTAGAGGTGAACGCTCTACCACTGAACCACCGCAGCCTTATTATACTTTTGTTCATAACCAGACTACAGTTCATTGCATTGTGTTGGAAAGTTGAGGAGGGGGGGGGGGATCTGAGGTGTTCCGTATTCTCATGGAGAAAATATGGCAGGTTTATTTACGCTGGATGATGTTAATTTCATATAAGACATTTTAAAAGATTTATTTATTTCATACAACATGAATTGTATCTGTTTTAAATTAATAGACCCCTTTTGGTATTCATATTTGGCGAACGTCAGTCAGGCTTCTGGATGACTTGATCTACATTTGTTCATTTGTCTGCCGAGCTCCTTCATGGCTATGCGGTTAGTGTACGCGTCTTCGGCGTGGGACCCGGGTTTGCTTCCCGGAGGGAGCTCATGTGGTTCGGATTCCATGTTAATCAGTAGGTCCCGTTTCATATAGCCTCGCTGCTGAAAATGGCGTTAAACACAAAATCAACTTAACTCGTTTGTCTGCCTCTACCACACATACTACAGGGTACAATTTTCGGCCTTTTAAGTTAAAATTGTCAAAGCAGGAGATACTCTAAATTTTCTTTATAGATTTTAGCAGCATACCAACGTAAAATGTCAAAATGGCGGCCATTTTTTCAAAACAGCGAATATCCACGCTACCAAGCGCAATTTTCAGTCTTTTGAGTTGAATTTTTGACGGTGGAAGCACGAGATATGCTAAATTTGCTGTATAGATTTTCTCGGCGATCGAATGTAAAATTTCAAAATGGCGGCCATTTTTTTCAAAACAGCAGTAAGTAGAAAATTGTTGCAAGTTGTGACAATGACAATCTTGAAATAAAAATCACATTTTAACACTTTTACCCCAAAGACATTGAAATAATTCGAAAAAACCCGATTAAACCCGAAAAAAAACAATTAAACCCAAAAATCCCCGAAAAAACCTATATGGGCCCAGGTGGATTGGGCTTTTTCAAACCCTGAATAGGGTACTATATTTTTCAGTTAAAATACCGTATATCGTATCTCATATTTTATTAAGTACATTAACAAGCAAGGATGCTATGAAATATATTTTATAGTATCCTTGTTAACAACAGCAACACAAGTAGGCACTAGCTCTTTGTACTCTTAAACAACGGAGGTGTAAGAAGAAATTTGATTCCTTGCTCATGAACATCTTGAAATTCTGTCTGGAAAATTGTGTGATCAGATTATTTAATAACAAGTTTGCGGAACAAATAAATAGAAACGATAATATTAATCATAGTAATGAATAATGAAGCTTGTTTTGTAGAAGTCACATTGAAACTGGGGATTAAGGAACAATTTAATTTTTAATTTCACACATATTATTAAATGTGTTATTACTCTTAGACAATGAAAGACAATGAATACTACAAGCATATTCTACATTTAAAGAAATATTTACTTTTGCAGCTTCCCAAAACATGTTCGTTGAAGGTCCAGTTTTTACTTTTTTGGACCACATTAAAACACAATACTTAGAATCACTCCACACTCCGTTTATCCAAAATAATCCTAAAACCTAGAATTATGTTGAATTCACTAAATTTAACTTTATATACACTTGTACATCCCTAAACACACCACTTCACTCGTATATTACACTGCAAAACAATGGAAAAAGTAGAAGCTGTTTCATATTACTCTCTTTTTAAGCAATATTCCGGGTTAAATTCCAAAGTTGGGCGTCCGTTTCCAGCAAAATTTTTAAAATTTACAGGAAAGATATGGATAATTTGATCGTTTGTGTTCTTGATAATATATAAGTCTCGAAAAATCTGTTTATTTGTTATATATAAGCGGTTTTAAACATGAGACTATACGGCAAGCAGAGGGAACTACTTGGCGCAAGGTAACCAAACAGTTGCATTGTGGGAAAGAAACGAGCATTTATGTTATCAACTGGCGAATGTACAAGGGCAATGAACTAATCGTTTTAACATTTGTGAAGCAATACATTGATAACGAGCAAAATCTTTTAAAAGTTTGTGAAGAGCACGGATTAATGAACCTAATAACAAATTGCAGAAAGTGTGGAAAGGAGATAACAGTGAAAAAACGTGGCGAAAGCGGACGCCCAACTTCGGAATAAATGCCAATATTCCTTACTATTAGAAAGAAAAAAAGGCATTTTAGGAACTGTCAATTTTTGTGTAGTTAAAGAATAACTTGTGATGATCTTTTTTGAGAGATATTATCTCAATTAGCTAGGTAGTTTCAAAGCGACTGACCCAACATATCGAGCCCTTGTAAGAAGTGAAAGTATGCTGGAATTGTTGAGTTCCAACAGGTTAATTTTGGGGTTATTTTCGGTGGCAATTAAAACGCAATGCCAGTAGCTTTCTTAACTCCACAGGAAGACAACCAATACGTAGGCCTACTCACGCAACGGCAAATATTATATGGTACCATTTTTTCTATGAACCAATAATACATACAAAAACTTAGATTTCCAAATGAAACTATATGCCTTAATGGACTTCGTCAAAAAATGGGGGCAACTGCCTCCCTTTGACCCCGCTAATCGCCGCCCATGCCCGCAGGGCTTGGTTGGGTTCTGTTCTCGACATAAAATGGGCTTTCTGTTGAATCATGGAAACCTCTCGCGTCTTGCAATAAGTACTCACTTCCACATCTCTTTTCTTGTATTAAACATAGCTTTACTGCCAAACTTACACACTTAACATCACATAAGAACTGCAGATATCATTTCTTATATCGTTTCTCTTGTAAGTTTTCCTATTTTTTATAAAAAACGGAGGGGCAACTCTAAACTTAACCCCAAAATATTGAAGGATGACGTTGTTTCATGGCACCAGAACCAAGTACCTTGTTTTTGTGTAAATTGTGATAAAGGTAGAAAACATTGACCCTGCGGAGCTTCTAACTCCCTTTGCTCGCTTAGCTTTATTTTATGAAGTAAGTAACACTGGAGATTTTATATGTGTAAGATTTGGGAAGAAACTAAAAGATACCTAAAATGGGCCGTCCTCGTTAAAGAAAGAATAAATAAGTAGTAGTAGTATCATTCAATTGATGCGACTTGGCCCTTGTGACAGTTGCTTTCCACTGTGTTTTTTCCCTCTCCTTTCTTCCTGCACGTGGTCATAACAATTAGCCAAGAAGCACTGTTTCTATGGCAACAGCACGTTCAGCCAATTATAGTGGCTCATTTCTCTCGCTCTGCAGTGGTAAACATTCCACCCTCTCCGCACGTTGCCAGTTTGAACATTGTTTTAGTCGAATGTCAACTTGAGTACTGGACCTGGTGGTTATTGAAAACATTCCTTTTAGTTCATTTTTGTGTCATTTAGCATTCTCCATTTAGTAAATATTAATATGGAACAAGAAACAATTCAGTTGTTCTGCTCGAGTAGTTTCAATATTCGACGCAAAAGCTGGCAACGTAGCATTGAGCATCACGTGCGCGCAACGAGCTGTCACAAGCGATAAGTAATATCAATTGCAATTTAGTAATGAAAAGCGGCTCAAGTGGGTCTTATCTGGAGCCACCATCTGCGGCACTTTAGGCTATTATTTGAATGATATATGGGCAAGATTTTACTTTGACTCGAACAGTGACTAATCAGTTCTTATACTTCCTCGAACTGTTTGTGTCTTTGGTGCGAAATCCTTAGTTAGATAGATTGGTGGTAGTTCACATTTTTGTGAAAAATGTTACAATTTTGGTCAGTTCTGTCCACATTAGGTTAGTTTAGGTGAGCTTGGTGGCTGATATTTAGTATCTCCCCCAATCTTGCACATATAAGATTTACAGTGTGTTACTTACTTAACAAAATATAGCTGAAAATACAGCTAGCGAAGGAAGTTAGAAGCCCCCAGGCGGCTTGTACTTCTACCTTTATCACAATTTAGACAAAAACAAGGTACTCAGTTCTGGAACCATGAAACGAGTTGGGGGAGATACTAAATGCCATCCGAGTTTGGATTCGTTTAGGTTAGGTTAGTTTATGTTAATGTAGGGTCCAGCATAATTTTCCAAAAAATAATAAACTTTCGCTTATTTCTGCTTATATTCGGTTAGATTAAATTTGGTTACGTTATGTTAGCTCTAGATACTTCCATCATCCATTTCTCATGTACATTTTGTGTTTTACGTGATTCTAGACCCCTTGTGCTAAACGTAACCCGGAGGAAATTTCAGCAAGCTACAAAGTTAAATTTAACGTAATACAGGTGTTTTTAGTTGTACAAGTGTAGGGTAACTAGTGCAGAATCATACAACTGCTTTACGGCAGATAAAATAAGAGAATTTATTCAAAGATGACTCTATTAGATACTATTTTATACCAGCGGTATATTTGTGCACAGTGTACGGAACAGGGTTGGCTGGTTTAAACCAGCTGGTTTTTTCAAAAAAAACAACTGGTTTAAACCAAAAAACAAAAAAATGTTCGTAAAAGTGTAAGTGTTTGTAAAATCTTGATGAACACACATTTGTGGGTTATCACGTTTCACTCCCGTATATTATTCGTATTATATTCAGACCTAAATTCCCCATTCATTACTCAAAAAGATTATACTACAAAAGCAACTTTTTTTTACAAGTTTATAAATGTTTATTTTGTGATTTTTTTTGTAGTTGTTATTATTGTTATGTAATTGCAATCGAAGAAAAATTCTAAATATTGTTTCGTTTCAATGTTTACTATTGATAAAATACATCGAAAATGCCGTACTTTTTGTGTGTGTGTGTGGGGGGGGGTCATACAGACCCCACGAGAGGCAAATAAGTATCTTTGGTATCTATTTATGTATAAATGAGTCTGAGCCAAAGTGGACTCAAATAATTCGTATCTTTATTCCCTTTTCTTATTGATATGCAGATTAAGTCGGTGTATTTCTTTAATTTGGACGAATAAAAGTCGTTGTTAACTAACTTGAACTAGATTAGTTCTTCTGTACTCTGTCGTACTTTGAAATTGTTCATATGTAATTAATTCTGTGTAATGGTTTCACTTGTGCAACTGTTTATCTTTTTGTCCTTCTGAAATGACTCTTGACAGTTATATTAAGAAGCATGTAAAGATCAGTACAACGTATTTTTTTATCAGGATTCCTTCGTGAGTGAGTCGGCAGACGTATCGCATTTGTGGCCAATTAGTCCTGGTTCCGAGTTCAAATGGAGGACAATTTCTCTCGGATGTAACTCATACAGACCCCACGAGAGGCATTTAGTGAAATAAGTATCTTTGGTATCTATTTATGTATAAATGAGTCTGAGCCAAAGTGGACTCAAATAATTCGTATCTTTATTCCCTTTTCTTATTGATATGCAGATTAAGTCGGTGTATTTCTTTAATTTGGACGAATAAAAGTCGTTGTTAACTAACTTGAACTAGATTAGTTCTTCTGTACTCCGTCGTACTTTGAAATTGTTCATATGTAATTAATTCTGTGTAATGGTTTCACTTGTGCAACTGTTTATCTTTTTGTCCTTCTGAAATGACTCTTGACAGTTATATTAAGAAGCATGTAAAGATCAGTACAACGTATTTTTTTATCAGGATTCCTTCGTGAGTGAGTCGGCAGACGTATCGCATTTGTGGCCAATTAGTCCTGGTTCCGAGTTCAAATGGAGGACAATTTCTCTCGGATGTAACTCGAGAAGCGGTTTTTATTCCGCTTCAAGCTTATGTGACCCCTTCCAGCATAACCCGGTTGTTGCATAATAACATCAAGGCGAAACAAACTTATTTCTGTCCATATATGATATGAATATATAGAGCAAATCATTTAAACCATAAAAACCTGGTTTAAACCAAAAAAACCGTTTTTTTTTTTTTTGTTTTTTTAATAAAAACCATGGTTTTTGCCAACCCTGGTACGGAACCTGTACTTTATCTTCACAAGTGAAGCGTTACAAGTATAAAACTATGACAAGTGCTACTGAAACTCCGATTATTGCAAAAACCAACTTCGTTTCACTACCCTTGCATACGCACATAATAACCATCGCTGACGCGCCTGCTGCCTTCGAACACGCTCCCGCGCGGGCCTACCAGCTTCGCTCTGCTCTGACTCGGCTAGATACGATTCGTGCTTTTTAGTTGCCACCCAGCACAGGTTGGTACATCCGGAAGCGTATTTATACGCAGATCGTAAAAAATTGTATAATTGCTTCTGGTGGCCCCCTTGAATTCTATCTATAATTTTTCAACAATTCTTTCTAATGTTGTGCCAAAAGTAAGCTATTATAACGAAAAAAGTAAGTTCTTACCATATTACTGTGAGAGTGGATATTTTGTCAATATTTCAAACCATCATAAGTAACTTTAAAAAAAAAAAATGTTATGTTAATATACTGAAGAAGGAGAGGGTTTGAGGGTCCGCTATAAAATTTGGATGCCTTAAATCTAGCTATAACGAAAGTGCTTCATTACTGAACCGAATATTCTGGTACTAATATACTGATCTCCTAACAGTGCAAGCTTTCTTTTAAGTACGCTTAGATTACATAAGTGTGGTTGTGATTATTAAGTTTCATTTCATTTTGCTTTAAACATACCACACACATCCTCGGACGTCTAGTGGATGTCGTTGGGAGATCAAAATTTACATGACACCAACGAGATAATTTCTTACCAGTACTAGGTTGTCATAAGAGGATACGTATCTCGGCGGCACAAGTTAAGAGGTCGCGTTTGTAGGGATATTGTGTGCCGATGCTATCTGACGGATCCAAATGGTAGCGGTGGCTTGCACGACGCTATGTGATGGGAGGGCATTCCAAGTTACGAACTTAACACAGACAATTGTAAGATGTCGTACACTACCGTCCTGTAAGACCGCAAAAGATATATATACCTCAGACGTTCAAGGGATGTCCAATCAAGGAATATTGGGACATCTATTTTCTCCAGTAGACATTGTGTGCAAATACATACGTCTGGTAATGTCCAGCAGATAAGTTTTCTCTGGGGCATTTCTTAGTTGTGGAATGGTCAGTGGATGGCGTTTCAACTTCAAAATATTGTCCCGTTTGAGAACATCACATTGCATTCTAAAGTACGTCTCAACAAGATTTTATCAACATGCAACTGTGGTTTCATGGCTTTCGCTCAACATGTGTGTATTTCACTTCATTATTGAGTATGCACTTCTTAAGTTAGTTAACAAGACAGTGGATTTCAAACATTGACACATTGTACTCTATTTCCAGTTTACCTAATATGACCTCAATACGCGCTTTCATATAGTCCGCATTTTAAATTTGTTTTTCTCCCTAATTAACAGTAGTCTTCCTGCAGTGATGACATGTATTTCTTTTTTGTTTGTCTGATGCTTACATTTCGTCTGATTCTGCTTATCTTCTTGTAATTACTTTTTATTTCGAAGCCACCATCTGCGATACTTAACCCAGAGAAATAATCAAATGAACCTATCTTTTCGGCACAAATTTTTCAATTTGCATCTATGTATTGTTACTCTTCCACGGATTAAGCACATGGAAGCACATCAGCAGTACTAGAGTTTCGTTTAAAGTATAAAACATTTCATTTAGTGGTGATAATGCTATTTCACATAATAACTTGTAGATTCTCCAGGATGCATATTTAAACATAGAAAGGAACTCACCTTGCATCCGTGTTAAAACTCCGTAATATTCAATACTTCGGCCCGTGTTGAAGCCTTGGACGCTATCACTCCTACCACAAATTGGAAGAGATTACGGCATTTATTCTGAAAGGTGGTCATCTGCCTGATTTTCGAAAAAAGCATAATAACAGCTACGAAAATTTAAATGTCAATTTCTAGAACCGCTTTAAAAGGTATAGTAAGAGTAGGGTAAGCTAAAGAAGAGTAAGGTAGGGATAAGTAGGGTAGGGTAGGACCAGGTTAGCTTATGGTTAGGGAAGTGTTGACCCATTTTGTTAAAATTAATAGAGTGTAATTTCTCGCCTCTAGAGCGTCTCTGCACATCTGCAGCCTTGTTTAGAATACAAATGCCCGTTACTTTTCTACAATCCAATTATGCGGTAACCTTGCGCGAAGTTGTTCCCTTCGCTTGCCAAATATTTCCATGTTTATAATCGCTTATAAGAAAATAAATTAATCACAACTTTCTGCTTTCCTGGTAAACTTTACGGTACACTCTCCAGTTGCCCATCGGTAAGTAGGAACGCTTTAAAAGCGTATAGTAGAGTGGATAAAATAGGGAGAAGTTGGGTAGGATAGGAACGGGTTAGTTTAAGATTAGGGATGCTTTTACCCATTTTCATACAATTAATATAGTGTAAGTTCTCTTAGCCAACTTTGAATATACCAGCTGAAGCGGGCATTGTGGAGGTAACTTTCCTTACATATCAGCACACAAACGAGCAAATTATCATTTTCTTCCGGGTAAATTTTCAAAATTTTGTGGAAGTGGACGACCAACTTTCAAACTTAATCCGAAATTACTGATACATTATGTTGCAAAAACTCCGAGTATTCAAGAAGCATTAAAAATGTTTTACACTTGAAGGTCTGAACTTGTCCATTCGCTTTTAAGGTGTGAAAGTAGTATTCGTGGAAAGACAAATCCACTTCCACTTCTCACTAACTTTTCTCACTGTATCTGCTTTGTCCTTTAGAATAACCAGCTGTGTCTGTTCATTTATATACAAAATATGGAGTGTACTTTTAACAAGTACTTCCACGGTTGGAAAGTAATAAACCATAATAGTTACTATCTTCAAATACAACAATACAGTGACAATTATTGCATATCTAGTATTGCAACTTGCTGCATCCAAATATACTATAATTGAACTAGACTGTTGTTTCGGCAGTTTCTCTTACCTTCATCGGTGATCTAATAAGCTCACGTGAAAGCTCTCTTTTCTCCCGCTTCTCAGAATTTCTTTTGCATTTCTTTCTTGTATACAAAATGACAAGGTTTAAGCTCTTCTTTTGTCCGGTGTGCTACTGCCAGGGTTTTTTCCAAGTGGGCCTAGCGCAAAAAAAAAAACGCTGGGTTTTTTCGGGTTGCACCCACCTGGGATTTTGAGGTTTTTGTTAGTATATTATTGGTACAACTAAGGTGATCATGTTGAAAGTGATTTTTATCAGATTTTGGACTTTCCTTGGGCAAATTAGATGCTTTCACGTTCAGGTACACAACAACATTCAACATAAGACCTTTATGAATTTCTGAGTGCGCTGAATGAATTAAAAAATAAAAAAACTTACCTTGGCTTGAGATAATTATAGGACAAATCAATGTATGGATTATGCTCATAGCCTGTTTGAAGTAAAATATGCAATTTTATATTTTAGAAAACACTTTCCGTGAATAGTGTGCTCGCCGACTTCGGCGACGCCAAGGGACGTTATCCCCCATACATTGAGGGGTTTACAGGTCATAAGTGCTTGTGCTACCAGTAAATATATTAGTAAAGCTATTAGTATGATTTCTTATCTTTGATGGTAATGTAGTATTCTTCAGTAAAGTTTGGCTTTCCAACAACAGTAGTTTAGTTCAGTCATTTGTTGCTAACTCACTCACTCCATGGCCTATGGGACCTGAAGGTTCAACGCCGCGCTCACTAAAGCTCTACACTGACTTCTATC
The DNA here is from genome assembly GCF_964235325.1 of Thermobia domestica. Taxonomy (NCBI): domain Eukaryota; kingdom Metazoa; phylum Arthropoda; class Insecta; order Zygentoma; family Lepismatidae; genus Thermobia; species Thermobia domestica. The sequence goes on along the minus strand of NC_137465.1, from coordinate 63,405,287 downwards.
CTTAGCCAACTGGATCCAGTTTCTACTTTGTATTCCTATTTCTGCGAGATCCATGTTAATATTGTGCTCCCGTCTGCGCCTAGGTCTTCTTAATTGTTTTCCGACTAGTCTTCCAGCTAAGATTTTGAAAGCGTTCCTCCTTTCTTCCATCCTGGCTACATGACCTGCCCACCTGGTCTTCCTAGATTTGATGACCCTAATAATTTTTGGTAAACCGTATAAATTATGTAGTTCCTCGTTATGAAGTTTCCGCCATTGGCCATTCCCGTTCCTCTTGGATCCGAATATTCGTCTTGTTCTCAAATAATTTCACTCTATGTTCTTCCCTCACAGTAAGCGACAATATTTCGCAACTATACAGAAAAACACGTATGATTACCGTTGTATATGTTTTAAGCTTCAAAGTTCTCGACAGAATTCGCGACAAGAAGTTTTGAACTAAATAATAACACGAATTCCCTGCTTTTAGTCGACATTTAATTTCTTCGTGAATATGGTTTTCATCTGTTAATATTGATCCTAGATATTTGAAAGTATCCACTTTATCAAAAGTATTATTTGATATGTCATTTGTTGTTACTCTTCAAATAAGCATCTGTAGAACCAACATCAGCAATAGCGTAAAAATTCTTTATCAAATTTAAGAAGCTTAACGCTCGGAGTTCCGAATACTACGTAACGCTTAGCATCTCAAGTGCTGAATTCAAACTTTCGTACTAATGGAAGTTTCTATGTACAGTAAAAAAAAAAAAAAAAGAAAAAAAAGAAAAAAAGAAAAAAACGCATTTTCGGGAAAAAACCGTCCCGAAAGAAGTCCTCGGGAAGTTCCCGCAATTGAACGCACCAAGCATCGGAAGTGAACGCTTCAACAATAAAACAGTTTTACGCTGGAAGATATTTAGTTTCATTTAAGACATTTTGAAACATATGCTTTATAAAATATGTATTATATCTGTGTTAATTGGTTTAAATTAATTTTTGGGAAAGAACCGTCATGCAACAAGTGCTCGGGAAATTCCCGTGATTAAACACACAAGGCATCGAAGTGAACTTCAACAATAAAACCATTTATTTTATAAGACATGAATTATATCTTTGTTTTAAATTAATATATTTGGTATTCATATTTGGCGAACGTCAATGAGGCTCCTGGGATGACTCGATCTACATTTGTTCGTTTGTCTGCCTGTACTGCACACACTATAGCGTACAATTTTCGGTCTTTTAAGTTGAAATTTTGAAGGTAGAAACAGGGAATATTCTAAATTTGCTGTATAGGTTTTCTCGGCGATCCAATGTGAAATTTCAAATTGGCGGCCAGTTTTTCAAAACAGCAGTGAATAGAAAATTGTTGCAAGTTGTGACAATGACAATCTTGAAATATACATCATATTTTAACACTTTTACCCCAAAGACATTGAAATATTTCGAAAAAATATATAAACTCGAGAATCCCACATGGGCATAGGTGGCTTGGGTGTTTTCAAAAATACTCGGGATTTTTCAAATCCTGACTACTGAAATAGTTTGCACTAGAAACATGAGTCATCATTGTTCTTGAGTTTTCGTTACCTTCTATGGCATTTCCATACTACGGTTGTTGGGCCTTTCAAGAAGAAACTATTTGCAATAAAGTAAAACTCTGTGCAAAGGTAGAAGTAGTGTTTTTATGTTCTGTTGTTTTCACGTATCTGAGACATAAAATCACAAAGTCTTGTTGCGGATTATTTTCGTGTTTTCTCTCTCTCTCTCTCTCTCTCTCTCTCTCTCTCTCTCTCTCTCTCTCTCTCTCTCTCTCTCTCTCTCGCTCGCTCGCTCGCTCTCTCTCTCTCTGAAATTATGTGCAAAAATTAAAAACTGCGGTTTGCTGTTTTTGCGGATGTATAAATCACACCAGTCTTGTGTATAAAACACACTTTTTTTAATGTTCCGTATGTACGTGAAAATAGGGTAACTTAATTTCAGATATTGATACAGAATCCACCAACGATAAATGGAGTCGCGGTGGCTCAGTGGTAGAGCACCTACCTCTGGCTCGTGGGGACCGTGGTTCGATCCCAGCTTCCACCAAGTAGCTTTGTGGTGGACTGGATTTCATCGTGTGAGAAGATTTTGTCGTGTTTCTCACAGTTTTTTCATTCCATTAAAACCACCCATCTCATCATTACAGTCTCCGTTAGCCTTGGTGCAAACGTGAAATTCAAATATAAATAAAAGCTCCTTCGTGGCTAAACGGTTAGCGTTCGCGACTTTGGCGTGGGGGACCCGGGTTCGATTCCCGGCGGGAGCTCATGTTGTTCGGATTCCACGTTAATCATGCTAAAAGGGCGTTAAACTCAAAATCAACTGATAAGTAAACGAACAATAATTTCAATGTACAATGAAAAATATCAGTTTCAATACGATTAATCTTTCGATTTATTGTTATTATTATTCCTGAAAATATAGTAGTGCAATTCTAGTGGTTAATGTAAGAAACTATAAGGCATGCGTTGAAATTAGAGAACCTATGTCGTGCACAATTCACTCTTTCTCTATGCCAGTGATGGACAAACAACGTCTGCGGGCGACCACCCTGGAAGTTCTATCCGGCCCTAATAGCACATTGTCATTCTTGTTTTTAATAAATTATATTGTCCCACCTAAAATATTTTCTTTCCTTCTTTGGCTCTCTCCTAAAAAAGTTTGTTCATCATTGTTCTATGCAATGTCGTATTTTGTTTGATTTTTAAAATATATTTCAATTAAACTTTCAGTTTCAGTTTTCTGTTCCATGATAGAGTAATTTTAAAAAGTAATATAGGTGTGGTAAAAATAAGAGAACAAACTATTGCTTTTTCATTTAAATTGACTGTTGAAAAAGTATAACAGACGATGTTTTATATGTAGAAGGAAGTACTATGTACTGAGAAAAATTGCCTTATTTCCGACAATTCGTACGCACTGATAATTTGAAGTTTCTTTTTCTTTTTTTTTAATGGAAGTTGAATAAGTATTTATAGATACTGTTGGGTTGGCATGATAATTTCATCTTGTAAATTATTTCATATAATAATTTGTTTATCGTTTTTCTGCAGTTCAGAACTGTTGAAAGTGCCTGAAGAACTCAGTGGTGTCGACGTTGAATATTTCAAAAGAAGGCCAGGTAATTGTGTAGATTTTAGTGTTCTTATCATATTATTATTTTCTTCTTTTCAGAAAAATAAAAAAAAAATGTTTTTTCTAAGTTAATTTAATTAAATGAGGGCGAAGTATTTGATGGACAGTATCTCGTCAGTAATTTAATGATGAAAAATTTTTCAATTAAAATAAGAGAAAATATTCTGATAAGCGTGAGTTCTCTCATTCTTCCCTAACAGGGCCATATGGAATTTATGAAAGTATAACTTATCATAATCAAATTATTGACAAGGCATCTGTTAGTAAATAACATATACGTACCTCAGTGATTGCTACAATCTTTAGTAAGTGTAGTGTATGAAGTTTTTTTTTTTTTTTTTTTTTTTTTTTTTTTTTTTTTTAAATAGACTTTAGAAAATGAAAGGAAATGAAATTAAATCTTTGAGTTTTACGTCCCATGATTATGCGCGGTAGGCTAAAAGAGACTGATAATGAGAAATGAATGAAATGGTGGAATGAAACATTGGGAGGAAACGAGAGTATCCCGAGAAAACCCACCTACACGGTGTTTGTCCACCACAAAATCCAATTGGCGCAAGCTGGGATCGAACCAGGGACTCTACGCATCAGAGGTGAACGCTCTACCACTGAGGCACCTCGGCCGAAATAGACTTTAGAAAAGGCATACTATCATTTGAGAAATCTCAGATTAAAAAGTAAACTTCCATTAAACATGGTCGAAAAACGCCTTTCAAGATTAGATAACCTGTCAAAAGAGATTTTTGAAGCGTTCTATCATGAAAACTGTACGGTTAGCTGAAGCAGTACAACAATTTTTACGGGAACTGGTAAACTAGTTAAATACTTCCGTTCGGAAACAGTACCATACGTAGACAAGGCATTTTAGAAGGTCATATTGAATGACTGCTCGAAATCCTTCTAAATCCCGGTATTATGTAGGTAGCGCATGGATATTTAGACAGAACTTGTACTGGTTCGTATATCACTTTTCGAGCTGCTTGACAAGGGGCCATGGTAGCTTGGTGGTAGAGTGTTAACCTGTGGTGCATGGGGTCCTCGCGCCAAGTGAGCTTTGTGGTGGAAAACAGTGTGCATGGTTTTTCTCGGAATTCTCCCGTTTCCTTCCGCTTTCTTCATTCCACCATTTCCTTCATTTCTCATCGTCACCATCTCCTTTAGCCTAGCCGGCATAACCTTAGGACATAAAACTTAAAGAATTCATTTCTTTTTTTCTTTTTCTTCTTCTTTCTTTTTTTCGAGAGCTGCTTGAGTTGAGTTCAGTAGCTGCCAAACTAGGGTGTTTCTAAAACTTATTCTTCGCACTTTTGGTGGTGTGCAACTCTTGAAGGAGGCCTTTTTGGGTGTATATTATTAAAGTACTTGTCTCAAGATTCCTTACATGATAGTGCCCCAACAGTTTTTCAACCCTTGATATGGCAGTAACAAGAACATACTTAATATACTAAATATAGACACTTAATTTCGAGACCCAAAGGGTTCCTGAACATAGATTTAAAAAAAAAAAAAAAAAAAAAAAAAAAAAGAAGGAAAAACATATATATACCTAGTTATATCATAAATACTGTCACAAGTTTGAATGTGAACAACACAGAGAGTATTAACACCAAGGCAATTTATTTTGGTCATGTCGCATTGATATGTTGTACACCTGACGCACGAATCATTTTTCGAAATGTCCCCCCTTGGCCTTGATGCAAGCACGAAGTCTGTCCGGCCACTGGTCAATGGTATTACGCACCACGTCCATGGGAAAATTGTTCACTGCTCGGGTCAAGGATTGTTTCAGACTGACAACAGATGGATACCGTTTAAGACAGATCTTTGCCTGAAGGATTGCCCAAAGTTTGTAGTCCAACAGGTTAAGGTCCGGGCTGCTAGAAGGCCAATCAGCGGTAGAAATGAAGTCGAGGACGTTCCGTGCCAGCCAGTCCTGGGTTGTTTTCGCTTTGTGGCCTGGAGCGGAATCTTGCTGGAAGGTCAACCTTTCTTCAGGGAACATGGTAGCAGACAGTGGTTTCACTATAGGTGTTAGCTCTGTGTCCTGGTACACCTTAGCAGATGTTTTAACACCTGTTTCGCAAAAATGCAGCTGGGTTGTGCCTGAGTAGCTCACTCCCCACCAAACCATCACTGAGGCAGCATGATGTGCTCTCTGAACCCTTGGAGCTGCCTCAGCAGCTGCAGTAGATGACGTGGTATACACACGGTCATTTTAGACGTTGTAGGCGTGCTCAATTGTGAACACCTTTTCGTCAGGGAACAAAATCTTTCTGTGTAGATTGTTGGCGTAACGTCGCAACAGTCTGATTTAAGGACCATCTGCGACATTAATGTTTGGGTCTGAAAGTGACTAGTCCGCCTCTAATACGCCCGTAGATGTAGGTCACTTCTGAGCATACGAGACATGAAATTTCTGCTTATGTTCCTCTCAGCAGCCATCACATTTTGTGTTCGAACAGGATTTCTTCGAATTCTTGCTGCGACTGCTTTCTGGACCTGCGGGGTTCGTACCGTTCGTGGTCTGCCACTCCTTGTGCGGTCAGCTGCCGTTCTAGTCTCGGTGTATTGCTGTATGGCGCGATATACGAATCTGTTGCTAATTTGTAGGGTTTTCAGGAGGTTGAAAATCTCACCTGCTGTCTTCCCAACCTTGTGTAGTGCAATTACTGCTACATGATTTTCGTAATTGCCCCACTCCAGAACTCAGTACAATATCAACGTATGTCATGAACAGTCAAAAACACACTACGTGCATCTTCCGCTTTATACACAGATGGCAGCACTTTGCCACTCCGGATACCTACAGCGCTACTCCAAACTTTGTGACAGTATTTATGATATAACTAGGTATATGTATATATATATTTATATAATGTGTGTGTGTGTGTGTTTGTCTGTTTGTTTGTTTGTTTTTCATGCCTCGTTGTCATTCACATTACATATTGTTACAATAAAGTATGACCAGACCAATAGGGTATGAAGAGAAGATACTAGAAAAATGGGTCATAGTCCATTGAAAATCATTGCACAAAACTCAGCGAAAGTACCGGACCCAGTGGCATAATCATGTAATCCAGCTCCTTTTAAAGCAAATAGTGTGGTGGGGAATGGTCTATGCTCTGAGGCTTAATCTTGCATGATGGTTTGTTCGCTCAGCAACTGCACCGGATTCAAACTTCGGTAGTGGTTTGGAACTCCTCTTATACTCCGCGTCACCCGAATTGACGTAGGGCATCAGCCAATAAGCTCGCAGTGCGCTGTTACTAAACCTTCTGAGAGGAATGTAATCATTCATAATTGATTTTATTCGTATTTGTGAACAATTATGAATGATTAGATTCCTCTCTGAAGGTCTAGTAACGGCACACTACAAGCTTATTGGCTGATGCCATACGTCAATTCGGGTGACGCGGAGTATAGTAGTAGGTCCCATCTTTCATCATATTGGTGTTACATAGGACGCAAAGCACAGTCATTACTTAACTGAAATAGTGGAATTGTAAAGAAAGTAGAAGCAAGTGAGTGAAGAATGTGCAGATAAAGTAAAACAAAACAGCAAATAATATCAAGCAATAAATTCTGTAATTACCTCCCGGTATTGTGTTCTAAGGGAGAGTCATGAAGTTCAGGTATTTTGTATAATTTTAAATTATTTTCTTCAGCTTTTACAATAAATTTTTGTTATAATCACGTAAGACTTCACTTAACCCTTTAAATTTTTAAGGCTGATATATCTGTATTTCCCGTTCTTTTGTTGGGTGCAGAAAACTGGTTTGTTGTTGCTGTTTTTCTAAGGTCTATACATAATGGGTGCGACGAGTTCAACTCTTTAAATTTCATCTGTTGAGTTAGTGGTAGTTTTATGCACCAGAGAAAAGCACACTTCAGTAGTTTTTGTGCTTTTTCCATGTTGAGTCTTGAATTGTATTTGTACTCTGGTGAAAGAGCTCTTGAGGTACTTCAAGTGAAAGCTAGTTGTAAAGCTTCGTGAGTTTCATACGTTATTAGTTGAGTATAGTTGGAATACAATCTTCGAAGCCTGTAACCCTTCCTATTTCATTGAATTTTGTCTGCATAGACTACATGCATTTGAAACAATATCATGAAATCCACATGTGCGCACCATTCGCTAGAAAATTAGCCACTGTGAATGAGTTCCTAACTACCGAAATTAGTCACTTAAGAAGTGTTTATTTTTTTCTTTCTTTCTTTCTTCGACTCTTAAATGCGGAAATTCTAACGTTACCTTTCTGTCTTTTCCAGCTTTGTTTGAACTTAGTGAGCTTCCAAAAGAAGGTTTGGAAAATCTCAGCACTTTACAACATCTCCAAGAGAGAGACAACTTGGACGGCAATCCTATTAATCTCAAGTACAAAAGCAGCGTATGGCTGGTAAGGATCCTTATGTAGTGTTCAGTTTTAGAGATTTCATTTTGTGAACGTCAGAGCAGTATAATTAACATGCAGCGTGTAAGTTCTTCATGGAAATGTTTTCTCAAAATAATATCTAACAATCTTAGCAATATTTTGTAGTGCCAGACAGTAGCAATCCCATTGACCGTGCAGTTGAGTTAAGGTACTTGGTCAATGATGGATTAAGCCTCTTAACAATATTTACAGAGCTATCATATCTTCATAGATATAGACAAATATCCGTGTCACGTACACGTAAAGAAGTTGGTTTATATGGCGCGATATTTTCTCGATTAATATTGCAGGGCTCATAGCGAATCACTTTTTAAACTAAAAGTTACTTTTTTCAAGTTGGTCACTAAAAGTTACTTTTTTGAAATTTGTCACTAAAAGTTTATATATATATATATATATATATATATATATATATATATATATATATATATAAACTAAAAGTTTTTTTTTTTAAGGTAAAGTGACTTTTTTGTGTCATTTATGTTTTGCATTGGCAGTTTTCTAAGAAAAATGTAAAACTAAATGGAAAAAGGCAGAAACTTGTTACTCATTACTCTTCTGAAAGGTTCAGTACTTGCTGCCACATGTGAAACAGTCAGGTTTATTCTCACTTCAGCTTTTATTCTTTCTAAAGCACAGTGGATGGTTGGTAGATGCTTAAGCTCTTAAGGTGGGGTTGAAAACCCTTCTCTGTCTATTCTTTCTTCCATCATAATTGTCTTTTAGTTTTCTCTCGTAATAGTTAACGCTCCGCTCAACGTTGTGTGTGTGTGTGTGTTTATGTGGTTCATCATGTTCATTGTATGTTATGCTCCTTATATGTTCTTTTAAAAGTAGGTGATGACTTTGAATATTTCATGGCTTTGAGAACTCTCAGTGCTAAGTTAAATATAATGTCTTGGATAAAGAAATACGGAAATAGGCCAGAACTGGTTCCACTTACTCAGAAGCTTCTTACATCTGCTAGGTCTGCTTACCGTAACTACAAAGCATACTTTGAAAACTTAAGAAAGGAGGAACCTCAGAAAGAAGAAGTAAAGAAGAAAAAATGAAACAAAATAACAAACAAAGAGAGAGGTGATAGAGAAATTGACAAAGTGAAAAAAGGGACATGATGAGATTTTGGTCACTTACCCTATTCTTCACAGCCATTCCCCAAGTTTTCTAACATCTTATTGATGTTGTCTTCAGATTCTACAATAAGCGCCATATCATCTGCAAACTGCATTCACCTAATCATTCTACTTCCTACTGAAATCCCGTCTTCATTTTGTACACATTTTTTCACTATCTCTTCTAGATAGATATTAAATAATGTAGGCGAGAGACAGCATCCCTGTCGAACTTCCCTTCTAATTGCACTCCCCTCTGTCATTTCCTCTCTTATTCGGACACTTAATTGTTGGTTCACATATGAAGTCTTCGATCGTTCCATTCCAACCCAACTTTCTTTATAACTAACAATTCCCAATTTACGCGATCAAAAGCTACCGCTTTCTCTTTTTCTATAAACCTTTTACCGATTACCTGTAATAATCGAATTGCATCTCTTGTGCCCTTACCTCTCCTGAACTCTAATTGCTCCTCCTCAACTTCATCATTCATTCTTCCGTACAGCCTTCTGTTCAGAATTCGAAGCAAAATTTTCTGAAAGCGGGTAACCAGGTCTTACCAACCGCGAAAACAGGATTTTAAAATTCGAACCGAAAGTGCTCGAAAAAAATTTGCAAACTTCGACTGTTCAGATAAATTGACGTTCATTTGTTAATTTATGTACAAAAAGATACGCATGCGCAAACCAAACTATAATAAAATATAGTTTATTTATATCCCTATGTACATACCACAACAAGAATTATAACTCTACCTGTCTCCATAGCCGAATGGTGAGGCTCCGAAGTTGACCATTTTCTATGTCTTCTACAATTCATAAATTGTACTCCCCGTCTTTGATGGCCCATTACTTGGCGGGAATTTTTTTTCGACAAAACAAAAAATATGGGTCTCTTAAAAACATGTCTAGTTGCTATAAAAAAAGTTTCAACAATATCTGAGATGGTGATGGTACATGCTCTGCCTGAATTGAAATGGAAGGCATCCCATATACCAGTTTAGGATAAGCCTTTTAATCAAAGTAGCTATTGAAACTTAGTTCGAGGTAGATATTAAATATGTTCCGAAATAATTTAAAAGTTTTCAGCCATGATGTGATCAAAAACAACAAATATCATTTTTAATATGGAAGAAACAATAATAGAAAATGTCCTTTTCCTTTTAACAACACGAGCCTCTTATGTTAGAAAGATGAAACTCAGTATAAACTCCTCATTACAAATACGCGGAAAATTGTACCGATGTTTTCTAAAATTTCGATTTTAAGAGGGCAGGAGATTACGTTGCCTGTTTGCAGTCGCATCACGGCAAAGCGACTGACTTGTTCGAAATTAATTTTGGAGCATGGTACCTACCTCAAGCTGGGTTTTTATCATATGACTTTGATTGAGATGCGTATCCTGAGGAGGGGATGCGGGATCAAATATTATTTATATCTCCCCTTGCAAAGAATAGGCATTTTAGCCAATTTAAGCACGTGCTTAGTTGGCCTGAAGCCTGGTTTAAACCATGTGTTTTTTTTTCTTTCTTCAAAGAAAAAATGGTTTAAACCAAAAGAATAAATAGAAACAAGAATCCTACAAATCATGTAAACTTCATGGTGACGTTTTCACATATCTTGAACCATTTAGATTTGTTTATAAAGCCAGAGAACATGAATGAACTGATTTAAAGAAATCAAAGCATTTTCTGCATATGTATAAGTATGAATTGTTCAGATGCAGAGTCAAAACTCAAATACTTCGTATCTTTATTGACTTCTTTTTCTTATATGAAAATTGAGTCGCTGTATTTCTGACTCAGTAAAATAATTGTACTAAATTAGATCTTCTGTACTCTGTAGTCTTTCAAAATTGTTCATTTATTTTAGTAATGTGTACAACTCTGTATAGTGATTTCATTTGTGCAGTTGTTTATCGTTTTGACCTTCTGAAGTGACTTTAAAATGTTCACAAGATCAATACAATGTATTTCTATTAAGTGTTCTTTCGGATAAATCGGTAGACTCGTCACCTTTGTAATTAACGGGTCCTAGGTTCGAGTCCAAATGAATGACAGTTTCTCTGTGGTGCAAGCCGAGTAGTACCTCGGACCCTACTTTAAACTATAGTTTGCGTTCTTTGTAATTTTCTTGTTGTATAAGGCTATTAAAGTCAAACAAACTTCTATCCATGTAATCTAAATAAATCAAGCAAATCTATCTAAGAATAAAGAACTGATTTAAAGTAATAATAATAATAATAATAATAATAATAATAATAATTAAGAAACGTGGTTTTTGTCAATCTTATTTGAATATAATTTTCGAGTCGGGGAAGGAAGATGTTAAAGTACATCCTGATGTTTCTCAAAACACGCGTCAACATTATAATTGTGGAAGATGGTCTCAATGTTATTGCGTTTGGGGCGATCAGTAGGAATCGGAACCCAACTTTGAATGTTGAGTTATGTAGCCCGTGTCGAACTGTGAGCGTACGACGGTATTTCCAAAAATTTTCAGCCTGACTGAAATATCACGACAATAGTAATAGCTGTTTATGACAGTGCCGTCTGTGGAACGCTGAACGAGTTTCAACTATCTAGCTGCGTCAATTCGTTGAGGGGAGTCATTTGAACTCGGTACTAAACGTTGAACTCTCATACTAGGCAGTCCACATGGCTTTTCTTGCCAAAGGTGCAATGTTAAATGTGGGATGTAAGTTGGATGCTGAATCTCCCCGAAACCACAGTCTTTTACTGCAGCCTTGGCATCAGCAACCTTGTAAACTGGAGCATTGTCATGCAGTGCGCGAGCTCAGTGCTTAGCGTCTGATGTAACTCCCTTAACGAACTGATGCTGCTAGGAAGTTGAAACTGATACATAATGCGTTCCATAGATGACACTTCATGGCATGAATGCCTTATTACTAGTGGCGCGATAATTCTGTGTCAGGTTGGACATTTTTGGAAATACTTTCGTAGAAACAGGTCGTTTCAGGTGCTAATTCAGTTTTGCAGTCAATTCGGCTGCATTGACTCTACGATTTTTCATGATAATTTCGTTGTTCGGTGATCCTCTCAGCTATGCTTCGTTATCGTCCACTGTTGACGCTGTCTTGTTACGAATACTGTACGCCATTATCATCTTGAACAGTGTTGCTCACGATACATCTCTGCTTCAATAAACCGTACACCCACAATTTTGTCCCCTTTAAAAATTTGAGAGATATCTCATTTTGCATTTTGCATATTGTAAACACGAATCCATAATACTTCCTTCCTTTGTGTATTGCTCAGTATCACCCAAATATAACAGTCGCAAAGGACGAATGTTCAGTGTTACTAACTCATAAAGATTGCTTGTTGTAGAATATGAATCTTTCAGTCTTTTTAATAACTATCGGCACATTTTCTGTTTTAAGCATATCTTTGTAAAAACGGGAGGGTTATCAAAATTCTGTTTTGTAATCTGAAAACACTTTAAACAGTTTTTTTATTAATCAGTTTTCCTTTTCTGTGTTATATCATTCTTTGTTTAAATATAATTGTAGTATATTTAGTACTACTCTCTTTTATCTTACAGAATGACAGCAAAAATAATGCGAAAGATATGCTTCCTGGGCAAGAATGTGTCCTGATTGTACGTGTTTACCATCCATTTAAGCATGTTGTTGGAATGCGGACGTAAGTATTCCGATTGAACAAACAGTAGTATTAGTTCTGTGTTTGTTGTTGTGGTTCTGTAGCTCTTACTGGAGGTTACCGTTAAAGCCTCATCCTTACATATGTGAATGATTTCATTTTACAATCGAAGCACCAATCCTTCGGGACGTCACTATTTGCCTTCTAAAACAGTGATGTAGATCGTAGGCTTTACCCATCACATACGACCTGTCATTACCGAAAGGCCATATACGCTCATATCTGTATAACGAGAGTGTGCGCGCTGCGGCATCATCAAACTTGTGTGGCAGCAATATCGAATTCCTGTTCGAAGAGTGGTCATCTGGTCGGTATATATACGTGATTGAAACTAAGTGTTGAGATGTGAAAATAAACAGGTACTCACATGATAGTTATGAACAAAAATATACTTAAAAAAAAAAAAAAAAAGTAAATGTAGCTTAGCTTGCGACATAGAAAGGCGTGTCGCGTCAGCTGCACCGAAGGTAGTGTAGTGTCTGTGCTACCTTTGATGTGGTTAGCAGTGGGTGTCTAAGTTACTATCGAGCTTTTCTCAATAATTTACAAGCATTTTTTGGTGTATGAGTGTATGAGATCAGGAAAGAGGTACACAACACAGTCACCGAAACCGGAAAGTAGTGTGAATAATCGTGTATTTGCGTTCTTTTTCAGCGCATACAGTGTATGAGTACTACAATTTAATATGGGATCAGAGCAACATTTCCTTACCAAGGAAAAATAACATGCACAGAAAGGGTCCATACTAACCACTTAATGAAGAAGTATGTATGAGTTGGTAATAAAATGAATGTTTTGTAGTAAGAGTTAGATGTATATATGATATAATGCTGTGTATCAATAGACTGTATGTTTCAAATAATTGAATAATCGCATGTACGTCTAAATTTGTAAGGATATTATTTAAAATATTTGGTCTAGGAATTAATTCGTGCGGTTGATACGCACATATTGAAGCTGTAGTACAAACACAAAATACATAAATGCCTTAAGAAAAATATTGTCCATCGCTAGCCACCACTTTCGCCCATCTGTCAGGCAATGTACGGATTCCGTGGCGAAAGAAGTCCTCATCCTTGGAAGCGATCCAGTCAGAGACCCATGTTTCGATATCTTCTGAAGAAGTAAACCGCTGTCCAATCAAATCGTTGTTCATGGAATCGAACAAGTAGTAGTCCGAAGGAGCAACGTCTGGTGAATACGGCGGGTGGGGTAAAACTTCCCATCCGACATTTTCTAAATAGGTTTTGACCGGTTTTGCGACATGTGGGCGAGCGTTATCATGTTGAACAATAAGTTTATCATGTCTGTTCTCCCATTCTGGTCGTGTTCTGGCCAGAGCTTGCTTCAAACGCATTAATTGTCGTCGATAACGTTCTCCATTCATAGTTTCACCCGGTTGCAGCAGCTCATAGTACACCACACCTTTCATATCTCACCATATGCACAGCATAACTTTTGCACAGTGAATACCTCGTTTTGGTTGTGAGGACCTGGTTCACCTGGTTTCACCCAGGCCTTTTTTCGTTTAGGGTTCTCGTAATGGATCCACTTCTCATCACCCGTAATAATTCGATGCAGAAACCCCTTTCCGCTCTGTCGTTGAAGCAGCAATTCGCAAATGGTTTTTCGTCTTTCAACGTCTCTGTCTTTCAATTCATGTGGAACCCAATGTGACATCTTTTGAATCATTCCCATGGCTTTCAAGCGTTTGGAGACTGTTGTTTGATCAACGCCTAATGCTGCTGCAAGTTGTTCCTGCGTTTGACACGAATCCTGCTCGAGCAATGCTGTCAATTCTTCGTCTTGAAATTTTTTTGGCTGTCCAGCTTGCTCTTGGTCTGCCAAGCCGAAATCACCACTTCTAAACCGTGCAAACCACTTCTGACACGTTCGCTCAGCTAGAGCATGGTCACCATACACTTCCACCAAAATACGATGACTTTCAGTCGCACTTTTCTGCATGTTAAAGTAATGCAGCAGGACACCCCGCAAAAACACTTTATCAGGCACAAATTGCGCCATGTTCACTTAACTACAAACTGGTGTTGTTGACGCTTTAATCCACTGCCCTATACTACGAACGATACGCGATGACAGGGGTTTGCAACACATGTGTGGATACACGGAACTGTGGGACGCTCCGTTCGTTGCGTCATCTCTTGTCCACCCGCACGAATTAAGTCCTAGACCAAATACTATATAACGTTCGATAGTATATGAGTTATGAGTTCTGCTGGCTGCCATATTCGATTAATCGGCAGCTCTTACGCTGGCGAGTACACAGTTGTTGGTCACGAATTCGAGTCATGTGCAGAAATTTTTGTGTTGTTCCAGTTCACAATTCACGTATTATTTTCACTCATTTCTCATGTGTTGTAGTATTTAGCATGTAATTGTAAATGTAAAACATGCAAAAACAATCAATCAACATGTTCTTTGCTGCATTTTAATACAAGAATGATTCGGATACATATTTTCAAGTTATTAGATTTGTAATGCGGCATTATTTTTCAGTGACCGTGTATGTTGGCGTCAGGAGAAATACGTTCGCAAAAATTAATTCTACGAACACATTTTTGTCGATGTCGACAATTAGGTTGTTTTTAACACCTTAGTACAGGAAGTGCAACGTAAGAAATGTACTGTAATGTCCATCTCTAGAAATTGATTCAGCGTGGAAGTCTGATGTGTTAGTCGTGAGACCAATTGTCCTTGTTTTTAGTAAGTTAAACCGGAAATAGTGAAAACCAGTCATTTAGAATTTTTGTGGTCACAAATTGGTTTCGTTTTCATCAGAGAGTACGAGAATTCAGTGTCTAAAATTATTAATGAATAGAAGGATATTAAATACTCACTGTTATTGTATATCTTCCTCATTCTGAAAAGTACTTGTCAATGCATTATGTAACAGATGCGGATAATAATTTTCGCTTAAAGTAAGTCCAAAATCAAAATCTCGAACTTGGTTCTATTTATTATTTTTTATTTTTTTTTTTTATTTTATTTATTTTGTTGGATCAGTTGTAGAAAATAAAAAACCATAATCATCAAAGAAAAGAAAAAAGAATCTACAGTAAGGAGTTAACAGCTTCAACGAAGAAAATGAGTTATCGTATAAAGTTATATATTGTAATATAGCTGTAAAGATAGTCCCAAAAGTACCCGACCTAACAAAAAAAAAAAAAAAAAAGTATCTTTATTTCTCAATATTGTAATATTTTGTGTAGGTAAAGACAATAATGGTCCAGGAATCTAGCCCTTCACCGATTTATTTATAAAGATATGTTTTACAAAGTTAATATATCAGAATCTCCCTTATAACCAAGGGTGAAGGAAATAACGTTTCATGCGGAAACCTCTTCGCTCATGACAGCTACCGGGGTGTCTTGTAGCGACTCGTTTATGGTTCTAGGAAACTTCCCCGGCTCATGGCAGTCTCGTGAGGTATGGTTTGTGTTGAGGAATCCCCTTCGCTTCAAAGCAGCCACCAGGGATGTTAGGATAGGTAGAGTCTCTTAGTCCAGAGCTGTTGTGGGTTGGCGATCAGTGGTCAACTACCTCCTTCCTCTGTGGTTCGTCTTTCATAGGCCTTCTTCAGGTGGCTCCTCCTCTTTCGGTTCCCATTGTGTTGATATTTGTGTCTTCTTGTTCATTGTATCGTCTGCTTGTTTATAAACGTTAGCACGTATCTCATGTTGTGATGTGGGACTCCTTACAATATAGTCTTCTTTTACCTCGATATACTTTTCCTAGCGATGTTCAATAGCGTCGATACCCTATTTATAATGTGAACCGTCAGTTCTTCAAAATAACAATTGAAAGCAAACTCCACCTCGTCATTGTTGGCAAATATTTTATCACAGCCATTTGTTCAAGTTCGATAAAGAAAATAATCTGTGGCGGCTAAATCTGGCGAATTGGATGTTTGAGGAAGCAACTCGAACTTTAACTATTGATTTTGGCCACGGATGTGAACTGGTGTATTGTCTTGATGAAACAGCACTTCGTTTTTCGCCCAATGCGGGCGTTTTTTCTGGATTTCATTCAAAAGCTTCAATAAGTTTGCATAATACTCGCCGTTGATTATTTTTCGCTTCTTTATTCCACACGCATCTCAAAAAAACTAACTTCATGACCTTGCTAGCATGGAATTGGAGCTAATTCTCCACTTTCAGTCCATTGTTTTCATTATTCCTTCATCTGAAATGTGAAGTGATGGACCCATGTTTCATCCGTGGTTATGAAGCGACGCAAAAACTTGACTTTATTGTTGTGAAACATCGCCAAACACCCGATTGAAACATCCTCACAACGCTGTTTTGTTCCATTGTGAGCAAACGCGGCAGCCATCTCGCGCACAACTTTCTCATGTCCAAATTTTCAGTCAAAATATGTGATGCACAGAATTTTTTGAAATGCCTATCATGTCCGCTAGCTTGCGCACGTTCAGTCCACGGTCATCCAATGCCAATTTGTGAATTTTTTTCATCATATTTGACGTGGTCGCCTCATTTGGTCGACCACTTCGATGATCATCTTTGCCGCTCGTACAGCCTTAAACTGTGCTATTCAATATTTTACTGTTGTAAACGAAGGAACTGACTCCCGTTGAGTTGAATCTAGCTAGGCTTTGATATTGGTTGGACTGAGACATTTCAAATGAAAGTATTATATCACACAACGATGACTTTTTCCAGTTTATAAATTCACTGAGAGCATTACTATTGATGGCTGCCAAACAATACTAACCAACGTAGTGTCTTCAAACTTTATAAGGTTGGTACTTTCCAGCATAATAATGCTTTTCAAACAACTGCCATGTATACGTCAGGTCGGGTACTTCAGGGACTACCCACGTATGTATTGGTCTCCTAATGGTAATGAAGATGCATTTCTAAAATCCTTAGGTAACTTTTTATCTTCACGATTCGGAGATATTAATTTTAATATACCAAAAGAAAAATACTGTTAAAATAAAGATACGTACTAAAGTATGTTGTATACTAATACTTATATCTCATGTATTAACAAACTCTAAACCTTACATTGATCACATTCTTTTTAAAATCATAAAATGCCGCAAAAATGTATATCAGCTATACTCTAAACATCAATCACAGATCGTTGTCTTACTAGTATAAATGTGCCAATAGCACTGTTAAAACAAGACTATTTTGTCCAGTGGTATCGAATACTCACTTTGAAATAAAGAGTTAGAGAAATGTGACTAGGGAACTAGTGTCCAACGTATTTGTGTAAACACAGCAACTAAAAATTTTATTTATAATATCAGATTTTGTATACAGAAAAGTGTAAAAGTTGACGTAAAAAGCACATATAGTAAATTTCGAAAGCTAAAACCGTGAATAACAAAGGGATTAATAACTTCAGTACAAGAAAGAGCTAGACTTAATCGAATTATTTTATATAAAATACATGATATATATAAATAACAGAAAGTACAGAAAGAAGGTAACACTGTTGGTAACAGGAATCAAAATTGAGTATGTAAAAATAACTCAAATAAACTGTGGGAAGTTACTTCTGATATTATCAATAAGAATGATGAGAAAGAGATGGAAATGAGTGAATTACATACAGAAAGGAAGGGTTAGTAAAATTTAAACAGAACCTCATATTATTATTAAATACATTTAATGGACTGTTTTCAAGTGTCCCTTGATAATTTAAGTGACGTGCCACGGCTAGAAAAGATGTTATGTTAAAAAGTTATATGTTAAAAAGTAGCACTTTCTCTCAATGATGTCTTCGTAAGCGAACAGGCAGAGTGAGAGATCTCAAATTCTCATGGTAATCTTTTGCACATAAGTGAAAAACAAAATATGAAGCACTTATTAATACATGGCTCCTAGAATGTTCGACTCTAAAATCATCATTGTCATGTGAACGGGTCCAGAGGACCGCATGCAGCTACAAGATCCTTCCTCCTCAGGTTTTTTTTTTCTCTTGGTCTGTCTCCAGTCGTTTCACATGATGATTCATAATAGATTCTCACGGATTCCATCCTTACACCTCTTTCTTGGGCTACGTAGCGGCTTTCTTTCATTCGGAACAGTCTAGCATTTTCAAAGGCCATCTATGTGCATCCATTCTAATGATGTGACTCTACCATACAAGATGTTCGGTAATTCATAAAGCCTATTATATTCGGACTGTTATGTAGTTCATCCAACTTAAGGTTGTGCCGTATCCGCCAGTCTTCCGTATCCTTACCTGTTATCGAATATTTTCTGTAGGAATTTCTGGTCGAATACTAGATCTCTCCTTTCAAGACTCCAAATTTCGTATCTATAATACTACAAATTGAGTCTTTATCTTGTATAACAGTATCTTGAATTTCCTCTATAGAATGCATGATTCCGACTAAATCACAAACAAGATAAGAAAGAACAATCAACACTTATTAAGCAGGCATTTAGGGAAATGCTGACCTATAATTTTCTGTTAAATAATGTAATTCGTCGTATTGGATGACGAAACCAGAGAATGAGGCTGGGATTTATATGTTGAATACATGTGCATCGTCGTCATTTACCGCCACTAGGCCACTTCCACACACTCATTTCCTTTATATTTTGCCATAGTTTTTAATATAATCTGTCAGTTGAATTCTTCTTTCTTTTATCCGTTTACTACATCTTGATCACGATTGTTTTTAAACAATAAACTACGTATTATTAAAAATGCGTCAATTTCTGTCACTTTTGTGAGTGTGTGTGTGTATGTGGTTTAATTACCTCCAATAATATCTTCAAACGTGTATGAATAACAGTAATAATAATAAAATACTATTTATGATAGATTTTTTTTACTTCATTGCACAACGTGAAAATATGAGCATTTGAACATACAGCAATACAAAGTTATCATATAGTAAAGCAGATGTAATGAGTGGGTGTTAGAAAGATGTTAAGTATTCAAAATTTCAATGTGTTGCTGATATAATGAAGAGTGTATAACAGTCAGCAACGCAACTAGGCTAGTTTTTGCCCCCCCCCCCCCTGTTTCCCTCGTGTGACCAACCAATCCAAAACTCTCCCCGACTACCTGATATTGACATCATTCAGTAAGTAATTCTCCCATTCCGATGTTTTCTTCAAGTAATAGAGCGTGATTTCAAAATGGCTGTACATAATTTAATTTTTAGTACAAGATAAAACACCAAACTAATTTGTATTTGATTGTTAAATAATCTGAGAGTAGCATGCGTGACATATTCTTATAGTCTTGTCATAGTAACTGCAAATCACGATGTTTTTGGAATTATATCGGGATGCAATCTGTTGCATTAGAATAGAATATTTAACTATGACAAACAGTTAAGCTGTTGCCTCGAGTATTATACTCGGACATTTTGCAAATCTCTTAAGTCGATGTAAGTTACATGAAAACACGAAAAGCTGGAACTAACATTTAGATGGAGTTAACTTTGTAAACTCTTTTGGCTGCAAAGGATTTTACAATGTCGTCAAAAGATAGCTTTGAAGTTAACTTATGCTCTATGGATGTGATCCTAAGGTTGGTGAGTCGTCGTTGTTGTGTTAAGTTTTTGAGGTAATGTTTTATGATCTCCAGTTTGCTAAAACTCCTTTCCTTGCGTTATAGGAAAAAAAAAAAAAAAAAAAAAAAAAAGCCGTTTTGCCCCTCAATCCGACTCCCGGAACAAGCCTCGTTTCCCCCCTCCCCCCTTTCCTTAGTTACGTCACTGATAACAGTGTGTGTTGCCAAATGTTTGTCTTAACTTCTATTCCGTGTGGAGTTTATATTCAAAAATGTGTAAGTAATTGACAAATTTTTAAATGTGGAATAAAATTCAAATTTAAGTTTAGTGAATTGTCTATTTGATGTTTTTATAATATGGGCTTTCGATAATTATTCTCGTAGTAGATGATGATGTGACGAATTGTGCCTGAAATACATCGACTAATAGGTTGCCCTTTATTGCTGGAGAGCTACTAAGTTACCGTATTTGTGCGAATATAGGTCGCATTGTTTTTCCAAAATTTTAGATTAAACATAATGGTGCGGCGTATAATCGAAATTTTCCTCCTCAGATCATAAATCGTCAATTTCAAAATGACATGTACACGTATTTTCTGGGTTGAAATTAGTACCATTATAAGCTACTTTTGTGCCGTAAAAAAATAGAAGAAAAACTTACCTTGTTCGCTACTTTTGCCACCTTCATTGGGTATCGAGAACACCTTGTCTGGCACGAAAACCACTTGTACACTTAATACTTTTATTAACAGGAATACATTTCTTTGTTATACGGTATATATAATATATATATGGTATATTTATATACAGTAACTGCTCGTGAAGAAAGAAGAAAAAAGCAACTTCGTTTCGCAAAAGTGCGTCAGCTTGTTTGTACGCACCCAAATCAAGCACAATCACTTCCCACCATCTCAGTATCACCAGCGTCTGATTCTTTACCCTCACTAGACGATACTGAATGCTGTTCAAAGTCACTATCACAAAGATCATTTTCAGTCCCATCAAGATTATTGAAAATTCTACTTCCTTTCAAACTTTTCATGACAAGTTCTTCCGATATTGACCGTCAAGAAGCCAAAATCCAACGGCACACTTCCGACAGACGCACGTTGCAAACGGCTCCTGGCGTCCAAATTGCTTTGATCATGATGTAATTTCTATAGAATTGTCTTACACTAGCTTTGAATGGATTGACTGACACACAACCAAAGCTGCAACACAAAACTTCCTCTTGATTTTAGTAGTGCGGCAAATATTCGAGATATACTTTTTCTGTAATCTCGTGTTAAAAGTTTAAGTGCGGCCTGTATTCGCGCAAATACGGTAATTTATATTCTAGTTTCTTTTCGATAACTAGTTTCCTACACCTTTCATTAATTTCAGTTTCTTAATGAAAACAGTAATCATTGCAGAACAAGACCACCACGCTGCAGTCAAGAAATGATGGTGTTAGGTAGACAGTATTTAACTGTTCTTAGAGATAAAATCTTATGTGCCTCAGACCTTAGCGTGCCAGGAGACTTCAGTGAAAATCCACTTCAAGACCGGATGCACAGAGCTCAGGTAAGTAATCTGTGTTAACGTTTAAAAAAATAATAATAAAAAGATTTAGCACAAGTGTTTATTTTTACAGTTACACGAATATTGTTGTTGCAGCAGTTTCTTTTTTTTTTTCCGTATGTGTAAAATTCTTCGTAGAATCTCAAATTAAGTTTTAAACCGTGTTTGCTTGTTCTTTCTCTTTGTAGATTTAAAATAGAATGGTACTATAGCTTTTATTAAGAATAAAGAGTGATTTAATATTTCTTATCACCATCGGCACACAGCTAGAAATATTATTATTATTATTATTATTAAATTTTGTTTTTAAGCAGTAAATATGTAAACAATAGCAGTAGTATTTATCTAAATATTTTTTATTCTCCCGTTACCAACTACATTTCTCTTATATATCTTGATTTCACTGATTTATATAGGGTGTTTCTAAACAGCGACAACGTTTGGGAGATGATTCCTGACACCAATACCAACCTGGGTGCAGAAATCCGTCATTTCGGAGTTACAGGCTGCCGAAGACATGAAAAAATGAACTTTAAGGTCCATAGCTTCAATACTATGGGACCTACCGTAGTCGTATAAAGACTTCACTTATTAACTAGTATGTGAACTATCCAAATATCCATGTTTCAGAATCCTGTGCTACTTACGCTACAATTTTTATAGAGGTAGTTCGTGAGTAATTCAGATTATATGTCCGTAGCGATAGCGCACATATTAGTTCCTAAGTGAAGTCTTGACCTAATGATCAGAAATACTAGGTCCCATAGTATTGCAGCTATAGACCTTTAAAGTTCATTTTTCATGCTTTCGACAGCCTATAACTCCGAAATGACAGATTTCTGCATCCAGGTCGGTCTATATTTTTTGTCTTATCTTGGTGTCAAGTATCACGTCCCAAACGTTGTTGATGTTTTGTTGAAACACCCTGTATGTGTAATCCAGATATATTGGCATCATGTGTCTTCAGTCTACGGAATTGTAGATATTATATTTTTCATAGTATTAGTTTATTGGAATACTACGTAAAGTTTATTCATTGGAAAGATATCCGTATTAATTTATATTATATTAATGGCATGATCTTATAATAAAGACGGAAATATACGAGGTGTGATTGGAAAGTTTTAAGACTAGGCTTTGAAAATGGCAGTACTTACAGGATATTGCGATGGATCTCCTTCAAAGTAGTACCCTGCTGCCTGAATGCACCGATTCCAACAGATTTTCTACTTCTGGAAGCATTTCTGAAAATTATCTTTTGTAAGGGTGTGAAGAACTTTGTCCTTATTAACCTGAATATTTTCAATTGAGTCAAACCTCTTCTCTTTCAGGAACAATTTTAATTTAGGAAACAAGTAGAAGTCGGCAGGGGCTAAATCGGAGGAATAGGGGTGTTGCGGAAGCACAGGAATGTTGAATTTGGTTAGAAATTCCTTGGTCGATAATGCACAATGCGCTGGTGCGTTGTGGTGGACTACTACCCAATTCTTGTCTTTTCCAGAGGACAGACCTTTCCCTCCGCAAATTTTTGCGCAAACGCTGAAGAACACTTTTGTAGTATTCCTGGTTGACTGTTTGCCCCCTAGAGGCAAATTCATGATGCGCGATACTTGCAGAATCGAAAAAAGAAAATCACCAACATTGTCTTTACATTCGACCGACTTTGTCGCGCTTCCTTTGGTCGTGGTGAACCTGAGCTATTCTACTGAGAAGATTGGGCCTGTGTTTCATATCATACCCATAAACCTATGTCTCATTATCTGTTATTACCCTACATGACAGTTCTGGGCAAGGGCGCCGATCCTGGGGGGCCGAGGGGGCCCGGGCCCTCCAAAGTTCATGTGGGCCCCCGTACCGTATTTGTGAATATACAATATTTGGCATAATTCGAGTGCAGTTTGTCTTAAAATCTTTAATTAAAATCTTTATATATATTGTTTCTGTCTTTTGATGAATAAATGTTCACAAAACAGCTTAATTGTGATAATAAATGTTTATTTGCACTAACTACATAACAACTGAAACACTTTCAACTTACTGTTACATTGTCTTTTTACGAATTCCGGAGGACCGTCTTGTATGGATCTCTTGGTGCTCAACTTGCTGACACACACACACACACACTGTTTTTAAAACAAAAGAGAAACGTTATGCAAATGTAATGACAATGATACAAACTCACTATAAAAGTCTCTACATTCTCCCCTCTCTTGATTGAACCAAGTCAATCAACTTACACATAATCCACATTATCACTTTTAGGTAAAGGTACAATTTTAGTAATTGGTCTCTTAACAGTCCCTGTCTTACACTTTACACTCACTACTCTCACTAGTCCATCTTTTCCCGGAAACACTTGTTGAATGACACCTAATTTCCATGACAATGGAGGAGAATTGTCTTCTTTGATTAGAACCACATCTCCAACAGAAATATTAGGTTGTTTTGTTGTCCATTTTCTTCTCTGCTGGAGTTCATGTAGATAACCCTGAGACCATCTTTTCCAAAAATGCTGCTTCATCTTCTGAAGGTGATTCCATCTTGATAATCGGTTGGTCGGAATGTCCACTACATCTGGTTCAGGAATGCTTATCAAAGGTTCACCAATAAGGAAATGTCCTGGCGACAAAAATGAAGGATCATCGGGATCATTGGATAGAACGGTGATTGGTCTTGAATTCAAACAGGCTTCTATTTGTGTTATAACTGTGTTGAGTTCTTCAAATGTCAAAATCGTGCAACCTACTATTCTTCTTAAATGAAACTTAAATAACTTCACTGCACTTTCCCAAATGCCTGCAAAATGACTTGCTCTGGGTGGAATGAAATGCCATGTAAATCCTTCTTGCACTGCAACATCTTGAATTGAGTTTTGAAATTGTTGTGAACTGAGTAATTGTTGAAGCTCCTTAAGTTCTCGCTGAGCTCCAACGAAATTGGTTCCGTTGTCACTATATATGTTCGAAAATTTGCCTCTTCTTGCTACAAATCTTCGAAGAGCTGCTAAAAATGCTTGGCTACTCAAATCACTCACTAACTCCATATGAATCGCTTTGGTTGCTAAGCACACGAATATTGCAACATACGCCTTTGTCACTTTACGAGATCTAGTACCTTGCTTAATCATTAGGGGACCGGCGAAATCCACCCCTACATGAATAAAAGCTCGAGCTGGCTGTACTCGTGCTGATGGTAATTGACCCATGAGTTGTTCTGAGGCTGACGCTTTCAATTTAAAACGAACTAGACACTGATGAATGATAGATCGAACGACTTGTTTAGCTCGTGGGATCCAATATTTTTGCCTCAATGATGAAATCAATCAATAACTGCGGTCCAGCATGTAACAATCTTCTATGTTCCGCTTCAATTATCAATTTGGTGAGATGCTCTTTAGGTGGTAAGATGATCTGATGTCGGCCATCATACGGTAAGCCAGAGTTTTTTAGCCGTCCTCCCGCTCGTAGCAACTGTTCATTATCTATAAATGGATACAAAGAATTAAGTTCACTTTGGGATGAAACTTGGCCTGACGAAACTAAGTCCTTGAATTCTTGCGAATAACTAACCTGTTGGATTAGCTTAATGCATTGTTGTAAAGTATCACTAGACGAAGCTAAGTCCTTGAATTCTTGCGAATAACTAACTTGTTGGATTAGCTTAATGCATTGCTGTAAAGTATCACTAATTTCAGTAGTGGAAATAGTTCCTACTTTCTTCTCGTTGCGATTTTTACAATTGTAAATAAAACGACGACACAAACAAATAACTCGCAATAGTTTCCACAATGATGAAAATTTCTCCAGACAGCTTATGTCACCTTCATAACTGGCTAAAGATATGCTCGTTACTTTCCTTTCTTCTGGAACATCGTCTACCACTTCTGATTGTTCGGGCCATGCAGATGATTCAAGCCATGCGGGTCTATGCCACCAAATATCTGCTTCTTTTAACTGTTTCGGATCCATTCCCCGTGTAATAATGTCGGCTGGATTGTCCATTGACGACACGTGATGCCACTGGTTGACTGATGTGATCTCCTGTATCTCTGCAACCCTGTTTGCCACGAACTCCTTCCATCTGGCAGCTGGAGATGATATCCATGCAAGCACTATTTTTGAATCGGTCCAGACGTAAGTACTATTCACTGAAATGTTTAATATCGGAATTATTTTGTGATACAACCTGCTCAAAAGTACTGCCGCACAAAGTTCAAGTCTTGGTAACGTTACCTTTTTAATAGGAGCTATTCTTGATTTAGAACCCAAAAGTTTAACAGTAGTTTTGCCTGAAATGTCCACAGTTTTAACATACATGCAACAGCCGTAAGCAAGTTGACTGCTGTCAGCAAACCCATGTATCTCGACATGAACATAATTCTTCAATACTACACATCTATCAATTTGTATTTCGTTAACACTTAAAAGATGATGACACAGATCTAACCATTGCTGATAGAGCTCTGATGGTATTTGATCATCCCAATTGATCTTATGGATCCACATTTGTTGTAAGAAAATCTTGAACGGAGTAACTACAGGGCTTATAAGTCCTAAAAGATCAAATATTTTTGCTATGGTCGAAGTCACTTAACGTTTGGTTGGTATGTTGGTCGTGAGACATTCTTTAACTGACTTGTTGGTGATGAGAAGCTTATCTGATGCAGGATTCCACGTTGGACCCAATGTTGAAACACCTGACTCGGACTCAAATTCAAACGGTAAGTGAATTTCCCTATGTTCTTCTGGCACTGGTTTCATATGATCTAATTCTTCATATTCCCTATAAAGTTACAGTACTGCTCGTTAATTTCTGGACACGGCTGCAACCGTCTTTCTAGCTGGTAAAATCTACGAAGAGCTAAATTATATGATTCTCCTAATTGATTATAGTTTGGCTTAATTGGCAGACGTACAACGAATCGACCACTGTTATCTCTGGTAGTGTTTTCCTCAAAGTGTCGTTCACATTGCCTTTCTTCTTGAGTCATGACTGTTGAATATATAGTTTCGAGCTCCCAAAATGTTTGTAACTGTCTATCAAGGTTACTTTCTTGCACAAAAAATGACACTTGTGGTATACTAGAATCTCTTGTTGTAGGAGCTTTACCCTCCAAAATGTACCCAAATTCAGTCTCTTGTACTACTGGATAATTCCCTGGTCTAGTTAGTTTATGCGATCGCAAAATGTCCAAAAACACTTCCGCGCCTAACAAAATGTCAGTAGTATCTGGTTGGTGAAAGTTAGGATCTGCACACACTATGTCTGTCGGCAAGTTCCAATCAGTATGATCTATTGGCCTACTTGGAATGTTATCTGTTATTTTGAGCAAAACTAAACAGTTTACATCAATTGCAAATTCACGAATTCTTGATTCTATATGTACATCTACACAATGCTTTGTTTCACTAATCACACTATTAATACCTTGAATTGGAACTCGGTGTTTATTTTTAGGTAGACGCAACCTTTAAACTAAATCTTTAGTCACAAAATTACTTTGACTGGCAGAATCTAATAATACTCTACATGAATGTAATTTACCATTTGCATCTCGTACATTTACTATAGCAGTAGATAACATAACAGTAACATTTGGTTTTCCCTTGAAAATGCAATAAGAACCTTGTGTCATATTTTTCCTATTAGTATTAGAATGACTCGAAAAATTTCTAGATTGTGAATTAGCAACACTGGTTTTCTCATCTGCTTTTGACATTACATCATAATGCAGCAAGGTATTATGCCTTTTGGAACAGCGTTTACAGCCACCTGATCTGCACGTCTTTACTTTACATTCTTTTTTGAGACAGTTGAAACACAATAAATTATCTCGAACATAGTCTTGTCTTTCTTTTGCTTTAGCGTTTAAAAATGCAGGACATTTAAACAACTGACGTATTAGGTTTTGTTTACAAAAGTTACAGAAAGACTGAGTTGTTGTCACGTATGATTTGGTTGTTTTTTCTTTTTGTTTTGGTTCAGCACTCTGTCTATTTTTATCGCCCCTTGACCTTGACACTACTTCCTGCGATGGTGTATTTTTTTATAGTTTCAAATGCTTGACACCTACGTTCCAAGAAAGCAAAGAACTCTGATAAGGGAGGGAAAGAATGATCTGTGATTTGTAACTCCCACGCACGCCTAGTGTTATTGTCTAATTGTGAAACGAAATGTTGAACTAACAAAACCTCTTCTAGTGGTGTCTGCAAATCTAAAGCTCGTAATGCATTCAAGTTACTAGTAGCTGTATTAATAAATTCTCTTAATTCTGATGTAGTTTCCTTTGTGATACATTTAATATGTAACAAATTACGGACATGAGCAGCTGCAATCAAACGCTTATTTTCATACCTGTCTTTCAATAATTGCCATGCAATTTTATAAGTAGCTTCTGTAACTTGCAGATTCGCTATTAAATCATACGCCTCCCCTCTCAATGCACTCCTAAGGTTATGGAACTTTTGCAACACTGACACGTTATTGTTATTATGAATCATAACTTTAAAATTGTCTGAAAATGAAAGCCAATTTTCGTATCATCCTTCAAATGATGGCAATTCAACACGAGGCAATTTTAATTGATCATTTGACACCTGATTCTCGTTTTTCGAGGAATTGTTTGAATGAGATTCCTGGCTACGCTGAATAATAAAATCCTCTAGTTGCGCTAATACATCATAGTAACTGGTTTCAAACTCCTCCCTATATGCATCGTCCTCTACTTGTTCGTAATTTATTTCTAACTGTGATTGTACTTCATCGAACTTTTTATACAACTCAATCATTGCAGTCTTACGTAGTTTTGAATTCTTGTCAGTTGACTTTTGCACACACCACATTGTTTCACTAACTTGCTTCTTTCTGAGTCCTCCATCTTGAAAAATATTGTAAGTCCACACTAACTAATAAACACAAGTCCACACTGATGAACGTGTTCTCACTTATGTCTATTCACATAGTTTCCAGAAGAATTAATAAACATCACTGCACACATGAACAGAACTAAACAAAGAGCAATATAACAATTGTTCACATACACATTCACAGTTTGTATCAAACGCTAGTTCACTGTGATCCGGCCCGGAGGACCAATGTTTCTGTCTTTTGATGAATAAATGTTCACAAAACAGCTTAATTGTGATAAATGAATAAATGTTTATTTGCACTAACTACACAACAACTGAAACACTTACAACTTACTGTTACATTGTCTTTTTACGAATTCCGGAGGACCGTCTTGCATGGATCTCTTGGTGCTCAACTTTCTGACATTCACACACACACACTGTTTTTAAAACAAAAGAGAAACGTTATGCAAATGTAATGGTAATGATACAAACTCACTATAAAAGTCTCTCTCTCTCTCTCTCTCTCTCTCTCTCTATATATATATATATATATATATATATATATATATATATATATATTAACAACCTCTTTACGTCGTGCCTATAAAGCAGGGGGATATTTTAGTAGTGACGTAACGAAGCTGCTACTGCTCATTATCCAAAATGAGTAGGTAAATGTTTAAATGAGAGGATAATTATAAAAAAACTATAATTCGTTTAACTTATGTATTTGACTAATTAATGTCATTGTGTTAGTGTGTGTGTACTGAGTGAATATGGCATGATTCAGATCACAAATCGTTAAATGCCTGGAACTTAGATCACGATCAACACACATAGCTGAGGCACACATACCTTGGATATGTTGTGACTGTCTGGAATGATGACTTCTTACTGCCTGGCTCTAGATCTCTCCTGGACAAGGTTGATATCTGCGCTTGGTCTCCACAGATTGCCAACTAAAGACCAACCATTACTCGCTATGTAGACGTAATTGAAACGTAATGTAGATCAACCCTTGATCTACTTGTGGTCTCCACTAATCTCAGACCGCTGCTAGGCTGCTAGTGTCTGATGTTCTACTGGTCCACCACTAATCCAGATTCTCTCTAACTCGGGGTTTTTGTTGTCTATTCCAGACGCTGGAATTCGTCATGTTGTTCAATTGTGTTTACCTCAGCTATTGGTAAAACATTTGCTTCAAACCGTATTACATCGTGACCAAATTCCCAGACTATCAATCTCTGCGAATCTGAATGTTATGCCACATTCAAATGGTGTCAATGTTAACAACAAATTGTATTACACATTGATTACATTACAAAGCTGACATTACTGTTCTTGGTTTTCATCTTTACACAATCCTGCGACTTAGCGTCTCGCCAGGATTTCATTAATACCACAACATAAACACAACCATGTGCAACAACTTACATCAACAAACAAACGCACGTGTCAATATGACATAATCTCACATCATCATAACATTCTAATCTTTTAACTTTAGTTCTAACAAATCTTTATTCCAATCACCAAAAATAAAATATTAAAACCAATATCTCTCTACATGCCCTCCCTTCAAAACGAGGGAACTCCGTTCTCGATTAGATTTCTACATAGAAATCAATTTGACATTTAACACAAAAATAATATATTTTTAAACCAAATCAATATCTTAAAATCATACATAGATACATAGCTCCCATAAAACAAATATTTTACGTTTAATTTCCAAAATATACATATTCTCTTATTATATACATTCTCTATATCTTTCAGATTTTTTTTTTTCAAATGTTCATGGCATGAATTTTAATGGTAAAACGCACTCTTATGCCATCTAGCGTTTTTTACATTGTACTAGTTATTTATGGTTTATTTTCGAGGTTTTATATTATTATCTGCATCAACCACTAATTAAATGAGTTTTTGTGTTGTAGAGAAGTGAAACAGTCTGCTTTATCAATTTAAAGCAGAATTTTGAAAGAAAGAAAAAAAAGCCCAAAATTCCCCAAGCAGAAAAAGAATATCATACATGCCGGCGTTTTACCGTCTCCACTTAATAAACACTCAACTTAACCAAAAAGGTAAAGAAAAACGTAATAATTCAAAAAAAAAAAAAAAAAAAACAATTACAGTATATGCGCAAATTTGTTTTGTGCATGAGTGTACAGTCAGCGGCAAAATTTCTTTCCGTTTGATGAAATTAGTTTTGTACATAACTTCAGAATGAAGGACAATTTGAGTACAGTTTTCAGTAAATTAAAAAGAATGTAATTTCCTGTTCATTCCAGCCATACCATCGTTATTCCCAGTATAAATTTTATCAAACTGAAAGAACTTTTGTCGCTGACTGTACATATAAACTCATTTTGACTAAAGCTAGATTTGTTTATATGTCCTTGTCAAAAAAAAAAAAAAATTAATTTTAATAGAGAATAGTCTCTAAATCAGGGCGCAAAATTTCCGGTCGTCATTGGCGACTAGAAAGGAGCTGGCGTTCAGTGTTCAGTAGGAATGGTTTCTGCCTAAACTTACAGGCCTGCGCTGTTTCTGTTTCGCACGAAAATAATTGTCACTGAGTGAAAGGAAACACAGAATGTAAAGTTTTCACAACGGACATGAAAAGTAAGGTCTTCATAATGTTGTAATTCGCCCCTCCCTCCTAGGGCGTTACACAAATGTTAAGTCAAGGTAACATATAATTTTTAACATGTATTGACATGTATATGACAATTCATATAATTTTTAACATGTATATGAATTGTCCAGTTCAAAATTGATTATCCTGAATCTAATTGTCTGCTTTTCAAATTTTATGCTCTGATGTAATCTCTTTCTTTGTCAAACCAAAAGCCTCGGGGAGGGGGGATCTCTCATAATTTGTACGTGAGAGATACTGGCGACCATCATATTTGTATTGGCGAGTGCGTCTAACATTGAAATTTTGCGCCCTGTTCTAAATCATGTATCACGGCGATGGCCATTGTCAATTCTTATGTGTAGTTATTTCAAAAAATCGAAAAACGAACATTGCCTTATTGATTATCAGCAGACCCTTGTGTAGCAGTCTTATGGAGGAAAAACTTATGTTTACTATAATATTTTTTTTTCTTCCTTTCTCTTTCTTTAGTATTAAATTAATTATATTACATGCAGAACGTTCTTGCTAAATTATGTCAAACTTCCGGTATATTTTTTATTACTCGCAGCTGGCCCCCTTCCAGTAAGAATGAAGTGCCATTTTGTTACCAACCCACTACTTGTATATGACAAAATTGATTCTTCCAAAGATTGAGAAATGTAGCAGATTGTTTTTCAAATATTGGCTTTTAATTTAGCATACTATAAGCAGTGGTGCCAGTTAAAACTGCAATTTTCACCACAGTTTGTTTTCTTTATTTTATTTAGGAGATGTATAGATCAAGTTTCTTTTTCATAGAAGATACATTTTACAATGATTTTCGTTCGTCAATGGCTAAGGACTACAGTGCTGTTATTAGGGAATGGGCAGCGCAGCGAGATATTAATTTAACAAAAACGGCTCGAATGGAAACCACAAAGTTTGAAGATCTTACTGTTAGGCTTGGCTATCCGTATGTCTACCAACACCAAGGAAACTGTGAGCACTTGATCATATTTACAGACGCAAGGTAAGACGTTTAACAGTTATTATCGTTATGTGTATCTCGGGCGAAATCCGATGGCCGTGCAAGTTGAGTTAAATGCATTAATTGTGATATTGTCAGATGTAATTTCACGTGAAATTCACACAAATATATCTCTAGTATTTACTGAAATATCAGCTCAGACCTCTATGTATGGAAGACCTATCGAAGATGCTAAATTTGAGGTAATTGACTTGCTGTTGAAACGAGATCAAATTCACTCGAACTTTGGAATTTTTCCTAATTCTAAAGTTTTATCTTTACCCCCATCCACATTCAGATGTTCAAATACGCCCCTTCTCAGTGCTGTGACCACATTGAACTTGCTCCCATCTCTTGAGATCTTCATGATGGGGATTACTTAATGAATTATGTATGTGAAAAGACTCCCATATACCAGTATCCAGTTCAGTGACCTGATTGCAACGATTCAATAGAAACATATCATATAAGTAAATTTATCCCTTTCCAGCACCATTGGGGGCGGAATTAGCAAAATTGGCAGTGCGAGTTTTATCAAAGCATATTGCCATTTGAGTTAAGATTGCTCTCCCAAGTGTTTCTACGTTTTATGATCAAGCTACTTTTAGGGGTGCCTGGGGTGCTTTTTGCATCTAGACAATGTTCTTACGTGGAGAAGCCCGAGTGAATTGAATAGATTTCAGATATTTAGTGTTGCTTAACATGGGACAAAAGTGTCTTGTGTGAAAATATTATTAAATACCTTGTATTTCCAAAAGCAGAGCAGGCGCTATACCCGGTCAAAGCTAGATAGAACTGGTAATTCCTGTTCCTGTTCTTAAGAATATAGTTCAAAATGTAAATCCTGGGTTTAGAATGACAATAAAGAATTTCGATACTAAAGAACTTGTTGCATCTAGTGGAAATCTTACATTTTTTAGATTCGAAAGTGGTAATTGTTTAAATGATGTAGCTTTTCGTCACAGAGTCGGATTATATTATCTCCTCACAAGTGTAAGTTACTTCGCTCAAAAAGTGGCATTCCTCAAAGCACAAAAAAATTCAAAGAGAAATTAATCTTTTAATACTAATAGTGAATCCTTCCGTTCATATAAAACAGCACACCGTGGTATTAAGAGAGAATAATTAAGAAAAAAATAGTTCTTCCAGACAGGGTGTGTCCCCGCGTTGAGCAGTAGTGAACATCTGACCTCTGGGCTAACTAGAAAGCTCTGTGCGTGTTCTACTTTACATGAAGATATATCAGGTGTGTGGAAAAATGCACTTCGTCTCAAGTGAAGGCGTTTTCTTCTTTCTTATATCACGTTTATGAGTAGTTTATACTTGGTAATGGACGCTGTAAGATACATATTTATAGATTAAAAATAAGTACTGACCTATATTATTTCCAAAAATATTTCTTTTTTATGTAATTACAACCCCCTATGAGTTCGTGGTAAATAACTTCTCTTTTTCTTGTATTATTTTCGTAATTATTCATTTGTAACGGACCATTCTCCGGTACAGAATATTATATGAATTGTTTTTGTTGTTTGAAGAATTTCGTTGAATACTCTATCTGTTACGAAGAAGAATAGAGTAATGAACGATTATATAAGAGGTACTATTAAGGTTGGACCCTTGAGTAAAGAGTTCCAACAATAGAGGCTGAGATGGCTTGGACGTAAAGAAACGAGGTTATATGCGAAAGAGAATTGGAAAGATGGAAGTAACAGAAGAAGGGAGAGAAAAGACCCAAGATGAAAGGACAAGATAGATGATGATTTGAAGGAGAAAGGTGAAAAATGGAGACGCCGGGATAGAAGAGGGTAGAGGAAAAGATCTCTACGCCGACTTCGTGAGAAGTGGGGCATGCCGACCCCTATAAAGATAAAAAAAAAGTGGGGGACGAAGAAGAAAAGCAGCAAGTGAGATATTCTGAGGAAGGCCCCAGAGAGGGTCGAAATTATGTAAAAGAAAAAATCATTTTTCTGGATAGAAGGTCTTACTTATTTTCAGATGGAAATTTTATATATTTATAGTCGCGTGCATGTGTCATTCATAAGTATCTATTTTAATGTTATGGCAGTAAGTCATAATGCATATATTGTATGTTTGCTTATTTGTATGAACAAGCTACCTAAATGATAGGTGGGTTGGTATAACTCTGTAAAAATATCTTCTGTATTCAAAACCTGTCCGAGTTGTTGTTCTGTTGCAAACGAAGAAACATGTGCTTGTAAGGATACAGAATAGCAAATTAGGAACCGTAAGTTGCATTTCAGCCACTTTGTCTATTGTTTAAAAAAGGGGCAATTTGAGAGAGAAGCATTACTACTAAGTGAGATTCGGCGTTAAAAATAAATAAATAGAAAACTAATGTAATAAGCACCTGGGAACCTTTCGTTTGTAGATATATATCCAAAATTATGGTACGCGTTAGATACAAATACAACTTGAATCCGTAGTCCATCTGTAATTTCATTCAAACTTACGTCACAATGCAATGTTTAACACTTTCAGCCCCAACCCTGTTTGAGTAAATTTCACCCCGGGACCAGACTACAGTTTGCTATGAACACTGTCAGCCAATGTGTATCTATTTGATACACGTGGTCCATCAGTAAACCCTCACTGTGTATCAAAAAAATACACATGGGGCTGAAAGTGTTAATTTTCGACATCGTCTCGAATTTCCTCCGCATATTACGCTTGTGAATGGAAATTGGCGATAGTGAGAGTCTGACTAATTGTATCAGTAATATTCGTCGCTTATATCAAATAAGAAGCAAATGCAAATGCACTCCTACAAAGATCGTTTGATGAAACAGTTTTGGAAAATAAACGGATGGCGTAAAATACTTCCAGCACATGTGGATTTACATACACAGTAAGAATAGAAAGTTTAAATATGAAGTTGTAGGTGACTGCCAACTGTGGGGAAAGCGAATTTTGTTTCCAGGATTTTGCGCAACAGATATTTAGCTAAGTGGTACCGATCATTCGGGTGTAAATATACAAGTAAAATAATCGCAGTAGTCACGGAAAACATATGTTGATAAGATTATTGAGATGTTGAGCAATTAACCTCCAATTGTAATGTTTCAGTGTGTGCAGAATAATGCACCAAGAACGAGTGTAAATCAGATCGTCTGCTGTAGGTCCTATGGTTTAGAGCATTTTTTATCCTTAGGCTTCAGTTATTTATTAGTGGACGATTGAGGTGCATTCTGCAATAAGAAGGTAGCTCCTAATTCGGCAGTTTGCGATATTTACTCGTTCTTCCTTCACACTCAAGTGATTGGTGCAAAACGAGTTAGCTTCTCTTACTAGTTCTGTAAATATCTTTCTAGCTGGAATAAAAATGGAATTAAAAAAAAAAAATCCCAACATAAGAGTAAAAATGAAGCTGATCCCTTATTGCAGCAAGGCACTCAATGTTTCAAAATATATCAAAATTTTCTGATTTCAGCTCTGCTTCAAGACCCTTTCGTACATTATTAAACCTATTGTTGAAATTTTTAAATAATTAAAATGAACCATGTTCTTGTTGAACTCTTTTCGTCTGCGTCAGATGAAAACTTATGCATAATTACCAATATTCGTAAGTAAATCGAAACAATCGTCCCAAGAATTACTAGTACTGCGTAGGTTCACAACGTTCATTTGTTCTTGGGATTATAAGCCATACAAAATAATCGTTATTGTTTGTTTAATTATGAAATGCATATTGTGTAATTTCCATAAATTCGTATAGTATTCTGATTTCTTTTTTATCTTTAATGGGAAAGGTTAATAGGGTCGCCAGGAAGAATGACTTGCAAAAATTTTCTAATAATATTACGTTTATCCAGATATGGCTAAGGGATTGACATTCATTTGCAAAGAAATGAATGACAATAATGTAAAATGAAATTTGAATAAATGGAATACATTGCTAATTAGTAACAGTATTTTTATAAGATAATTTGAATATGAAACTAACAATTTAGAGGATTTAAAATATACATGCACTCCCTATTGTTTTTGTTTATAACTGTGAACAAACAGTTTAGTGATTATATTAAGGTATTATTTCTGTTTTAATAAAACATCACATTTAGGTACGTTTACACATTTACATTTAGATTATGTGTATGACAGGTTCAGAACTTCAGATTATGTGTATGACAGGTTCAGAAGTCTGACAGCACACATAAAAAGACTGTTTTAATTGATTGTTTTATTTCAATCCTCTTTGCAGACTTATTCAAAAGGCTGATAGTTTAGCATCAGGTGATTATCCATTGTTCCGCAGCATGTGCACCACAAATGCAAGATACTGTATGGTTTGTTCACTGTACATTTCAAGGTATGTTAAATTTATTTTATTCAGTTAAGTAAACTGAATACGTTCTAAGTAAGTCTGTTTTGTTTAGATTAGCAATGAAATGTGCATCTAATAATTGATATGAGTGCAATTGATATAGTTAACGAACAGTGATAAAGTAAAATTAGTTACTTCCAGTTTCTGGTTTCCTCAAACAACCTACAGTACTTTTTTTTCCAGCGAAACTGATTTCAACTAGTGTTTTTAATTATAGTATATTATAATGTAAACCATTTGAAGAGCATTCTTATCAAAAAGAACTCGGAAGGTATTCACGTTTTTTCCCCAAATTATTGTAGATTGTTATAAAAAATCATATTAAGCGTCTGATTTTCGCTGACAACTGACTTCGATAAGAACAAGTATTTAGTGTAAACAGGATGTATGAAATAAGTATTTACATTCAGAAATAGAAACATCTTGCTGCTCCTGAGAATACACATCTTAAATTTTCGTTCTTCTTCACTGGTTGATGATGATGAAGATGTCTAGGCTATTCCGACTTTTGTGTAAAGTGTCCATGTCCAAGTTCAATTTTAATCCCTTCATCGTAATGAAAAAGTCTCATCTGCCTGTCTATGAGTGATTTCAGGCATTTCGAAGAGATAGAATAAATAAATAAATAAATAAATAAAGTAGAAATGAATTCACCCTCACTTCATAGGACTATCTGAAGGGCACAAGGAAGATATTCTACGTAGACCTATCATATTGAGAAGAAATTATCCATGTTACCTCCTATCAAAATATTTAATCCTATTTTTGAAACGATTTACAAAAACTTTCGAGTATTCAGTGTAGTTGATAACAGTGGGACTATCGACTAAACCACATCGCTCGTAATTACGAATAACATTTACATAGCGTCCTTGGATTTGGGGGATATGTACAACTCAATTTCCTTGTTTGATCATGGGCTATGCTTGGGTTTCGTTAATAAAACAAAAACCTCCATAATTGAAATAGATGAAATACTTAATTTCTTGGTGTGCTGTTTGAAAAACCACGTTTTCCAATTTTTGGATAAAATTTACAGAGACAGGCAGGGGAAGCCTCTTGGCCCGTTTCTTGACAAATGTTGTTTTCTATCATTTGAAAACGAAAATGCACAAAATACTACCGTTTTGTGAACAATACTTTATATAAGGACTAGCCTTTGGTTAGCCGGGGTCTCCGCCCCCGGACCACCGCGTTTGTTCGGCCTACGGCTTCGCATCTCTTATGTATCAGCCTTTGCATCAACAGTGAATTTCGTGCATTTCTCTTCATATTTTCTGAATTTGCCCAGCTGGGGACTTCGCCCAACACTCGCGTCTTTGCTCGGCCTACAGCCTTGAGCTCCTAAAACTTACAATTCTACCAAATTTTAAGTTTCTTTTCGTATTTCAACTATCTACAAGATAAGATTTTGTCACAAGAAAACACCCATTTAAATAGCATGGGAATTACTTCTTCTCCCGAATAGATACCTTAAAAACTAAAAATATTCACTTTTGGTAATTTTCCTGTATGTTAGTCCCGAAAGGCTACAATCATGCGAAATTTCATCATTCTAATCCTGCCGAAAGTGCCTAAATATTTTGGGGTGTAGATGTCCCATGTAAATATCATGGGAAAGATTTTTCAGTTCCCCATAAAATCACTCTACAATTGGAAATTTTTATTTTTAGCTATTTACTTAGTTAATGCTAACGAAAACGTACAAGCATACCGAATTTCAAGTTTTTATTCCAATTCCAGGTACCAAAAAACACCCATTTAAACAACATGGGAAATTCTTCATCCCTCCTTTAGACTCCCTAAAAATTAAAAATATTCACCTTTGGTAATTTTCCTGCTAATTAGTCTCGGAAAGCTACAATCATTACAAATTTCAACTTTCCACGTCAACCGGAAGTACTGCTTTAATTTGTCGGCTCATTTAGTTTTATATATAGTTAAGATGGTATTGAGAACTATATATATATACTTCAAATTTGACTTCTAACAATCGGTTCTAAACTTGATTTTAAAGTAGTCTAAACTAGTTTAGTCTTGTAGTCTAAACTTGATTTCCTTTATATATATATAAACCTTAGTGGTTACTTGTTGGGCAGCCAGTGTTGACTAAGAAAGAGTTTAGACGTTCAAGTGTTAAATTTATCGAGACGAGTGGTACATCATTTTATTAGTTTTTGAATTATCCGGAAACAAGAAGTATATAGAGAGTAAAATAAGCTTCCAACAGTACTGTTTGCTGTAGCCGTGTTAGCGTATTGAAGAATTAGGCCACGATTCAAATACAGTGTTTATAATGCATAGTTTCAGACGTAGAAAATTTTCAGTAATTCTCCATAATGTTACGGGTATTTATTACAGAGACACTAATGTCTGACGCTCTAGTGTTTTTGTTAGTTTATTTATTTATTTCCGTAGAGAACTGTGTTGTATTATTTTTTTGTATTAGAGAACTGTGTTGTATAATTTTTTTGTATTTTATTTCTTTTGATATTAATTCACTTAATTGAAACAGTAGAACTACATATAAAAAGTGAAAGGAATGTGGTAGAAATTCCCACTCTAGAATGTGTTTCTTCCCACACTAGACCTCACAGGCCTGCTTAAATGCTATTCATTGTTACCACTGCACAGTGTTATAACATTCTAGATTCGTATTTTTTCGTATTAGTAAAAGTTAAACATTCAGTCACAGTTATTCAGATATATCTGTCATTTTGGAAACTATAAAGTATCAAACTTCCATGAGAAAGACAAACATTCGTGTATATATGCGGCTTAAAATTCAAATACTGGAAATTCAATAGGACAGCATAAATGATAGTTATTGCTGGAACATGTGATGCGTCTTGATCAATGAAGACAACATACAAACCAAGAAACCTTTGTAGATTGTAGGTTAGCATATGTTTATAATATTTTTAATGCCTACGATATTATTAGTATTATTGTTATTTTCCAGGTGGATCACTAGAGAACATACCAGAACTCCTCAAGATCCAATGTTTTTCTGTGATACGTGTTTCAAGGGCTTCAACTATTACGAAAACGGAGCGAAGATTGGCCAGTTTATGGCGCATCCTTACTTTGATAGAACCGCCATGATGTAAATCAGGATTGTGGTTTACTGGATGCAAATTCTTTTCACAAAATGGTTGCTAATGATAATGTATATTGTATATAAGTTTAAGTTTGTTAGTGTACCTGATATAAAGAACGCGAATTTTGTACCAAATAAACATATTCTTTATATTATAACAAGTATATATTTTTTACAGATTTCATAAAACCTTTTATTCTTAATTAAACCTCTTAATACACAACGTATGTCTAATAAGAGGATGTTTCCAGTTCTACGAACTTTAGTTGCTATTACTATTATGTCCTGTTTTCATGTATATTAAATTGTAGTGTTTCAGTATAATTTCCATTTAACAATATACATTGGTTCCCGCGTAAAACTATTTGCTTAAAACATTTTTCAAACAAACTTCTTCGAGTGTCTTTTATCCACCTATTTGCAGCTCGTTTCACACGACTCAAATTCTGAAAACGCAACACGTAAAGGTTTCTTCAACTGGAGAAATAAATGGTAATGATAGGTGCCAGATTATGCGATTAGGAAGGAAATTGAAGGAAGTAATTTATATAGGGTGTTTCAAAACAACACCGACAACGTTTGGGAGATGATTTCTGACACCAAGATAAGACAAAAAGTATAGACTAACCTTGGTGCACAAATGCTTCCATTCGAAGTTATAGGCTGTCGAAAACATGAAAAAATTAAGTTTAAAGGTCCATAGCTCCAAAACTATGGGACCTACCGTAGTCGGGTCAAGACTTTACGTAGGAATTAATATGTTTGCTATTAAAATTTTCATGCTTGAGAATCCTCTGATACTTCCGCTATAATTTTTATAGAGGTAATTAGTGAATACTTTAAATTATGTGCCTTTAGCCAAACTCTTATAAAAATTGCTGCGTGAGTATCGCAGGATTTTGAAACATGTATTTTTGGGTAGCACATATAGTAGTTTCTAAGTGAAGTCTTGACTCGACTACGATAGGCCCCATGGTATTAGAGCTATGGATCTTTGAAGCTCGTTTTTTTGTTTTCGGTGGTCTATAACTTCGAAATGACAGATTTCTGCACCCAGAGCGTAAGCAAGTATATACTCTTCTTAAAGTTTTAAATGAACGTTGTAATAACCCCAAAAGATCCGAGCGGTTGATCTTTCAGTGGCGTAGCCGATTTCCTTCAGAGAGGTCAAAGTCCTCACTCCAACAAGAATACCACGGACAAAGGCTGGGATGGAACTGAACTCACAGGACAGAAGGTGATGTTAGTCCTTACAGCTTTCCAGACACAGTCAAAACGCCCTGGAATGCTGTCGGACGGAATCATCTCTTTGCATGATAATATCCATCCCCATACTGCCAATCTCGTGAGGGGTATGCTTTAGAGCTTATTGACTGGGAAACACTTCATCATCCTCCGTACAGCTCAGATCTTCCCCGTTGTGATTTTCACATTTTTGGTGACCTGGAGAAAGACATTCGTGGAGTCGGTTTCAATCGGACAAGGATGTAAATGAGTGGTTGAGGTTGTGGATCCTTCAGCGACTTAACTTCTTCTACAAGACTGGAATTGATTGTCTCATCTCCCAATTGAATAAATGTATTAACGCGTCGGACAATTGCTTTTCAATAGAAGACATTCCATTGGTGCCTTTTCACGTGTGATCGATTTTCATTTGACTGCCCCTCATATATACTTAAATGCCAAAAGTCATAAGATAGCGGAGAGGAACTAGTTGACGTCGCGGAATCATCGTGGAAAACCGGTCGAACAACGCGAAGCATTTCAGTCCTGTCAGCTGGAATTATGTGAATGCGTCGAACGTGTACTGTGAGGATGGCATCTGATGGGACTTACCGGCGTTTTGTCGCCAGATGATGGTGCGAGATGACTAGGGTTTGATTTCGGAAATCGTCTGGACATTAAACTTTTCTCTCTCAACAGTGTCAATGGTGAACTGTGAATACAGCATTGGAGGCATTATGACACAGTGGGGATAACGTAGTGACTATCCACATGTGCCGAACAATCGTGACATATGGGCAGACTCGTCCTGGCAAACAGATAAGCAACAGTGTGCGAAATGACAGCATGTGTGAAAAGTCTTCCCTACAACGTGTCGCACAGATCAGTGCAGCACAATTTGGTCTCCATGTGATATCGTATCCGCAGACCGACACGAGTGACTAACCGCTGACCATCTGCAACGTCGGCTCACGTGGGTTTGAAAACATAAGATTGGTCCATAAAGACTAGCAACGTGTAGCATGGTCAGATGAATCACGTTTGCAGTTGACACGCGTGAAGGAGGCTAGGTTCCCATCTGTTCATGGACCCAGTTGACAACTGCACTCTCCAAAAGATTGGTAGCTCTATAATGGTTAGGATCATGTTTACATGGCTTGGTTTGGGTCCCCTATGTTCAGCTGCTTAGTGATCATTTCTAGCTCTTTATAGACTTCGTGTATCCTGCCAACAATGCAATTTTCGCTGATAACGCGCTATCATATTGGATCGCAATGGTGCGCGATTGGTTTAAGAAACATTCCTCAGTATCTTCAAGGCTGAATTCAGATCAAACTTTCTCGAAACTAACATTGCTCCAAAATAACCAACATGATCGGCCAATGTTGCTTTGTGATTTGAATAGTTGATTTTTCGTGCTTAAGACAGAGACACAAGCATTTTATGGTATTGAAAACTTTATTTCAGTCAATGAATTTTCACTGTAATCAAGTAGAATTTATGCTTGTTAATTTCGTTGCATTCAACCAACCAATATTTACCACGTGACCAATGTTTATTTTTGCTGTTTAAGTTGAAATCTGGTTGTCAATTAGATTGCTTTTCCGTTGAAAATTGGCTGACTAAAAAGTATTGCGGCAAAGAGGACTCATCAATGTATTAACAACCGTTGAAAAATGGTGGTTCTGCCAAAAATCAACCGTCAGCCAATACTCATTTGGTTATACTTGGAACAGTGTGTGTTACTTTCAGTTTGTCACAGCTATTTCTGTATGAAAGCGGTGTCCACTAAGGTAGCGTTCTTAGTGCCACATTATTTGCCGTCAACAATGTTATGTAGCAAATTCATCCTCCTGTCTATGGTTTGCTCTACGTTGACGATATTATTTACTATCAGTCCCGATACCTTCGGGGTATCAGCTTCAACTGATATTAAAGCGTGTTTTTCAATGGTCAAATGAGATATACTTTCGCTTTTGTTCATTTGTTTAGAAAACCCAGTGAGTGTACACTTTTGCAGCCGCTAATCAACATGCCATGTTGATCTGGGCCTGTTTCTCGGTGACAGTCACTTCCCGTTTGAAGATACAAGGCCTTATGCAGAGTCGTTTTGATGTATGATTAAGGTCATACTAAAGGTCTGTCTACTGCAGGAAACATATTAGTCGAAGTCTTAAGTATGGCACTAATCACGGGTCAGAACGACTCTGCATAAGACCTACAGTCTGGTTAGTTCGTTGGATCTGATTCCGCTTAATGTCTGCACGACACATTTGTTGTCTTAAGTACTTTTGTCACCGAGCTATGAATTTGTTTCGTGTACATTCTCACCCTATTTTGGATGGTAATCATATTAATCTGTTAAGATTACACCATAGTCTAATTCGGTCTAAGTTGGTTATAGGAACTACTTACTCATTTGCTCATTCCTCTGTGCTGAAGCGAGTTGATATTGTTGCTATCTGCACTAGTCCTGTTACTAGTCTTAATGCTGAAGCAAACGATTCATCGGCACCCTATCGTCATGAGAAACTTCTCGTTAACTATACCGTAAAACGGCGTTACTTTGCACAAGATTTAAGTCATTTTAAAGAAAATCGCATGTAACTTAGAAACGTAATGATTTAGAACACTGTATTTTAACCATATAATAGCTAGATATATAAGGAAAACATTAGTGCATAGCTGGGGTTACTTTGCACAACATACAAAAAAGTATGTTCAACATACGAACATAACGTTTCTGTGCAATGTTTTCTCTTCAGTATTTATACATTTTACTTTCTACACAAAACTGCATGCAGTCTACAAATATTGATATTAGAATGATGGTACCGGTATCAGTAGTTTGAACTATCGATATTTGTAAAGAAAATTATGTATTTTCTGGTACCGGTACAGGAACCACATTCTAATAGTTTAGTATATGTCCCCAAAAAATGCCAACTCGGGAACAGAAAAAAAATCCCCGTGAACTGATTTGCGTTGGTTATTCCTTATGTTCAAGACTATCATCCCAACCGTAATTAGTGGGAGATTTACGGGAAATGGGACCTTCAGGCTGAAACTCACCCAAATTGCATGATTTCTTTTTTTTTATTTTTTTAAATCTAATGTTAGTCATTCCTATACGTATAAGCTGCAAGCTCGCCCCAAAAATCTAGTGATTTCTTAAAAAAAAAAAAAAAAAAAAAAAACGAAGTCTTTGTG
The DNA here is from genome assembly GCF_964235325.1 of Thermobia domestica. Classification (NCBI taxonomy): domain Eukaryota; kingdom Metazoa; phylum Arthropoda; class Insecta; order Zygentoma; family Lepismatidae; genus Thermobia; species Thermobia domestica. Next base: position 63,361,440 of record NC_137465.1, on the reverse strand, counting down.
AGTGAAGCCTCTCTCAAACTACTTTTCTGGATCCGCCACTGTTCGTAATTTATTTTCCAACAAGAAATTCATTCCGGCATCTTCCTAAATAGGAAATTTACCTAAATTTAGAATGTAGGAGGTTCCAGTAGTAATAATTTCCTATTTAAACGGTATTTTCGACAGGTGCAAATGAATCCCCCCTAGAGGCTAAAACTGCCTTCGCCCAGTTTTACTTTGTTCATGACTTTAAAACGTTTCACAATTCAATTTCAACTATTGCATCAAAGTCCCATTATACACAGTAGTATTCCACGAAACTGACTTAACTTTGACGGAAAATCTTGTACGTGATATCTCAAAATTTGGCGGCTTTTACAGTGACTGCTCTCCTTACCCAGCTTGAAATTTTTGCAATCAGCAAAAAAACTTGCTGTTTTTTTAGCTGGAAAATTTTGGACTAGCAACAGATGCTGGTTATAGCTGGGTAAAAATCCACGGTTTCTAGCTGATTTCCAGCATATGTTGTTAGTTAGCTGGAAATTTTCTCCATTTAAATATTCTGGCATTTCGTAACCTTTGCTGGATATTACAAACTATATGTTTAAAATCAATATTTGCTAAACATATGAATTGACTTCTGCAGATATTCATTCTATACGTATACTCCTAGTATAAAAATATCTGTGTTGTATATAAGTAAGAGGAAATGGAATGATATATTTGAAAAATAATTATCAAAGTTATATACGTAGTTTATGAATGGGTATTTTCTAAATTTTTCTCGGTTTTAAAAAGAAATTTTTGCTGATTTTCCGTTTCCCGAGAAATTTTCTGACTATCGATGACTTTCCTGTTTCTCGATTTTCCAGAAAATTTCCCGTTTTCCAATTTTTTTGTATTCACATATCCGAAAAAGCTTTTTTCGAAAATTTAACGTGTTCCCATTTTGGTCTTTCCGGTTTTCGAAAAAATCCGAAGTTTATTTCCCTTTCCGGGAAAAGCTTTTCGAATTCTGATTATCTGACAAACGATGTCCATCTCTACCGTTTTCGAAAACAGTTTTCCAATATCTGGAAAATTTTCTGTTTTCCGTAAAATTCTCTGTCTTCCATTTTTCTGAAATTTTTTCCCAAAATTTTCCGTTTTTCGCTTTTCCGTAGCTTCCAAGAAAAACCAGAATAGCTGGCTGGTTCTTATTTCAGTTATTGAAACAAATGTTGCGTACTTGTAATGAAGAATTCTAGTGTTTCAGTTTTCCATTGATGGAAAAAGGAAGAAAAATGGGTGTTTGTTTTTAAAAGATGAATTATGTTCCAAATAATAACTGTAAGGTAAGAACTAATTTTTATTAGTAAGTGTCATTTATAGATATATAAATAATCTTTTAGAGGCTTAATAGCGTGCAGAAGTAGAATAGGTAGCCACAAAAGTGGAATTCCAAGATTAAAATGAGTGACTGCATCTATGAGAACTGTAAACTTATTAGATATCGTAGAATTTCTACGTCATGTACCTAGAAATTAAATGTTACATGCAAGAATGCATATGAATTATTGTACGAAGGATGTTGGTTTATTTTGGCGCACCATATTTTGGAAGTTAAAATTATTTTGGAAGTTATGCCTGAAAAGACAATTATAAACAACAAATTTTTGGAAGTGATAGCATTAAAGACGTACCAAATAACACACCTGTATTTTATATTTACAAGTGAAGTGATACTAATGTAAAATCATGACAAGTGCTTTACTACGGATAAATGAGTGCAAATGAAATATGGCTATTTTCCACCGGCGGTGTATTTCTACACAGTACAGAAGTTATATTTTATGTTTACAGGTGTAGCGCTACTAGTATGAAACCGTGATAAGTGCTATTGCAACTCGTATCATTGCCAAAACCCACTTGCTGTAACTACCCTCGCTGACGCGTCTACTCTTTTTGGGCGAACCTCCTCGGTAACGCGTAGGCCACCCAGCTTCGCCCTGCCTTGACTTAGGTAGATGACATTCGTGTTTCACATCTTACGGAAATGTTTTCTCTTAAAATTTTTTAACGTAAAGTATTAGGCTATGCTGTAATTCCATAAGGTATTGAACAATTTGGTCGCAAGTGTAGGGAATATCTTTTGTCCGCTTTGATGGAGCATATAGTAATATCGACACAGATTATGTATTTAGATATTAGATAATTTTGTAAATTTACATACATACGCCTATACTTATCTTCATGTATGTATGTAAAATTACAAACAGAGATGGTGCCAATCTGTTTGCAAGCCTCTAGTAAATCCATTTATGCTCTTGAATTTCTAAACAATATACATGTTTGACAGTAAAATATTTTCTATTCCACGATGTATTTTTACACGATAGAGCGTACAAATACATCTTTAAGTGTAAAATATTTTACAATGGAAAATATATTTTGTTTTACGACTTTAAGAGATGAAAATTTATTTACATAGAGGCTTGGCAAACAGATTGCTACTTATTGTGTGTAAAAATACATATGAATTCTTTAAAGTGTGCTTAGTGTTGAGTTGTGAGTACAATTGGCTTTAACTTACTTGAAATAATAAGTTATCAATATTGTTTACTGTCTCAATAGTTTTTGATACAATGCTTGCAGTTTATATCGACTGTTACTCATGAGTTCAAGTGTAGAGGGGATTATGATTTGAAAAGGTTATTATTCCATAATGTAATCACCATGTAAAGAAAACCGTGGGAAAGGAATATAGGACTTCAGTAAGTAGCATATAAATCTACCAAAGCATGCTAGAATTTCTTGCTAGAATAGCTATAAATCCACCAAAACATGCTAGAATTTCTTGCTGGAGCAAGCTTAAAATCTAGCACATGCTAGAATTCATTGCTGGAAACACCAGAATATCCATCAAATAAAGCTGGATGATCTAGCAATATATGCTGAATGTTGTTCCTACTACCAGGAAAAACGCTAGACTTTTTTTCCTAGTCCATCATCAAATTGTTGCTAGATATAATGGAAATTATTTTGCTGAAAAATGTGCAGTTCATGCTGGACCAGCAATATTTCCAGCATAAATTTCAACCTGGGTACCTCTACAACAATGAACCCTCCCGGTAATTAGAACTTATTTAACCTCCAACATTATAACCAAAAATACAATTAGATGTTCTATCTTAAGGTGCCAGTTGAAACTTCCGCTTTTCTGTTCATTGTTTTGCCGTCAGAGGAGTATGAAACTTTTTTCATATTTTGTGCAAGTCTTACGGTACAGCTCATTTTGCGTTCTATAACTTACGCCCATGTAACTCTGCTCTGAGTGGTCAACAGACTTACGACCGATATACTCCATGTCCTCCAGCTACATACCCTTGCACACGTTCGTGCCTGTGAGTCTAATCCTAACGAATTTGTTTCTGTCTCTCTGTTTGCTACATGTTTGTGCTGTTCCATTATCTCTCTTGACAGTCATCTCCTATATTCCTATTTAACGCGTGATGTCAATTATCCTTATTGTTAAGAATGTATTGTCCCGCTTCGGAATTTTTTTTTACAGATTAGTACTCAAGCTTTACAGAATGTTTTGGGCTGATTAATTATATTACAGGAGTTTTTGAGTAACACTACTTTTAGTGACATTTTATCTTTTATTCATGCGATTGAAGTAGTTAACGTTCCTTGAACCTTTACGTCTTATTACTCTCAGTTGTTGTTACTTATTTTTTACTAGTTGTTTCATTAGAACCTTAGGCTCACTGTACCTTAAATTGGTTAGATTTAATGTGTTAATTTTGATATATTTTTAAATAATTACATTAAAACAATAGTTTTTCAGTTGTAATTAAATCGCCACAATAGTTTTAAATTGACAATTTGCCTGTACAGTTTAACAGCAGATAGCGCACATAGCAACATCTGTAGCGTCAGACATTCAAGTGTTAGTGCATGAAGCGACATCTATGAGTGTAACTGAGGTAACATGACACAGAGACTGGGGCTTTGTCATTTATGATTAGAATTTGTTATTCATTAGCTTACCGCTAGCTTTATCGTGGACTTCTGTTCATCCTTAATTTCAATTTTCTAAAAACAAAAGGAAAATCAAGGGTAGGTCTATTTTATGCTGTACGCGATCCATGGAAAATTGACCATCCTGTCTTGACCAAAATTGATATGAGGATAAACGTTCACGAGATTAATACACATAATAAAATGAACATCTAACTATGCTTCTCGTTCATTCTTCTACACGTGGCCACTGGTTAGTGAAATGAGGAAACTTACTTTAAAAAGCGATTGATGGAACTCATCCGATTTTGACCAAAATTGGTAGGGCGGGTGAACATGAGATTGGAAAGCAAGTAAAATATTACGCTATGCACGCTTTTGGGTCGCGAATTATTGTCCATAAAAGTTTAAGCTTGGACTTATTTTTTGACTAAATCCAAACCTCAACTTTGATGGCCAATAAGTCCTAGACCAAAAACCTTCGCAACATAATATTTCACAAGCTTGCTCTTGCACAGCTCTTCGTGATCCACCAACATATCAGATATGGTCAAGTGGAGTCGTTTGATTCTCACGTTAATTATCACCAAATTTGGGATTTGAACGTAGTAAATCTTCGCAAAAAAGTACTAGACGTGATTGATAAAACTCGTCCAATTTTGACCAAATTGTGCACTTTCAAATTAGGCACGATGGTAGACCTTTTTGAGTTTAGTATGCATATGAAATATGCTGTTCAGACCTTTGATTCCGTACTAATGGAGTCCAAATCCCATATATTGGCCAATAACTCGAGATCGAAGATCTGCACAGCACGATACTTTATATGCATGTTCAGCTTGTAAAGATCTAGCAACACATCAAATTTGGTTAAGCGGAGAACTTTGATTTCTGACCACCAAAGTTCTCTGCATTGCGAGATTGTCCTGTATAACTTCTTTTCTAATGGTTCGTACTGTGTTTGGAGTTCGAGCGATTGAGGCCATGTTCTTCTTACAATTCCCGGACAACCACGTACCACAGTAACCTGTTGGGCACATAGAGGGATAATGACATCCACATTAGCTTTGCTGACGATCAAACCCTCTTTACACAGTTTTAAAATTGCTAACATGGTACGTGCGGGGATCTGCATGTGTTATATATCGTTGAAAAGGTCACGCCCAGTACGCTTCACATGTGAAATATCTCGCTTGAATGGGGCTTGTAGGTAGCGTGGCGACCATTTGAAGATCAGAACAAGGTACGCTCCGAAACACCAGAAAACGTGGACAAAATAGGAAATTGTGATGAAATTGTATTGAGACGTGATGTGTATATATACTGTAGGTTTGAAAGGTATGTGAATATAAATCTGACATCAAATGTTTACTAATCAAAATGGCGGACACAAATTCTAAATCAAGCTACGGATCTGAAATTGATTATACAGATATATTCGACGTCGCTATGTATGAATCGGATACCAAAAGTGTAAAAGCCAAGATGGCGAATACAAGATAGCAAACAAAATGCAAAACACTGCTATGGAACTTAAAGCGGGTTAGAGGTTTTCGTCGCCACTGAGTACGAATCCAATGTTAAAAGTGCAAAATGCAATATGACGGATCTAATATGGCGGACAAATGTATAAAAGTACAGAATGGACATATGTGTATCGAGACGAGCCTGGGCTACGTCTCGATATCGGTCTCGAATTAGAGACGAGACCGAAACGGGATCGAGATTAGTCTTGATGTCGGAACCATCCCTACTTTGTTATATATATGGTTCACAAGTCTACACGGCATAATGTGAAACCGGAAAGACAGTTATGGAGGCATGACGATGTTTTAAACTCCAACTCACATTTTTCACTGTCATTGTTCGGATCCTCAGATGGTATCTGTAAATAATCGCAACGTACCCTACAGGCGCCATTCAATCTAAATATTACTGATGTAAAGTGTTCTTGGTGAGAGCTTTTCAACGATATAGCCTATAACACATGCATATCCCCGCGTATCTCTTCGGGAGCGGGGAAGAAGTTGGTAGTAAAATAATTATTGTCTATGATTGCATTGCAATCTGTTCGTATCATAAAACTTTCATGTGCGCTAAAAAACTGCCCTGCATTCCGTGCCTCAATTTTGGCATGATTGTATGTCAAAACATGCTCCCTGTTTATTGTAAAATATCACCTGCCTTTACTTACCCCGTTATATACTATAGGAATTTTTCTACTACATGTGTAAGAATCACATATGTCCGTTCTGTACATATCTTTTGCACTTTTAGCATTGAATTCTTACTCAGCGACGACGAAAACCTCTACCTACCCGCTTTCAGTTCCATAACACTGTTTTGAATTTTGTCCGTCATCTTGGATTCGCCAATTTGAATTTTATACTACTTGTATCCGATTTATGCATATTAACGTCGAATATCTTTATACCCAATTTTGAATCCATAGTTTTTTTTGTAATTTGTGTCCGCCATATTGGATCCGCCATTTTGATTTGTAAACATTTAATGTCAGATTCGTACTCAGCTACCTTTCAAACCTACGTATACAGCACGTCTCAAAGCAATTACATCATAGTTTTCTATTTTGTACACTTTTTTGGTGTTTCGGAGCGTTTCTTGTTCTGATATTCAAATGTTCGCCACGACCCCTGCAAGCTTCATTCAAGCGAGATATTTCACATATGAGGTGTATTGGGTGTGGCCTTTCCAACGATATACAGTACAACACATGCAGATTCCCCCGTACCACTTCAAGTACTTCCCTAGTAAGTGAATATAACTGGGAAGTGAAGAGTTCACCAATGAACTCCTTACAAAATGTTATCAATCACTTTTACCTTCATCGTTCCACATATAGTTCTTAACTGATATTGTCATCAAGTAAGCCTATAGTTTCAAGTGTAGCCAGCAATGTATGGTGCCATAACAACGGCCATGCCTCGTTCGGGAAAGCCAGTGAAAGTAGACTATTTTTACTGTGGACAACTTTCTTAATTGTAGATCGGAATTCCCACCACAGGTACATACATATAGTATGTCAGAAAAATAACGGAACGTTTTAAATTAAACAAAACGAATTAGGTATTTTACTAAATGTAGTTCTTTTTATTCAAAATCCATAACTTCAGCATCAATACAACGCAGGGCACGTTCAACCAGTGCTAGCATAGAGTTTTTACTATCCTTTTTCGGAATCGCCTCAATGACCCTCGTCACGACAAATTGGACAGTGTGTAACATTGTCATAAAATTTTCCTTTCGTGGTCAGTTTTAATTTTGGGAATAGGAAATAATCACTCGAATACGGAAGATGTGAAAGCACAGATTTGTTTTGTAGTCAGAAAGTCACGAACTGAGACGTTTCTGTGACATGGTCCATTGTCGTGCAATAAAGACCAACTGCCTGGCGCTTGATATTTGAGCCTTACGCAAACGATTGTTTCCACAAACACTTCACAATACCCCGATAATATTCACCATTAACAGGTTGTCTATATGTAACGAATTCCGAAGTATAATATCTTTGAAATCGTAAAAACAAATCAACATTGTCTTCTCAGGTGACTTTTGAAAACGCAGTTTTTTCACTTTTGGAGAATCTGGGGACTTCCACGTAGTAATTTGACGTTTTGTTTGCGGGTCGTACCTGAAACACCAAGTCTCATCGCCAGTTACAATCGATTCCAGGAATGTTCTGTTCCGTCTGGTTGTATTAATCTAGTCCTTGCAATGTTCAACGCGAGCAAGTTTTGGGTAGTCAGTTAAGGTGTACGGAACAAATGAAGCAGACTTTCCGTTTCTTTAAATCCTTTGTCAAAATTTCGTGAATCATGTCTTTTATCGTATTTAATTCCTCCGCCACCATTTCACAGTCGAATTCGAATTGTGGGTGATCATTTCACTCAGTTGTTCCACCAACTCATCGCGATTTTTGTTTAGTCGGCATGCCTGGCGTTGCACAGTGGGCCAGAATCAGAATCTGACTGGAAAAAAGTAGTTTTGGCAACTACGTCTAATCTACATTCGAACAGCTCAGTTGTGTTAAGTAATAAATAAGGTTTCTTGCTGCGTATCAGTAAACACGGATAACAGCATATAGTGGCGGCAGCAGCACTTCAAAATTGATAGTTCATTATCTGTTTTATAGCGCACTGAATTGGGGTAGTATGAACGTAAGGTTTGCGGTTTAATTGCGCATGTGAAAAGGCAACGAACGATCGCAAAATAAGCTATGAGTAAAGGTATGTATATGTACTTGCTGTTTGACTAAAGTTTTGATTGATTGGTTTACGTTGCTGTTCTGTAGAAGCATTTCTAGAGAGTCGAAGTATTCACGTATTGAAGAACTGCTATTGGAAATTGAAATTGAGATTTAAAAATGTAAGTTCATGTCTGTATTGAGATCTTTCGTCATGGTGTAGTTTGATATATGTATTTCGAAATACAGTTGTGATCTACTGCCCGTTCTTGCCCGATTTTTATATTTATCGCCTTTTCAAAGTTAGGTGTAGCGAGCCGGATACGCTCTTCGTGACGTGAAGAACCTGTACGAGGTATTGCGTTCTAAACCATCAAACGAAGCACTTTATAATTATGATACGAACAGTTATGGAATGTAAATTCTTTCTGTGGATATTCTTCGCAGTGTGAGAGTGACTTTAAGTGCCTTCAAGGAGTACATTTTGGAGGAAGTTTCTGTAACAGAGTTTCACATCTTCCTATTCACCATTGTGAACACAAGTTTAGGGAAATCATTTCCTTCCTTCTCCTGAATTGGTACATTAGTAGGCTTTTTAATTACCTATTTGCGTTTTTATTGAACATACCTCTTTTCTCGACAGTACAGTTCTCTTTTCTGGTACTCCCATGCGCAAAAAATATTGCGCGTATACTGTAACTCACAATTTTTCGCAATTATTCCATTTTCCATATGTTCATTGGTAAAATTCAGTTATTAGTACGTGGAGATAATAGAAAGCAATCCATCTAAGGAGATATTTCCAAAAAATATAATAAAATAATAAAAATATAAGCAAAAAACAAAATTATGTTCGGTTTTGTGTATACTGGCAATAATGTTTTCGAGGGAATTTTTGGAGTAGCACAGCACGATTGCAGAGAGAATAACAAGATTAGTAGGAGAACAGCTGAATCAAGGAACTGGAAGTTGGAGCAACATATTGCATTTATTGGCTTAAATCTAGGGTGTAAATTGTCTGCCAAATATAAATTAGCTTCTGTAAGCAAGATGTTATACGGAAAATATAAACAAAGAGAAAAACTGTTGTCTTAAGTTTGGAAGTGACTTGCTCTATAGCCATGAGCATTTATTTCTTAAGAAAAAGATAGACAACAAAAGAAAATTTGTGTGGTCAAGTGGGTAGAGTGACGGACTAGTAATTTTTATACTGTTTTGACACCAGATCGAATCCCATCCGGTCCTGTTCAATTTTTTTTCTTTACAAAACATTGTAGAAAGTGTATAATTTTTAAGTTAATAAGAAACGAAATAATACAGTATAATAATGAAATAACTTTTTGTTTTTCTGATGACGTATTTATTCAGAATTAGCTTACTATTTATTACTAATAGCGATTGATTTTAGTTTATGGTATGGTATGCTTAACCGTTCCCTCTCCGTTTTTACACAGCTTCAACTCACTGCGAGTGTCTGTGAGTCAGGAACTGGAAAAAACAAAACAAGAGCAACCTGCAGCTTTACACACAGCGTGAGGAACACAGTCACAGCGATAGCTCGTTGTCATGAAGAAAAAAACTGTTCTAGTGTTTCTGTGTGTGTGTTTCTTTTTAAAGTATTGACTCTCTCTCTCTCTCCTTTTGTTTCATATCCACAAGTGCAAGAAATGCAAGTCTGTGTGAAAAAAAAATCAAGAGTGCTTTCTTTAAACAAAACTAAATTTTACAGCTCTCTTTGTAAGGAACGCGAATGCTTCCAAAAGATGCCATGAATTATATACCTCTATAATCGGAAACACACTTAATTGTTTGCATACTTCCACAAAACATACAAACACCAAATTTTGCATACTTGTTCGTCATGGGATGTGAGTAATGGGAAAATTCCGATATCACGAAAAAGGCGACATTTTCCATGGAAATGAAGTGTCGAAATTTTTCGTCGTTTCGAAATGCTGGTTTTTAGAGTAGTTCCACACACCATAGAAACGTCATATTTTGTCAGGCAGTGAAGCTAGGAACATAGTTTATGATAGAAAAAAGAGCATTAAAATTCGTTTTCGTTTCGCGGCGCAAATCGAAAAAATGTGAAATTTGTAATGGCTGTATGTAGGACGTTGAAATTTCGAGGTGATGTTTATTCTGATGCGTAGTTTGCGAATCCGCCCTTAAACTTGAAAGAAATAGTCATGTTCGGTGTAAGATGGTGCTAGGAATGTTATAAGGGGGCGTCTAATTCTACACAACTTGTAGATATGGTGGAATCACGAAATTGCGTTCAAGTGTGTAGATTACAGCGTATGTGAGGGAAAAATTCCGACATGTTGGAAAAGTCGCCATCTTCGATTCAAAATGGCGGCTCAAAAATTTGTAACCATGAAAATTGTAAGTTGTGCTCTTGGTAGGTAAGCCAGGTTTCGCTATGTTATTAAGGACGTAGTTCAGTTTAAGTGAAGAAACAAATCATTCGAGAAGTCGCCATCTTGAATGCAAAATTGCCATATTTTTGAATTGCCTTCATTTGGACTCTTATGTGGTATATTGAGGAGAATAAAACAAACAAAGTTCAACGTAGTAAGTTAGCTCCGCGGTAAAGTGTCTGCTTTCTGAGTAGCAGGTCTGGGTTCGATTCCCCGCCGAACCTTGTTTTATCTTACGTTTTTTTTTCTTATCACGTTGCTTCGTTTTATCAAAATAGTTTCTGTTGGCATTGCGTGAACAAAATATTTTCGTTATTACAGACATAGACGAAAAGAATATATTTATACACTAACTGTTGATATCGTCTTGAAACTAGGCAGTTTGTTCGTGTGAAGCTTCGAGACGATACTCAACTATTTAGAAAGAAACATATGTAGCTTTAGAGATGGGGCAACACCAGTGTTTCTTTCAGAAACAATGTTCCTGAGGATCACAGTTAGTATTCCCAGGGGCACTGCTCATAGTTTTCTATTTATTATTCTATTATACACGTATTATTTGGTCTCCTGCGGGGGCACTCTAAGAGCCCCAAGGAGGCAGTGTACCCCCAAAAAACATTTTGGAAAAAAACATTGAGCATCATTTGCACGATATAGTATAGAGACGAGACAAAAATACATTTTGTCTCGCGAGGATAGTGTGTGCTTCAAACCGGAAATAATTGCAAACAATCTCCCTTTTTATACTGGTCGTTTAGATAGATGCGTATACCAAGTTTGAAGTCTATACCACAACTGAAAAAGTATAAGATTATAACTTTTAAGGAAATACACACACACACACACACACACATATATATATATATATATATATATATATATATATATATATATATATATATATATATATATATATATATATATATATATATATATATATACGCACCTTTTGACAATTTTCTCGTTGGCAGCGTATATAGTTATAATATACGGGATACGTGGAATAGTGCCTCTTTCGGTTCAGTAGTTTGTTTACAGGACCGGTTGGAGTGAAATGCGTTTTATAATAGACTCAACCTTTTAGGCAAACAATATATGCTATAAAAATAAACTTTCAAAGAAAGAAAAAGTGAGAAAAAGATTGTTAGGAATCGAACCCAGGTCTCCTGTCCAGTAGGCTCACGTCAATCCCCTACACTACCGATTTCCTTAGATTTTCGACTTCGTTCTTACTGCTCACATAATACTGGTACGTTGCGGCCTGCATCTGTGGGGAATTATATACCTCTATAATCGGAAACACACTTAATTGTTTGCATACTTCCACAAAACATACAAACACCAAATTTTGCATACTTGTTCGTCATGGGATGTGAGTAATGGGAAAATTCCGATATCACGAAAAAGGCGACATTTTCCATGGAAATGAAGTGTCGAAATTTTTCGTCGTTTCGAAATGCTGGTTTTTAGAGTAGTTCCACACACCATAGAAACGTCATATTTTGTCAGGCAGTGAAGCTTGGAACATAGTTTATGATAGAAAAAAGAGCATTAAAATTCGTTTTCGTTTCGCGGCGCAAATCGAAAAAATGTGAAATTTGTAATGGCTGTATGTAGGACGTTGAAATTTCGAGGTGATGTTTATTCTGATGCGTAGTTTGCGAATCCGCCCTTAAACTTGAAAGAAATAGTCATGTTCGGTGTAAGATGGTGCTAGGAATGTTATAAGGGGGCGTCTAATTCTACACAACTTGTAGATATGGTGGAATCACGAAATTGCGTTCAAGTGTGTAGATTACAGCGTATGTGAGGGGAAAATTCCGACATGTTGGAAAAGTCGCCATCTTCGATTCAAAATGGCGGCTCAAAAATTTGTAACCATGAAAATTGTAAGTAGTGCTCTTGGTAGGTAAGCCAGGTTTCGCTATGTTATTAAGGACGTAGTTCAGTTTAAGTGAAGAAACAAATCATTCGAGAAGTCGCCATCTTGAATGCAAAATTGCCATATTTTTGAATTGCCTTCATTTGGACTCTTATGTGGTATATTGAGGAGAATAAAACAAACAAAATTTAACCTAGTAAGTTAGCTCCGCGGTAAAGTGTCTGCTTTCTGAGTAGCAGGTCTGGGTTCGATTCCCCGCCGAACCTTGTTTTATCTTACGTTTTTTTCTTATCACGTTGCTTCGTTTTATCAAAATAGTTTCTGTTGGCATTGCGTGAACAAAATATTTTCGTTATTACAGACATAGACGAAAAGAATATATTTATACACTAACTGTTGATATCGTCTTGAAACTAGGCAGTTTGTTCGTGTGAAGCTTCGAGACGATACTCAACTATTTAGAAAGAAACATATGTAGCTTTAGAGATGGGGCAACACCAGTGTTTCTTTCAGAAACAATGTTCCTGAGGATCACAGTTAGTATTCCCAGGGGCACTGCTCATAGTTTTCTATTTATTATTCTATTATACACGTATTATTTGGTCTCCTGCGGGGGCACTCTAAGAGCCCCAAGGAGGCAGTGTACCCCCAAAAAACATTTTGGAAAAAAACATTGAGCATCATTTGCACGATATAGTATAGAGACGAGACAAAAATACATTTTGTCTCGCGAGGATAGTGTGTGCTTCAAACCGGAAATAATTGCAAACAATCCCCCTTTTTATACTGGTCGTTTAGATAGATGCGTATACCAAGTTTGAAGTCTATACCACAACTGAAAAAGTATAAGATTATAACTTTTAAGGAAATACACACACACACACACACACACATATATATATATATATATATATATATATATATATATATATATATATATATATATATATATATATACGCACCTTTTGACAATTTTCTCGTTGGCAGCGTATATAGTTATAATATACGGGATACGTGGAATAGTGCCTCTTTCGGTTCAGTAGTTTGTTTACAGGACCGGTTGGAGTGAAATGCGTTTTATAATAGACTCAACCTTTTAGGCAAACAATATATGCTATAAAAATAAACTTTCAAAGAAAGAAAAAGTGAGAAAAAGATTGTTAGGAATCGAACCCAGGTCTCCTGTCCAGTAGGCTCACGTCAATCCCCTACACTACCGATTTCCTTAGATTTTCGACTTCGTTCTTACTGCTCACATAATACTGGTACGTTGCGGCCTGCATCTGTGGGGAATTATATACCTCTATAATCGGATACACACTTAATTGTTTGCATACTTCCACAAAACATACAAACACCAAATTTTGCATACTTGTTCGTCATGGGATGTGAGTAATGGGAAAATTCCGATATCACGAAAAAGGCGACATTTTCCATGGAAATGAAGTGTCGAAATTTTTCGTCGTTTCGAAATGCTGGTTTTTAGAGTAGTTCCACACACCATAGAAACGTCATATTTTGTCAGGCAGTGAAGCTAGGAACATAGTTTATGATAGAAAAAAGAGCATTAAAATTCGTTTTTGTTTCGCGGCGCAAATCGAAAAAATGTGAAATTTGTAATGGCTGTATGTAGGACGTTGAAATTTCGAGGTGATGTTTATTCTGATGCGTAGTTTGCGAATCCGCCCTTAAACTTGAAAGAAATAGTCATGTTCGGTGTAAGATGGTGCTAGGAATGTTATAAGGGGGCGTCTAATTCTACACAACTTGTAGATATGGTGGAATCACGAAATTGCGTTCAAGTGTGTAGATTACAGCGTATGTGAGGGAAAAATTCCGACATGTTGGAAAAGTCGCCATCTTCGATTCAAAATGGCGGCTCAAAAATTTGTAACCATGAAAATTGTAAGTTGTGCTCTTGGTAGGTAAGCCAGGTTTCGCTATGTTATTAAGGACGTAGTTCAGTTTAAGTGAAGAAACAAATCATTCGAGAAGTCGCCATCTTGAATGCAAAATTGCCATATTTTTGAATTGCCTTCATTTGGACTCTTATGTGGTATATTGAGGAGAATAAAACAAACAAAGTTCAACGTAGTAAGTTAGCTCCGCGGTAAAGTGTCTGCTTTCTGAGTAGCAGGTCTGGGTTCAATTCCCCGCCGAACCTTGTTTTATCTTACGTTTTTTTTTCTTATCACGTTGCTTCGTTTTATCAAAATAGTTTCTGTTGGCATTGCGTGAACAAAATATTTTCGTTATTACAGACATAGACGAAAAGAATATATTTATACACTAACTGTTGATATCGTCTTGAAACTAGGCAGTTTGTTCGTGTGAAGCTTCGAGACGATACTCAACTATTTAGAAAGAAACATATGTAGCTTTAGAGATGGGGCAACACCAGTGTTTCTTTCAGAAACAATGTTCCTGAGGATCACAGTTAGTATTCCCAGGGGCACTGCTCATAGTTTTCTATTTATTATTCTATTATACACGTATTATTTGGTCTCCTGCGGGGGCACTCTAAGAGCCCCAAGGAGGCAGTGTACCCCCAAAAAACATTTTGGAAAAAAACATTGAGCATCATTTGCACGATATAGTATAGAGACGAGACAAAAATACATTTTGTCTCGCGAGGATAGTGTGTGCTTCAAACCGGAAATAATTGCAAACAATCTCCCTTTTTATACTGGTCGTTTAGATAGATGCGTATACCAAGTTTGAAGTCTATACCACAACTGAAAAAGTATAAGATTAAAACTTTTCAGCAAATACACACACACACACACACACACACACATATATATATATATATATATATATATATATATATATATATATATATATATATATATATATATATATATGCACCTTTTGACAATTTTCTCGTTGGCAGCGTATATAGTTATAATATACGGGATACGTGGAATAGTGCCTCTTTCGGTTCAGTAGTTTGTTTACAGGACCGGTTGGAGTGAAATGCGTTTTATAATAGACTCAACCTTTTAGGCAAACAATATATGCTATAAAAATAAACTTTCAAAGAAAGAAAAAGTGAGAAAAAGATTGTTAGGAATCGAACCCAGGTCTCCTGTCCAGTAGGCTCACGTCAATCCCCTACACTACCGATTTCCTTAGATTTTCGATTTCGTTCTTACTGCTCACATAATACTGGTACGTTGCGGCCTGCATCTGTGGGGAATTATATACCTCTATAATCGGAAACACACTTAATTGTTTGCATACTTCCACAAAACATACAAACACCAAATTTTGCATACTTGTTCGTCATGGGATGTGAGTAATGGGAAAATTCCGATATCACGAAAAAGGCGACATTTTCCATGGAAATGAAGTGTCGAAATTTTTCGTCGTTTCGAAATGCTGGTTTTTAGAGTAGTTCCACACACCATAGAAACGTCATATTTTGTCAGGCAGTGAAGCTAGGAACATAGTTTATGATAGAAAAAAGAGCATTAAAATTCGTTTTCGTTTCGCGGCGCAAATCGAAAAAATGTGAAATTTGTAATGGCTGTATGTAGGACGTTGAAATTTCGAGGTGATGTTTATTCTGATGCGTAGTTTGCGAATCCGCCCTTAAACTTGAAAGAAATAGTCATGTTCGGTGTAAGATGGTGCTAGGAATGTTATAAGGGGGCGTCTAATTCTACACAACTTGTAGATATGGTGGAATCACGAAATTGCGTTCAAGTGTGTAGATTACAGCGTATGTGAGGGGAAAATTCCGACATGTTGGAAAAGTCGCCATCTTCGATTCAAAATGGCGGCTCAAAAATTTGTAACCATGAAAATTGTAAGTAGTGCTCTTGGTAGGTAAGCCAGGTTTCGCTATGTTATTAAGGACGTAGTTCAGTTTAAGTGAAGAAACAAATCATTCGAGAAGTCGCCATCTTGAATGCAAAATTGCCATATTTTTGAATTGCCTTCATTTGGACTCTTATGTGGTATATTGAGGAGAATAAAACAAACAAAATTTAACCTAGTAAGTTAGCTCCGCGGTAAAGTGTCTGCTTTCTGAGTAGCAGGTCTGGGTTCGATTCCCCGCCGAACCTTGTTTTATCTTACGTTTTTTTCTTATCACGTTGCTTCGTTTTATCAAAATAGTTTCTGTTGGCATTGCGTGAACAAAATATTTTCGTTATTACAGACATAGACGAAAAGAATATATTTATACACTAACTGTTGATATCGTCTTGAAACTAGGCAGTTTGTTCGTGTGAAGCTTCGAGACGATACTCAACTATTTAGAAAGAAACATATGTAGCTTTAGAGATGGGGCAACACCAGTGTTTCTTTCAGAAACAATGTTCCTGAGGATCACAGTTAGTATTCCCAGGGGCACTGCTCATAGTTTTCTATTTAATATTCTATTATACACGTATTATTTGGTCTCCTGCGGGGGCACTCTAAGAGCCCCAAGGAGGCAGTGTACCCCCAAAAAACATTTTGGAAAAAAAACATTGAGCATCATTTGCACGATATAGTATAGAGACGAGACAAAAATACATTTTGTCTCGCGAGGATAGTGTGTGCTTCAAACCGGAAATAATTGCAAACAATCCCCCTTTTTATACTGGTCGTTTAGATAGATGCGTATACCAAGTTTGAAGTCTATACCACAACTGAAAAAGTATAAGATTATAACTTTTAAGGAAATACACACACACACACACACACACATATATATATATATATATATATATATATATATATATATATATATATATATATATATATATATATATATATATATACGCACCTTTTGACAATTTTCTCGTTGGCAGCGTATATAGTTATAATATACGGGATACGTGGAATAGTGCCTCTTTCGGTTCAGTAGTTTGTTTACAGGACCGGTTGGAGTGAAATGCGTTTTATAATAGACTCAACCTTTTAGGCAAACAATATATGCTATAAAAATAAACTTTCAAAGAAAGAAAAAGTGAGAAAAAGATTGTTAGGAATCGAACCCAGGTCTCCTGTCCAGTAGGCTCACGTCAATCCCCTACACTACCGATTTCCTTAGATTTTCGACTTCGTTCTTACTGCTCACATAATACTGGTACGTTGCGGCCTGCATCTGTGGGGAATTATATACCTCTATAATCGGATACACACTTAATTGTTTGCATACTTCCACAAAACATACAAACACCAAATTTTGCATACTTGTTCGTCATGGGATGTGAGTAATGGGAAAATTCCGATATCACGAAAAAGGCGACATTTTCCATGGAAATGAAGTGTCGAAATTTTTCGTCGTTTCGAAATGCTGGTTTTTAGAGTAGTTCCACACACCATAGAAACGTCATATTTTGTCAGGCAGTGAAGCTAGGAACATAGTTTATGATAGAAAAAAGAGCATTAAAATTCGTTTTTGTTTCGCGGCGCAAATCGAAAAAATGTGAAATTTGTAATGGCTGTATGTAGGACGTTGAAATTTCGAGGTGATGTTTATTCTGATGCGTAGTTTGCGAATCCGCCCTTAAACTTGAAAGAAATAGTCATGTTCGGTGTAAGATGGTGCTAGGAATGTTATAAGGGGGCGTCTAATTCTACACAACTTGTAGATATGGTGGAATCACGAAATTGCGTTCAAGTGTGTAGATTACAGCGTATGTGAGGGGAAAATTCCGACATGTTGGAAAAGTCGCCATCTTCGATTCAAAATGGCGGCTCCAAAATTTGTAACCATGAAAATTGTAAGTTGTGCTCTTGGTAGGTAAGCCAGGTTTCGCTATGTTATTAAGGACGTAGTTCAGTTTAAGTGAAGAAACAAATCATTCGAGAAGTCGCCATCTTGAATGCAAAATTGCCATATTTTTGAATTGCCTTCATTTGGACTCTTATGTGGTATATTGAGGAGAATAAAACAAACAAAGTTCAACGTAGTAAGTTAGCTCCGCGGTAAAGTGTCTGCTTTCTGAGTAGCAGGTCTGGGTTCGATTCCCCGCCGAACCTTGTTTTATCTTACGTTTTTTTTTCTTATCACGTTGCTTCGTTTTATCAAAATAGTTTCTGTTGGCATTGCGTGAACAAAATATTTTCGTTATTACAGACATAGACGAAAAGAATATATTTATACACTAACTGTTGATATCGTCTTGAAACTAGGCAGTTTGTTCGTGTGAAGCTTCGAGACGATACTCAACTATTTAGAAAGAAACATATGTAGCTTTAGAGATGGGGCAACACCAGTGTTTCTTTCAGAAACAATGTTCCTGAGGATCACAGTTAGTATTCCCAGGGGCACTGCTCATAGTTTTCTATTTAATATTCTATTATACACGTATTATTTGGTCTCCTGCGGGGGCACTCTAAGAGCCCCAAGGAGGCAGTGTACCCCCAAAAAACATTTTGGAAAAAAAACATTGAGCATCATTTGCACGATATAGTATAGAGACGAGACAAAAATACATTTTGTCTCGCGAGGATAGTGTGTGCTTCAAACCGGAAATAATTGCAAACAATCTCCCTTTTTATACTGGTCGTTTAGATAGATGCGTATACCAAGTTTGAAGTCTATACCACAACTGAAAAAGTATAAGATTATAACTTTTAAGGAAATACACACACACACACACACACACATATATATATATATATATATATATATATATATATATATATATATATATATATATATATATATATATATATATATATATATATATATATATATATATACGCACCTTTTGACAATTTTCTCGTTGGCAGCGTATATAGTTATAATATACGGGATACGTGGAATAGTGCCTCTTTCGGTTCAGTAGTTTGTTTAAGGGACCGGTTGGAGTGAAATGCGTTTTATAATAGACTCAACCTTTTAGGCAAACAATATATGCTATAAAAATAAACTTTCAAAGAAAGAAAAAGTGAGAAAAAGATTGTTAGGAATCGAACCCAGGTCTCCTGTCCAGTAGGCTCACGTCAATCCCCTACACTACCGATTTCCTTAGATTTTCGACTTCGTTCTTACTGCTCACATAATACTGGTACGTTGCGGCCTGCATCTGTGGGGAATTATATACCTCTATAATCGGAAACACACTTAATTGTTTGCATACTTCCACAAAACATACAAACACCAAATTTTGCATACTTGTTCGTCATGGGATGTGAGTAATGGGAAAATTCCGATATCACGAAAAAGGCGACATTTTCCATGGAAATGAAGTGTCGAAATTTTTCGTCGTTTCGAAATGCTGGTTTTTAGAGTAGTTCCACACACCATAGAAACGTCATATTTTGTCAGGCAGTGAAGCTAGGAACATAGTTTATGATAGAAAAAAGAGCATTAAAATTCGTTTTTGTTTCGCGGCGCAAATCGAAAAAATGTGAAATTTGTAATGGCTGTATGTAGGACGTTGAAATTTCGAGGTGATGTTTATTCTGATGCGTAGTTTGCGAATCCGCCCTTAAACTTGAAAGAAATAGTCATGTTCGGTGTAAGATGGTGCTAGGAATGTTATAAGGGGGCGTCTAATTCTACACAACTTGTAGATATGGTGGAATCACGAAATTGCGTTCAAGTGTGTAGATTACAGCGTATGTGAGGGGAAAATTCCGACATGTTGGAAAAGTCGCCATCTTCGATTCAAAATGGCGGCTCAAAAATTTGTAACCATGAAAATTGTAAGTAGTGCTCTTGGTAGGTAAGCCAGGTTTCGCTATGTTATTAAGGACGTAGTTCAGTTTAAGTGAAGAAACAAATCATTCGAGAAGTCGCCATCTTGAATGCAAAATTGCCATATTTTTGAATTGCCTTCATTTGGACTCTTATGTGGTATATTGAGGAGAATAAAACAAACAAAGTTCAACGTAGTAAGTTAGCTCCGCGGTAAAGTGTCTGCTTTCTGAGTAGCAGGTCTGGGTTCGATTCCACGCCGAACCTTGTTTTATCTTACGTTTTTTTTTCTTATCACGTTGCTTCGTTTTATCAAAATAGTTTCTGTTGGCATTGCGTGAACAAAATATTTTCGTTATTACAGACATAGACGAAAAGAATATATTTATACACTAACTGTTGATATCGTCTTGAAACTAGGCAGTTTGTTCGTGTGAAGCTTCGAGACGATACTCAACTATTTAGAAAGAAACATATGTAGCTTTAGAGATGGGGCAACACCAGTGTTTCTTTCAGAAACAATGTTCCTGAGGATCACAGTTAGTATTCCCAGGGGCACTGCTCATAGTTTTCTATTTATTATTCTATTATACACGTATTATTTGGTCTCCTGCGGGGGCACTCTAAGAGCCCCAAGGAGGCAGTGTACCCCCAAAAAACATTTTGGAAAAAAACATTGAGCATCATTTGCACGATATAGTATAGAGACGAGACAAAAATACATTTTGTCTCGCGAGGATAGTGTGTGCTTCAAACCGGAAATAATTGCAAACAATCTCCCTTTTTATACTGGTCGTTTAGATAGATGCGTATACCAAGTTTGAAGTCTATACCACAACTGAAAAAGTATAAGATTATAACTTTTAAGGAAATACACACACACACACATATATATATATATATATATATATATATATATATATATATATATATATACGCACCTTTTGACAATTTTCTCGTTGGCAGCGTATATAGTTATAATATACGGGATACGTGGAATAGTGCCTCTTTCGGTTCAGTAGTTTGTTTACAGGACCGGTTGGAGTGAAATGCGTTTTATAATAGACTCAACCTTTTAGGCAAACAATATATGCTATAAATTTAAACTTTCAAAGAAAGAAAAAGTGAGAAAAAGATTGTTAGGAATCGAACCCAGGTCTCCTGTCCAGTAGGCTCACGTCAATCCCCTACACTACCGATTTCCTTAGATTTTCGACTTCGTTCTTACTGCTCACATAATACTGGTACGTTGCGGCCTGCATCTGTGGGGAATTATATACCTCTATAATCGGAAACACACTTAATTGTTTGCATACTTCCACAAAACATACAAACACCAAATTTTGCATACTTGTTCGTCATGGGATGTGAGTAATGGGAAAATTCCGATATCACGAAAAAGGCGACATTTTCCATGGAAATGAAGTGTCGAAATTTTTCGTCGTTTCGAAATGCTGGTTTTTAGAGTAGTTCCACACACCATAGAAACGTCATATTTTGTCAGGCAGTGAAGCTAGGAACATAGTTTATGATAGAAAAAAGAGCATTAAAATTCGTTTTCGTTTCGCGGCGCAAATCGAAAAAATGTGAAATTTGTAATGGCTGTATGTAGGACGTTGAAATTTCGAGGTGATGTTTATTCTGATGCGTAGTTTGCGAATCCGCCCTTAAACTTGAAAGAAATAGTCATGTTCGGTGTAAGATGGTGCTAGGAATGTTATAAGGGGGCGTCTAATTCTACACAACTTGTAGATATGGTGGAATCACGAAATTGCGTTCAAGTGTGTAGATTACAGCGTATGTGAGGGGAAAATTCCGACATGTTGGAAAAGTCGCCATCTTCGATTCAAAATGGCGGCTCAAAAATTTGTAACCATGAAAATTGTAAGTTGTGCTCTTGGTAGGTAAGCCAGGTTTCGCTATGTTATTAAGGACGTAGTTCAGTTTAAGTGAAGAAACAAATCATTCGAGAAGTCGCCATCTTGAATGCAAGATTGCCATATTTTTGAATTGCCTTCATTTGGACTCTTATGTGGTATATTGAGGAGAATAAAACAAACAAAGTTCAACGTAGTAAGTTAGCTCCGCGGTAAAGTGTCTGCTTTCTGAGTAGCAGGTCTGGGTTCGATTCCCCGCCGAACCTTGTTTTATCTTACGTTTTTTTTTCTTATCACGTTGCTTCGTTTTATCAAAATAGTTTCTGTTGGCATTGCGTGAACAAAATATTTTCGTTATTACAGACATAGACGAAAAGAATATATTTATACACTAACTGTTGATATCGTCTTGAAACTAGGCAGTTTGTTCGTGTGAAGCTTCGAGACGATACTCAACTATTTAGAAAGAAACATATGTAGCTTTAGAGATGGGGCAACACCAGTGTTTCTTTCAGAAACAATGTCCCTGAGGATCACAGTTAGTATTCCCAGGGGCACTGCTCATAGTTTTCTATTTATTATTCTATTATACACGTATTATTGGGTCTCCTGCGGGGGCACTCTAAGAGCCCCAAGGAGGCAGTGTACCCCCAAAAAACATTTTGGAAAAAAACATTGAGCATCATTTGCACGATATAGTATAGAGACGAGACAAAAATACATTTTGTCTCGCGAGGATAGTGTGTGCTTCAAACCGGAAATAATTGCAAACAATCTCCCTTTTTATACTGGTCGTTTAGATAGATGCGTATACCAAGTTTGAAGTCTATACCACAACTGAAAAAGTATAAGATTATAACTTTTAAGGAAATACACACACACACACACACACACACATATATATATATATATATATATATATATATATATATATATATATATATATATATATATATATATATATATATATATATATATATATGCACTTTTTGACAATTTTCTCGTTGGCAGCGTATATAGTTATAATATACGGGATACGTGGAATAGTGCCTCTTTCGGTTCAGTAGTTTGTTTACAGGACCGGTTGGAGTGAAATGCGTTTTATAATAGACTCAACCTTTTAGGCAAACAATGTATGCTATAAAAATAAACTTTCAAAGAAAGAAAAAATGAGAAAAAGATTGTTAGGAATCGAACCCAGGTCTCCTGTCCAGTAGGCTCACGTTAATCCCCTACACTACCGATTTCCTTAGATTTTCGATTTCGTTCTTACTGCTCACATAATACTGGTACGTTGCGGCCTGCATCTGTGGGGAGATATATACCTCTATAATCGGAAACACACTTAATTGTTTGCATACTTCCACAAAACATACAAACACCAAATTTTGCATACTTGTTCGTCATGGGATGTGAGTAATGGGAAAATTCCGATATCACGAAAAAGGCGACATTTTCCATGGAAATGAAGTGTCGAAATTTTTCGTCGTTTCGAAATGCTGGTTTTTAGAGTAGTTCCACACATCATAGAAACGTCATATTTTGTCAGGCAGTGAAGCTAGGAACATAGTTTATGATAGAAAAAAGAGCATTAAAATTCGTTTTCGTTTCGCGGCGCAAATCGAAAAAATGTGAAATTTGTAATGGCTGTATGTAGGACGTTGAAATTTCGAGGTGATGTTTATTCTGATGCGTAGTTTGCGAATCCGCCCTTAAACTTGAAAGAAATAGTCATGTTCGGTGTAAGATGGTGCTAGGAATGTTATAAGGGGGCGTCTAATTCTACACAACTTGTAGATATGGTGGAATCACGAAATTGCGTTCAAGTGTGTAGATTACAGCGTATGTGAGGGGAAAATTCCGACATGTTGGAAAAGTCGCCATCTTCGATTCAAAATGGCGGCTCAAAAATTTGTAACCATGAAAATTGTAAGTTGTGCTCTTGGTAGGTAAGCCAGGTTTCGCTATGTTATTAAGGACGTAGTTCAGTTTAAGTGAAGAAACAAATCATTCGAGAAGTCGCCATCTTGAATGCAAAATTGCCATATTTTTGAATTGCCTTCATTTGGACTCTTATGTGGTATATTGAGGAGAATAAAACAAACAAAGTTCAACGTAGTAAGTTAGCTCCGCGGTAAAGTGTCTGCTTTCTGAGTAGCAGGTCTGGGTTCGATTCCACGCCGAACCTTGTTTTATCTTACGTTTTTTTTTCTTATCACGTTGCTTCGTTTTATCAAAATAGTTTCTGTTGGCATTGCGTGAACAAAATATTTTCGTTATTACAGACATAGACGAAAAGAATATATTTATACACTAACTGTTGATATCGTCTTGAAACTAGGCAGTTTGTTCGTGTGAAGCTTCGAGACGATACTCAACTATTTAGAAAGAAACATATGTAGCTTTAGAGATGGGGCAACACCAGTGTTTCTTTCAGAAACAATGTTCCTGAGGATCACAGTTAGTATTCCCAGGGGCACTGCTCATAGTTTTCTATTTATTATTCTATTATACACGTATTATTTGGTCTCCTGCGGGGGCACTCTAAGAGCCCCAAGGAGGCAGTGTACCCCCAAAAAACATTTTGGAAAAAAACATTGAGCATCATTTGCACGATATAGTATAGAGACGAGACAAAAATACATTTTGTCTCGCGAGGATAGTGTGTGCTTCAAACCGGAAATAATTGCAAACAATCTCCCTTTTTATACTGGTCGTTTAGATAGATGCGTATACCAAGTTTGAAGTCTATACCACAACTGAAAAAGTATAAGATTATAACTTTTAAGGAAATACACACACACACACACACATATATATATATATATATATATATATATATATATATATACGCACCTTTTGACAATTTTCTCGTTGGCAGCGTATATAGTTATAATATACGGGATACGTGGAATAGTGCCTCTTTCGGTTCAGTAGTTTGTTTACAGGACCGGTTGGAGTGAAATGCGTTTTATAATAGACTCAACCTTTTAGGCAAACAATATATGCTATAAAAATAAACTTTCAAAGAAAGAAAAAGTGAGAAAAAGATTGTTAGGAATCGAACCCAGGTCTCCTGTCCAGTAGGCTCACGTCAATCCCCTACACTACCGATTTCCTTAGATTTTCGACTTCGTTCTTACTGCTCACATAATACTGGTACGTTGCGGCCTGCATCTGTGGGGAATTATATACCTCTATAATCGGAAACACACTTAATTGTTTGCATACTTCCACAAAACATACAAACACCAAATTTTGCATACTTGTTCGTCATGGGATGTGAGTAATGGGAAAATTCCGATATCACGAAAAAGGCGACATTTTCCATGGAAATGAAGTGTCGAAATTTTTCGTCGTTTCGAAATGCTGGTTTTTAGAGTAGTTCCACACACCATAGAAACGTCATATTTTGTCAGGCAGTGAAGCTAGGAACATAGTTTATGATAGAAAAAAGAGCATTAAAATTCGTTTTCGTTTCGCGGCGCAAATCGAAAAAATGTGAAATTTGTAATGGCTGTATGTAGGACGTTGAAATTTCGAGGTGATGTTTATTCTGATGCGTAGTTTGCGAATCCGCCCTTAAACTTGAAAGAAATAGTCATGTTCGGTGTAAGATGGTGCTAGGAATGTTATAAGGGGGCGTCTAATTCTACACAACTTGTAGATATGGTGGAATCACGAAATTGCGTTCAAGTGTGTAGATTACAGCGTATGTGAGGGGAAAATTCCGACATGTTGGAAAAGTCGCCATCTTCGATTCAAAATGGCGGCTCAAAAATTTGTAACCATGAAAATTGTAAGTTGTGCTCTTGGTAGGTAAGCCAGGTTTCGCTATGTTATTAAGGACGTAGTTCAGTTTAAGTGAAGAAACAAATCATTCGAGAAGTCGCCATCTTGAATGCAAGATTGCCATATTTTTGAATTGCCTTCATTTGGACTCTTATGTGGTATATTGAGGAGAATAAAACAAACAAAGTTCAACGTAGTAAGTTAGCTCCGCGGTAAAGTGTCTGCTTTCTGAGTAGCAGGTCTGGGTTCGATTCCCCGCCGAACCTTGTTTTATCTTATGTTTTTTTTCTTATCACGTTGCTTCGTTTTATCAAAATAGTTTCTGTTGGCATTGCGTGAACAAAATATTTTCGTTATTACAGACATAGACGAAAAGAATATATTTATACACTAACTGTTGATATCGTCTTGAAACTAGGCAGTTTGTTCGTGTGAAGCTTCGAGACGATACTCAACTATTTAGAAAGAAACATATGTAGCTTTAGAGATGGGGCAACACCAGTGTTTCTTTCAGAAACAATGTCCCTGAGGATCACAGTTAGTATTCCCAGGGGCACTGCTCATAGTTTTCTATTTATTATTCTATTATACACGTATTATTGGGTCTCCTGCGGGGGCACTCTAAGAGCCCCAAGGAGGCAGTGTACCCCCAAAAAACATTTTGGAAAAAAACATTGAGCATCATTTGCACGATATAGTATAGAGACGAGACAAAAATACATTTTGTCTCGCGAGGATAGTGTGTGCTTCAAACCGGAAATAATTGCAAACAATCCCCCTTTTTATACTGGTCGTTTAGATAGATGCGTATACCAAGTTTGAAGTCTATACCACAACTGAAAAAGTATAAGATTATAACTTTTAAGGAAATACACACACACACACACACATATATATATATATATATATATATATATATATATATATATATATATATATATATATATATATATATATATATATGCACTTTTTGACAATTTTCTCGTTGGCAGCGTATATAGTTATAATATACGGGATACGTGGAATAGTGCCTCTTTCGGTTCAGTAGTTTGTTTACAGGACCGGTTGGAGTGAAATGCGTTTTATAATAGACTCAACCTTTTAGGCAAACAATGTATGCTATAAAAATAAACTTTCAAAGAAAGAAAAAATGAGAAAAAGATTGTTAGGAATCGAACCCAGGTCTCCTGTCCAGTAGGCTCACGTTAATCCCCTACACTACCGATTTCCTTAGATTTTCGATTTCGTTCTTACTGCTCACATAATACTGGTACGTTGCGGCCTGCATCTGTGGGGAGATATATACCTCTATAATCGGAAACACACTTAATTGTTTGCATACTTCCACAAAACATACAAACACCAAATTTTGCATACTTGTTCGTCATGGGATGTGAGTAATGGGAAAATTCCGATATCACGAAAAAGGCGACATTTTCCATGGAAATGAAGTGTCGAAATTTTTCGTCGTTTCGAAATGCTGGTTTTTAGAGTAGTTCCACACATCATAGAAACGTCATATTTTGTCAGGCAGTGAAGCTAGGAACATAGTTTATGATAGAAAAAAGAGCATTAAAATTCGTTTTCGTTTCGCGGCGCAAATCGAAAAAATGTGAAATTTGTAATGGCTGTATGTAGGACGTTGAAATTTCGAGGTGATGTTTATTCTGATGCGTAGTTTGCGAATCCGCCCTTAAACTTGAAAGAAATAGTCATGTTCGGTGTAAGATGGTGCTAGGAATGTTATAAGGGGGCGTCTAATTCTACACAACTTGTAGATATGGTGGAATCACGAAATTGCGTTCAAGTGTGTAGATTACAGCGTATGTGAGGGGAAAATTCCGACATGTTGGAAAAGTCGCCATCTTCGATTCAAAATGGCGGCTCCAAAATTTGTAACCATGAAAATTGTAAGTTGTGCTCTTGGTAGGTAAGCCAGGTTTCGCTATGTTATTAAGGACGTAGTTCAGTTTAAGTGAAGAAACAAATCATTCGAGAAGTCGCCATCTTGAATGCAAAATTGCCATATTTTTGAATTGCCTTCATTTGGACTCTTATGTGGTATATTCAGGAGAATAAAACAAACAAAATTCAACGTAGTAAGTTAGCTCGGCGGTAAAGTGTCTGCTTTCTGAGTAGCAGGTCTGGGTTCGATTCTCCGCCGAACCTTGTTTTATCTTACGTTTTTTTTCTTATCACGTTGCTTCGTTTTATCAAAATAGTTTCTGTTGGCATTGCGTGAACAAAATATTTTCGTTATTACAGACATAGACGAAAAGAATATATTTATACACTAACTGTTGATATCGTCTTGAAACTAGGCAGTTTGTTCGTGTGAAGCTTCGAGACGATACTCAACTATTTAGAAAGAAACATATGTAGCTTTAGAGATGGGGCAACACCAGTGTTTCTTTCAGAAACAATGTTCCTGAGGATCACAGTTAGTATTCCCAGGGGCACTGCTCATAGTTTTCTATTTATTATTCTATTATACACGTATTATTTGGTCTCCTGCGGGGGCACTCTAAGAGCCCCAAGGAGGCAGTGTACCCCCAAAAAACATTTTGGAAAAAAACATTGAGCATCATTTGCACGATATAGTATAGACACGAGACAAAAATACATTTTGTCTCGCGAGGATAGTGTGTGCTTCAAACCGGAAATAATTGCAAACAATCTCCCTTTTTATACTGGTCGTTTAGATAGATGCGTATACCAAGTTTGAAGTCTATACCACAACTGAAAAAGTATAAGATTATAACTTTTAAGGAAATACACACACACACACACACACACACACATATATATATATATATATATATATATATATATATATATATATATACGCACCTTTTGACAATTTTCTCGTTGGCAGCGTATATAGTTATAATATACGGGATACGTGGAATAGTGCCTCTTTCGGTTCAGTAGTTTGTTTACAGGACCGGTTGGAGTGAAATGCGTTTTATAATAGACTCAACCTTTTAGGCAAACAATATATGCTATAAAAATAAACTTTCAAAGAAAGAAAAAGTGAGAAAAAGATTGTTAGGAATCGAACCCAGGTCTCCTGTCCAGTAGGCTCACGTCAATCCCCTACACTACCGATTTCCTTAGATTTTCGACTTCGTTCTTACTGCTCACATAATACTGGTACGTTGCGGCCTGCATCTGTGGGGAATTATTATATACCTCTATAATCGGAAACACACTTAATTGTTTGCATACTTCCACAAAACATACAAACACCAAATTTTGCATACTTGTTCGTCATGGGATGTGAGTAATGGGAAAATTCCGATATCACGAAAAAGGCGACATTTTCCATGGAAATGAAGTGTCGAAATTTTTCGTCGTTTCGAAATGCTGGTTTTTAGAGTAGTTCCACACACCATACAAACGTCATATTTTGTCAGGCAGTGAAGCTAGGAACATAGTTTATGATAGAAAAAAGAGCATTAAAATTCGTTTTCGTTTCGCGGCGCAAATCGAAAAAATGTGAAATTTGTAATGGCTGTATGTAGGACGTTGAAATTTCGAGGTGATGTTTATTCTGATGCGTAGTTTGCGAATCCGCCCTTAAACTTGAAAGAAATAGTCATGTTCGGTGTAAGATGGTGCTAGGAATGTTATAAGGGGGCGTCTAATTCTACACAACTTGTAGATATGGTGGAATCACGAAATTGCGTTCAAGTGTGTAGATTACAGCGTTTGTGAGGGGAAAATTCCGACATGTTGGAAAAGTCGCCATCTTCGATTCAAAATGGCGGCTCAAAAATTTGTAACCATGAAAATTGTAAGTAGTGCTCTTGGTAGGTAAGCCAGGTTTCGCTATGTTATTAAGGACGTAGTTCAGTTTAAGTGAAGAAACAAATCATTCGAGAAGTCGCCATCTTGAATGCAAAATTGCCATATTTTTGAATTGCCTTCATTTGGACTCTTATGTGGTATATTGAGGAGAATAAAACAAACAAAATTTAACCTAGTAAGTTAGCTCCGCGGTAAAGTGTCTGCTTTCTGAGTAGCAGGTCTGGGTTCGATTCCCCGCCGAACCTTGTTTTATCTTACGTTTTTTTCTTATCACGTTGCTTCGTTTTATCAAAATAGTTTCTGTTGGCATTGCGTGAACAAAATATTTTCGTTATTACAGACATAGACGAAAAGAATATATTTATACACTAACTGTTGATATCGTCTTGAAACTAGGCAGTTTGTTCGTGTGAAGCTTCGAGACGATACTCAACTATTTAGAAAGAAACATATGTAGCTTTAGAGATGGGGCAACACCAGTGTTTCTTTCAGAAACAATGTTCCTGAGGATCACAGTTAGTATTCCCAGGGGCACTGCTCATAGTTTTCTATTTATTATTCTATTATACACGTATTATTTGGTCTCCTGCGGGGGCACTCTAAGAGCCCCAAGGAGGCAGTGTACCCCCAAAAAACATTTTGGAAAAAAACATTGAGCATCATTTGCACGATATAGTATAGAGACGAGACAAAAATACATTTTGTCTCGCGAGGATAGTGTGTGCTTCAAACCGGAAATAATTGCAAACAATCTCCCTTTTTATACTGGTCGTTTAGATAGATGCGTATACCAAGTTTGAAGTCTATACCACAACTGAAAAAGTATAAGATTATAACTTTTAAGGAAATACACACACACATATATATATATATATATATATATATATATATATATATATATATATATATATATATACGCACCTTTTGACAATTTTCTCGTTGGCAGCGTATATAGTTATAATATACGGGATACGTGGAATAGTGCCTCTTTCGGTTCAGTAGTTTGTTTACAGGACCGGTTGGAGTGAAATGCGTTTTATAATAGACTCAACCTTTTAGGCAAACAATATATGCTATAAAAATAAACTTTCAAAGAAAGAAAAAGTGAGAAAAAGATTGTTAGGAATCGAACCCAGGTCTCCTGTCCAGTAGGCTCACGTCAATCCCCTACACTACCGATTTCCTTAGATTTTCGACTTCGTTCTTACTGCTCACATAATACTGGTACGTTGCGGCCTGCATCTGTGGGGAATTATTTATATACCTCTATAATCGGAAACACACTTAATTGTTTGCATACTTCCACAAAACATACAAACACCAAATTTTGCATACTTGTTCGTCATGGGATGTGAGTAATGGGAAAATTCCGATATCACGAAAAAGGCGACATTTTCCATGGAAATGAAGTGTCGAAATTTTTCGTCGTTTCGAAATGCTGGTTTTTAGAGTAGTTCCACACACCATAGAAACGTCATATTTTGTCAGGCAGTGAAGCTAGGAACATAGTTTATGATAGAAAAAAGAGCATTAAAATTCGTTTTTGTTTCGCGGCGCAAATCGAAAAAATGTGAAATTTGTAATGGCTGTATGTAGGACGTTGAAATTTCGAGGTGATGTTTATTCTGATGCGTAGTTTGCGAATCCGCCCTTAAACTTGAAAGAAATAGTCATGTTCGGTGTAAGATGGTGCTAGGAATGTTATAAGGGGGCGTCTAATTCTACACAACTTGTAGATATGGTGGAATCACGAAATTGCGTTCAAGTGTGTAGATTACAGCGTATGTGAGGGGAAAATTCCGACATGTTGGAAAAGTCGCCATCTTCGATTCAAAATGGCGGCTCAAAAATTTGTAACCATGAAAATTGTAAGTAGTGCTCTTGGTAGGTAAGCCAGGTTTCGCTATGTTATTAAGGACGTAGTTCAGTTTAAGTGAAGAAACAAATCATTCGAGAAGTCGCCATCTTGAATGCAAAATTGCCATATTTTTGAATTGCCTTCATTTGGACTCTTATGTGGTATATTGAGGAGAATAAAACAAACAAAGTTCAACGTAGTAAGTTAGCTCCGCGGTAAAGTGTCTGCTTTCTGAGTAGCAGGTCTGGGTTCGATTCCCCGCCGAACCTTGTTTTATCTTACGTTTTTTTTTCTTATCACGTTGCTTCGTTTTATCAAAATAGTTTCTGTTGGCATTGCGTGAACAAAATATTTTCGTTATTACAGACATAGACGAAAAGAATATATTTATACACTAACTGTTGATATCGTCTTGAAACTAGGCAGTTTGTTCGTGTGAAGCTTCGAGACGATACTCAACTATTTAGAAAGAAACATATGTAGCTTTAGAGATGGGGCAACACCAGTGTTTCTTTCAGAAACAATGTTCCTGAGGATCACAGTTAGTATTCCCAGGGGCACTGCTCATAGTTTTCTATTTATTATTCTATTATACACGTATTATTTGGTCTCCTGCGGGGGCACTCTAAGAGCCCCAAGGAGGCAGTGTACCCCCAAAAAACATTTTGGAAAAAAACATTGAGCATCATTTGCACGATATAGTATAGAGACGAGACAAAAATACATTTTGTCTCGCGAGGATAGTGTGTGCTTCAAACCGGAAATAATTGCAAACAATCTCCCTTTTTATACTGGTCGTTTAGATAGATGCGTATACCAAGTTTGAAGTCTATACCACAACTGAAAAAGTATAAGATTATAACTTTTAAGGAAATACACACACACACACATATATATATATATATACGCACCTTTTGACAATTTTCTCGTTGGCAGCGTATATAGTTATAATATACGGGATACGTGGAATAGTGCCTCTTTCGGTTCAGTTGTTTGTTTACAGGACCGGTTGGAGTGAAATGCGTTTTATAATAGACTCAACCTTTTAGGCAAACAATATATGCTATAAAAATAAACTTTCAAAGAAAGAAAAAGTGAGAAAAAGATTGTTAGGAATCGAACCCAGGTCTCCTGTCCAGTAGGCTCACGTCAATCCCCTACACTACCGATTTCCTTAGATTTTCGACTTCGTTCTTACTGCTCACATAATACTGGTACGTTGCGGCCTGCATCTGTGGGGAATTATATACCTCTATAATCGGAAACACACTTAATTGTTTGCATACTTCCACAAAACATACAAACACCAAATTTTGCATACTTGTTCGTCATGGGATGTGAGTAATGGGAAAATTCCGATATCACGAAAAAGGCGACATTTTCCATGGAAATGAAGTGTCGAAATTTTTCGTCGTTTCGAAATGCTGGTTTTTAGAGTAGTTCCACACACCATAGAAACGTCATATTTTGTCAGGCAGTGAAGCTAGGAACATAGTTTATGATAGAAGAAAGAGCATTAAAATTCGTTTTTGTTTCGCGGCGCAAATCGAAAAAATGTGAAATTTGTAATGGCTGTATGTAGGACGATGAAATTTCGAGGTGATGTTTAATCTGATGCGTAGTTTGCGAATCCGCCCTTAAACTTGAAAGAAATAGTCATGTTCGGTGTAAGATGGTGCTAGGAATGTTATAAGGGGGCGTCTAATTCTACACAACTTGTAGATATGGTGGAATCACGAAATTGCGTTCAAGTGTGTAGATTACAGCGTATGTGAGGGGAAAATTCCGACATGTTGGAAAAGTCGCCATCTTCGATTCAAAATGGCGGCTCCAAAATTTGTAACCATGAAAATTGTAAGTAGTGCTCTTGGTAGGTAAGCCAGGTTTCGCTATGTTATTAAGGACGTAGTTCAGTTTAAGTGAAGAAACAAATCATTCGAGAAGTCGCCATCTTGAATGCAAAATTGCCATATTTTTGAATTGCCTTCATTTGGACTCTTATGTGGTATATTCAG
Organism: Thermobia domestica; assembly: GCF_964235325.1. Taxonomy (NCBI): domain Eukaryota; kingdom Metazoa; phylum Arthropoda; class Insecta; order Zygentoma; family Lepismatidae; genus Thermobia; species Thermobia domestica. Next base: position 63,327,956 of record NC_137465.1, on the reverse strand, counting down.
GAGAATAAAACAAACAAAATTCAACGTAGTAAGTTAGCTCCGCGGTAAAGTGTCTGCTTTCTGAGTAGCATGTCTGGGTTCGATTCTCCGCCGAACCTTGTTTTATCTTACGTTTTTTTTCTTATCACGTTGCTTCGTTTTATCAAAATAGTTTCTGTTGGCATTGCGTGAACAAAATATTTTCGTTATTACAGACATAGACGAAAAGAATATATTTATACACTAACTGTTGATATCGTCTTGAAACTAGGCAGTTTGTTCGTGTGAAGCTTCGAGACGATACTCAACTATTTAGAAAGAAACATATGTAGCTTTAGAGATGGGGCAACACCAGTGTTTCTTTCAGAAACAATGTTCCTGAGGATCACAGTTAGTATTCCCAGGGGCACTGCTCATAGTTTTCTATTTATTATTCTATTATACACGTATTATTTGGTCTCCTGCGGGGGCACTCTAAGAGCCCCAAGGAGGCAGTGTACCCCCAAAAAACATTTTGGAAAAAAACATTGAGCATCATTTGCACGATATAGTATAGAGACGAGACAAAAATACATTTTGTCTCGCGAGGATAGTGTGTGCTTCAAACCGGAAATAATTGCAAACAATCTCCCTTTTTATACTGGTCGTTTAGATAGATGCGTATACCAAGTTTGAAGTCTATACCACAACTGAAAAAGTATAAGATTATAACTTTTAAGGAAATACACACACACACACACACACACACACACATATATATATATATATATATATATATATATATATATATATATATATATATATATATATATATATATATATATATACGCACCTTTTGACAATTTTCTCGTTGGCAGCGTATATAGTTATAATATACGGGATACGTGGAATAGTGCCTCTTTCGGTTCAGTAGTTTGTTTACAGGACCGGTTGGAGTGAAATGCGTTTTATAATAGACTCAACCTTTTAGGCAAACAATATATGCTATAAAAATAAACTTTCAAAGAAAGAAAAAGTGAGAAAAAGATTGTTAGGAATCGAACCCAG